>NC_134602.1:19918714-20221745 GCF_037038515.1 Microtus pennsylvanicus
CTAGAATTGCTTTAAATTGTTGCTGGGACAGTCTTACAAACCTTCCTGTGCTGTTATGAGACCTTAAGGGGACAGCACTTATTTCAGAAATCAAAGGCAGTTGGGTTCAATCCTATGGTTAGCTGTTAGCTAGACCCTGGAAGGATGGATTTGACTAAGAAAAGGAGACAGCATACATGGAGGCAGGTAACCTTCCCTTTGCAAAATGACCCATTTTGAGGCCTTACTTCAGGCTCTTCTCTTCTCTTAATCTTGTTTTTTTTTTTATTAGTTTAGGAGAAGAATTAAAACTCCCTTTACAGTATCTGTGAACCCGAATGAGTTAAGTATGTGTGACCAACTTGATGTCTGCCTGTCTGTCAACAGGGCCAGAGTTCAGGGGCATCTGATGCATAGCACAGGAATGTCAGCCATCAATCTCTGGTCCACCTAACTCTACAGCATTAGAGTTGTCATGGTTGCTCATCTGATCTTCCTCATATGATCTCCATCCACAGAGATGTCAGAAAAATCCTCCCCTGAGAGTGCAAGTTCTTTACAAATGAAAGATTATACAACAGAAGACACATGGGAGATTTATATGTGCAAGCTGTTGAAAGGATAAAGTGACAGAAGAAGTTTATTGATTAATTAAAGAAAGAATCCGCTTCAGCTGATAGGTTAGAACATAGGTAGGTGGAGTAAACAAAATAGAATGCTGGGAGGAAGAGGTAGTGAGCTCAGAGAAGCCATGCTCCCCTCTCCCCGGCAGATGCCATAGCTCTGCTCTCTGAGGCAGATGTCGATGCAGCCAGCCACCATGTCAGACATGCTGAATTTTTCCTGGTAAGTGCACCTCGTTATACTACACTGATTATTAGAAATGGGTTAAAATGCTTAATCTAATGGGCCAGCAGTGTTTAAAAGAATACAGTTTTTGTGTATTTATCTCAGGCATAACCTTCATGCAGCCATGGTGCTGGGGACACGGCCTTGCTGCTCAAATAACTACAGAATGACTTGCAGCCTTGTGGACAACTGAATCCACTGAAAGCCTGAGAAAGCTTGGGAAAGAGTAAAGCATGTGTTCTTGGTAGCAGCGATTTCTCGGTCTGCTCTGCTTGCTAGAAGAAAGCAAGGGCTCTCATCTAAAAGAGGCTTGCTGACTCAGCTTCAGCTACAAAACCCTGCAGCCCTTAAGAGGTCCTGCCACAAAACATTTAAATGGTGTTGATAAAAGCCAACTGAATGCTTGTATGTTTTCAGCAGTAGCAGGAAAAAAAACTGTGTTGTTTTAAAATGCCGGCTTTCTGGGCCATCCTGCCTGGGCAAACTCTGACTGTTTGAGGAAGGAGGGCCAGCTACAGAAAGAGGGCTTGAGTGTTGTCTGTTGCAGCCTCTTTGATGGCAAGGACCTTGAAACACTGTAGACTTGTGGCACTGAATGCGGCTCTGTTCGGTACCTCAGCCACAAGGTTGGAATGGCAGAAAGCTAAGGAATGGGCTACATCTGGCCAGCAAAGCCACGGCTTTAGTCCTACTGAGATTGCTTGGTAAATGAAAGACTCATGTGGTCAGAAAAACAGAGAGAGAAGTAGAGTAAAGAGAGATTCAAAGACAAAGAAAATTTTTAAATGATTTACAGTGTGTTAAAAATATGTGCAGGCTAAAATTTGAAGTTCTTAAAGTTAAAAAAAGGAAAAGAGTTGTTGGGTGTGGTAGTACACACCTGTAAACCCAACACATGGGAGGCAGAGGGAGATTGACCTCTGTACCTTCAAGGTGAGGTAGCACACGCCTTTAATCCCAGTGCCTTGAAGGCAGAGACAAACAGATCTTTGTGAGTTCAATGTGTAGTAGCATACACCTTTAATCCCAATGCCTGAAAGGCAGAGAGAGGCAGATCTCTGAGACTTCAAGGACAGACAGGTATCCAGAGTTATTCTAGGTCAAAGATACAGAGAACCTGTCTCAAAAGGCAAAAAATAAAAAGGAAAAATAAACAAAATAGAGGTTAAATTGAAGCGCACAAAGATGGAAAATTCACAGCGAATTTTGATATTGTATGCTCTTATGCTCTTTTTGAATCATTTGAATTTTGAGGCAGTAGCAATAGCTGCTAAAAGATGTTTCTTTATAAAAGCTGCTGAAATAATCCAACATAGATATTTTGAAAATGCCTTGACTTTGAAATTTGGATCTAAGGACATGATGCTTTGGAAAGGAGTTTCCATTTTGTTTTCACAGAGGGTGATAGTCTGTGGATGCCTCTATCCTAATATGGTAGGATGGACCACGCCCTACTTAAAGGTTGCTGTGAACACCTTTAAAAAATTGCTTCGCTCAACTGCCAACTGAAATAAATCAATAATGATGCCACCATTCAGCAGGAAGCATTTTGGAGAGAAAAAACTGCACCCACCTTCCCAAATATGGCTTATAAACGTTCTTTTACATTTAAAATGGGATGTGATATAGATATGAATATTTGCATTAGTATAGATTTTGCTTTACTGATAGAGATTTTAGGTCAATTTTGTTATATGTATATGCATTTTTGATCTCAATTAAGGTATTGTGATTGTGTCGTTCATTTAAAAATATAATGTATATAGGTTATTAATGGATAATCATTAATAATAGTCAAGTTTGTAGTCATGTTAGTTAGATTTTCTAGCTACATAGATATATATATTTCAGTTAGATAGGCATTATTCATATCTCTCTAGACTACAAAATAGGCTATTTAATGTTTTAGTACCTTAGGGTTTTTCATGACAGTGAGACACTCTACTCTTGGCAGCACATATCTACTTCAGGAAGAAGATGGGCATCAAAGAGGATCCTTATGGAGTTTGATAGCCATTTGGGGAAGAAACTGCTCTTGCCTGGATTGTTGCATAAACTGTACACAGAAAACACTCAGAGAGAGGACTACTGAACTTGCCTAAAGTTGAGATGATCTTTTCGTGTTCCTGATTCAGGAAAGGGTCAGCAAACATTCTTCAAGACAAGCAGATAGTGACTGCCTTTGAAATTTCCTGCTTCATGGAAATGTCTGCTGGAAACTATGGGCCTGTAGGCTGAGGATGGAAACACCAACGGTACAGAGGAACTTTGGGTGACTGTCCAGGCA
The DNA here is from genome assembly GCF_037038515.1 of Microtus pennsylvanicus. Lineage (NCBI taxonomy): Eukaryota > Metazoa > Chordata > Mammalia > Rodentia > Cricetidae > Microtus > Microtus pennsylvanicus. The sequence continues at coordinate 19,921,830 of NC_134602.1, forward strand.
GCGAGATGTCTCTGTCATTTCTAGAGTTTGAAAATGGCTTACTTTTTGTTTGCTTAGGTAATACTGTATTATTCTGGAGTCTCTGATGGAGTTGAAGAATAGATAGATAGTTATAGTTTTCCATTGTTATGATAAAAGATAAAATAGATATAAATATGGTAACTGTAATTCTTGCTTGATAACTGTTTTGTTATATGTAATTTTGCTATGTTAAAGTTAAAGATTCCGTTCTTGTTTAAACAGAAATAGGAGTAATGATGGAGTATAGGTCATTGGTTAATTAAATAAAGAAACTGTTTGGCCTGAAAGGTTAGAACATAGGTGGGGGGAATAAACATAAGAGAATGCTGGGAGGAATAGGAATTGAGCTTAGAGATGCCATGCACCTCTCCCATGGGCAGAAATGGTAGCTCTGCACTCTGAGGCAGATGGCGATACAGCCAGCCACCAGGTCAGACATGCTAAATCTTTCCTTCTAAGCGCACCTCGTGCTGCAACATACATTATTAGACGTGGGTTAAGAGGCTGAAAATAATGGGGCAGGCAGTGTTGAAATGAATAGTTTTGTGTTGTTATTTTGGAGCATAACCTAACAAGGCGTCCCCATGCGGATGCAGCCCTGCTGCTCAAATTTCTACAATCAAGGGGGAAATGGAAGAAGGGAAGAAAGAAGAGAGAGAGAGAGAAGGAAGAATGGATGAATTCAATCTTTCCTTGGAAAAATGAGTGAACCAATGAATGAGGAGACCTAGTAGGAAAAAAATGTGCTGCATTCCCTCAGAGAGTCAGGTCAAATTAAGGATTGACAAGGTTTTCCACTAAGGAGGAGGCTTATTCCATTTTAACTTCTTTGTGCTCCAGGCCCACCCACAAGAGTGATGATGAGGACAGGGAGAAGAAGAGGAGAGGGTGTACCAGAATTCCCTGGTACAATTTCTCAACCAAATTGTAGCCAAATCACCTGACCTGGGACAGCTGATCTACATGCTGGACCCTAACTCCCAGTTTGATAACTCTAACATTTTAACCAAGTTTGTGAAGATGAAGGAACCAAAAATAGCCCAGTTACAGGATGGCAGGTTCCTTACAGGATGGGAGTCAGACATCAGTACCATACTGGTATTTGGCGGTTTGATGGGTGTGTGGGGTCTTTGCCAGACTCCACCTAGCATCATGGATTCCCTACTTTACTGATATTATGGAGTTCGGTGCATTCATCATATGTGTGCATGTCACACACTAGTGGGCATCATTTGTACATGTTTATCCTGTGTGTGGGTGAGTGTGTTCATGAGTTTTATAGCCCAAGTACTACAGAACATGATCAATGAAAGGGAACACTTTTCCAGATATGGCAGGGCAATTATTTAAATGAACTGACAAGGGTTGGATGGCATGGATAAGACCTATGAGAGTTCAAGGCATACCGAATCCAGGTATGACAAAATAGGTGGCAGACAGAATTCTGGCAAAACTAAGTAGGTAGCTTGATGTCCAACTTACTGGAGAAGAGCAACTGAGCAGAGATACTTTTCACTAAGCAACATGCTCTACGGGAGATGAAATATCCTTTGACTTACAGCCAGTACGAATTAAACCATTCATCAAATGAAACCTAATTTTCTCTGATTTTGAGTATACATTTGTGTCCCTTCCTGATTAATCTACTCTTTATCCCCTTAAGTAAGTCCCAATACCTCACGCTGATATCGGTCACATCTTTCCATTTGACATGGTTTTCCCTCAAGCTTCGTACCGCCCCGAGATCATACAACTTTTTGTCCCCTCTCCACTGCTTCCTTGACAGCCATCATGTCCTTTACCACACCATGCATGCCCAGTCCTTTACTCTCCAAGGGGAAAAGACCATAAATCCTGCTTTGTTTTGAGGCATGTATTTCTGTGATGCCCCATCCACCAAACACAATCCATCATTGACCAAATAACACAACATGTTAACAAATTTTTATTCTTGAGAAAGAATAATCCATTGGAAAAGATACCAGGATTCATAGAAGACCTGAGGTATCTCTGAAAAAACACATTCCCAAAGAGAGAATTAAGTCTGCCCCTCAAAATTTGAGAAATTCACTTTAACAGATCTTCACCAAATCATAGACATAGATATGGAAGTCATTATCAAACTTGATGAAATACACAGAAGGTTTGTTGGGAACATGGCAAATAATTTTACCTATCCCTTGGGTTCCATCTTTTTTGTTGTACTGCACTCTTTTGCCCTCCAAGGAATCCCTGCCTAATTCCAAAGTCACCTCTACTGGAGGACATTCAGGCGTGATGTGGAGGTTGCCTTCAATGGAATCATCATGATGGTGGGAAAGGTACAGGACCGGATCATTCTCGTTGACAATGTAGAAACAGGTCGTTATGGTCTGCACCTCATCTGGGACCACGCCACTCCACTCTTCCTTAGAGCCTGGCATGATGTGGAGGTTGCCTTCCAGGTAGTCATCCAGGAGGTGGTAAATGTACAAGACCGGATCTTTCTTGTAGGTAATATAAAACCAGGTCTTCATGATTGGCACCTCTTCTAGGACCATCCCGTTCCAGTCATTCTTAGAGCCATTTGTGCCCATGAATGTATGTTTCACTGCTCTGCCAACTATGGTGTTTGAGAGATGAGTGTCTGTCACCTGAGGAAATGGCACATTATTAGGCAGGATCTTCAGGTTTAAAATCCTTTCATCACTATGAAGCTCCAAGCCATAGACACAATCAATCCCATCATATTTCAACAAATAGAGAGAGGGATATGTTGGCAGTTGATCTAGAATGATGGCTTTCCAATGGGTGACTGGTTCATTGGTTTCCTTCCAGCCATGAGAAATTCTGTGGCCAACAATATTCTCCAGGGCCTCAAAAGGCTTACTAAGTTTTTGCTTCTGGAGATGTGGCATGCAACTCATACTAAGAGGCATCTTCATCATGGCGGGAGACTTTCTGAGATAGGCCACAGCACTCCTGTTCCACTGTCTCTTGGCTCTGTTTCTGTGCTTGGGCTTCATAGCTGCCAATCTCTGCATAAAAAGTACTCTTCAGTTTAAATCAGACACAAAGTGGTTTCCTCCACCATAAGTGCCTGCAAGGATAAGAAGGTGAGGATGTAAGGTCAAGGCTCTTTTTAGGAATAACTTTGGAGCAGGTGAAAAAGCCAGGGATGAATAGATTTGGATACCTAAATGGAATATGTTCTTAAGAAATTAATAGGAAAATTATCAAACTCTTGTCTACAGCTCAGTATATGTGTATCAGAGACATATTCCTGCTGCAAAATGCAATTGACCTCTACTGAGAAACCTACTTCCTGACTTACTATATCAATGAGAGACGAAGCTCTGCCTATACCTAAAGTGAGAAAGAAATATCTGAACAGATGGCAAAGAATTCAATGAACAGCCACTCCTCTCCTTACCACTCAAGCTACTGGTTAGTTGGCTGATCTATAACCACCTGCCCAAGGTCATGGCACTCCAGTCCACTGGCTCTCTCTATTGTGTCTCCTGATCCAGATCCAGGTTGATTACATAAAGATATTCTGTATCTTCATTAGAGAAGTGAGTACTGTGAGTCAAACTGCCAAAAGAAAGAAACATTAATCTGTGCAACAGCACCTCTTAGAAATAATTATCTTTTAAAACACATATGGACAAAGAGGATCTTTGCCATTTAAGTGGACTGAGGAATTGGACATTTTTAGCAAAGATAGAGTGGGGAGAATACCTGACATTAACCGTCCCCCAGCTATCAAATATAGGAGCTGTTAACGACATAAATTTGGGACCCAGAGCAGATTTGAAAGAAACCTTTCTTTGACTACAGAGGTCCTAGTTGCTTCCTAAACATATTTACCAAAAGAAAATATCTTGGCTCTCTAGATTCCAACTTCTGGAAATTCGGTTGAACAGTTGTGGAGCCCAAGAGCTGAACTGACCTCCTCAGCCACCGTGAAGATAGTAAGCCCACCTTCACAGAAGACTAGTGCTTCATGTGGAACAGAGTTGCCACCCCCAACCAAAGCTTTGTGACATCATCAAGGCTCTACTTATGTCATAAAACTCCTCCTAGCCAGGTTTCTTCCCTACTAACCCCCAGAAATATCCAGCATACAGGTCCTAAAATGCTGCTCATACAGCCCAATGAAGACCCAAAATAAAAACCCCAATCTTCTTCCCAATTACTTGAGTCATATTTTCCAAGTAACTCAACCCCTTTATGTGTTTTTTTTTTTCTGTAAAATAATTATTTGTCTGAGACAACAACTCACATGAATGTTTTTTTTTCCTAGCTCCAATGTCCTCTTTGGTTATTTTCTAGTGATTTTTCCATTACTTCATAATAATAATTATCAAACTTTCCACTTCTCTTCCTCCTCCCACAGTCTTCTTGCTCCGCAAATAAACCTCTCCACTCAAACACCAGTCCAAATAGAGGGCAGGGTACTTTGAGCTGTGGGAAGTCCAAGCCCACCCTTCATCCATCCAGATTTAGCAAGGTATGCATCCACAGAAAATATGATCACAAAAAGCCAGTGTATGATATGCAGACAATTGCAAGTGCCATTATCTTTGGCTTCTCCGTCTGCCCCACTTGTCAGCCACATTCAGAGCTTCCAGTTTGATCCCATGTTCTTTCATTCCCAGGTCACTGGATTAGTTGAAATACCCTTAGTTCAGGCACAGTGTCTCATAGTGTGGACCAAGCCCTTATATTCCTGAAATCCTTGCTCTTTTCTCCATCCATCTGCTCTTCCAATGGAGCTTGGAAGCTCCATCTAGTTTTCTGATTTTGACCCTGACTTGATCTCCATCATTTGCCAAACAAAAGTTCCATGGTGGTTTTCAAGATAGTCAGCCATCAGTCTGACTATAGGACAAGGCACGCATAGTTCCTAGGGACATGTCACAGTGCGGTCAACTTCTCCTCCCTGCTTAAGTACCTAGAGAGGGTCACCCTATGGCCTTCTGAGAACCACTCGAGAGATATCGATCTTGACATCCCCAGAATGGCCCCATAAATTGAGATATCCTCAGTGTATTTGCATTAACTTGTGTGTGTTTGTGTGTGTGTATTTGAATCACAATAACAAATGGATTGTAATATTGAAGTTTCTTCTCATCTTGAGAAGAATATTTGCTACAGAAACACTCTCACAGTAATAGTGAGAGTGTAAACTATCTAAGAAAGGAGAAATAACTGGAGGAATCCCCCAGGAGTTAGGCTCAGTGCCCCAGGAATTACGCCCAAGGAAAGTCAATGAACTCAGTGATGGAAGATAAAACCCAGCCTAAATAAAACCCTAAATCATTTAGGTGGAACATGAGATACTCTTACAACAGTTACAAGAGGTCTAAAATGCCTGGACTCGAACATAAGGGGAACACAAGGACGTGGAGCTGAGAGTGCATGGCAAAACTGATTGGATCTGGCAAAAATTATGTAAGCATACCAAGGAAACCACCAGTGGGACAAAACCCTAAGAAATCTGTATGACAACATATCATGTTGAACATAATGAGATTTATAGACAAAGGAAAGATCTTAATTATGTCACTGTCACACAGGTGATGATGAACCAGTTCCATCGTAGAGTGACTCCCTGCTGTGTTTAAGATAACCGGTCAATTCTGTCTAGTCAGTTACAAGGAAATTTGCATTAATTGCACAGATTAACTATCAGCATCATTTACTGCACAATCAAAGGCAAGGCAAAGAAATCATAGACATGTTGTTGAATGCTGATGATGTTATTGGGAGTTTTGATGGGTTTTTTTCTTCAAGGGAAATCATCGGAGACTCTCATGCATGAAGCAGATCCTTTCTCTGTGATGTTTCCTGAATAGCCACTGAGATACCAGCCCATTGAGTTGTGGTCTCTCTCTCTTTTAAAAAGCAACTTCTACCTTCAGCTTGATCTCTTGCTTGAGCTTCCCTTCCGGCTACTAGGCTCCTTTTCTGATCCTGCAGAGGGCTTTTGTCAGGGATTGTGATCTCTAAGTTTTTCCCCTTTCAAGAACTAATCATTCTATTAATCACAATTCTAAACTGCTGTGGGAGTTTGTTTGTGACTTATGCCTTCACATGTGATACAAGCGACCTGTGTGTATAGGGTCTTCTCTCTGTTCATGTGGGGAAGGCATGGCAGCAGGAGTAGATGGCTGCTCATTCTCTGTAAGGAAATCAGTAAACAGTTGGTACCAAGTACAAGGATGTCCTGAAATATTAAGTCTTGTCCTTTCAAGGCCCCAAAGCCTCCACCTAGGTTCAGGGTCACGACAATCTCCAAAACCCACTGAGCATGAAGTATTCAGAACCAGAAGCCTGTGTGTGCCATATCACATAAATTCATCCTGAGTACACCAATCTGTTTTTTTTTAATTCTAAATTATTTTTTCCCATCAGAACGATCTATATTACCAATTAACCAAATTTGCTGCATCTTTGGTGTCCTAGAATTGCTTTAAATTGTTGCTGGGACAGTCTTACAAACCTTCCTGTGCTGTTATGAGACCTTAAGGGACAGCACTTATTTCAGAAATCAAAGGCAGTTGGGTTCAATCCTATGGTTAGCTGTTAGCTAGACACTGGAAGGATGGATTTGACTAAGAAAGGGAGACAGCATACATGGAGGCAGGTAACCTTTCCTTTGAAAAATGACCCATTTTGAGGCCTTACTTCAGGCTCTTCTCTTCTCCTAATCTTGGTTTTTTTATTAGTTTAGGAGAAGAATTAAAACTCCATTTACAGTATCTGTGAACCTGAATGAGTTAAGTATGTGTGACCAACTTGATGTCTGCCTGTCTGTCAACAGGGCCAGAGTTCAGGGGCATCTGATGCATAGCACAGGAATGTCAGCCATCAATCTCTGGTCCACCTAACTCTACATCCTTAGAGTTGTCATGTTTGCTCATCTGATCTTCCTCATATGATCTCCATCCACAGAGATGTCAGAAAAATCCTCCCCTGAGAGTGCAAGTTCATTACAAATGAATGATTATACAACAGAAGACACATGGGAGATTTATATGGGCAAGCTGTTGAAAAGATAAAGTGACAGAAGAAGTTTATTGATTAATTAAAGAAAGAATGCGCTTCAGCTGATAGGTTAGAACATAGGTAGGTGGAGTAAACAAAATAGAATGCCGGGAGGTAGAGGTAGTGAGCTCAGAGAAGCCATGCTCCCCTCTCCCCGGCAGATGCCATAGCTCTGCTCTCTGAGGCAGATGTCGATGCAGACAGCCACCATGTCAGACATGCTGAATTTTTCCTGGTAAGTGCACCTCGTTATACTACACTGATTATTAGAAATGGGTTAAAATGCTGAATCTAATGGGCCAGCAGTGTTTAAAAGAATACAGATTTTGTGTATTTATTTCAGGCATAACCTTCATGCGTCCGTGGTGCCGGGGACACAGCCTCGCTGCTCAAATAACTACAGATTGTCTTGCAGCCTTGTGGACAACTGAATCCACTGAAAGCCTGAGAAAGCTTGGGAAAGAGTAAAGCATGTTTTCTTGGTAGCAGCGATTTCTCGGTCTGCTCTGCTTGCTAGAAGAAAGCAAGGGCTCTCATCTAAAAGAGGCTTGCTGACTCAGCTTCAGCTGCAAAACCCTGCAGCCCTTAAGAGGTCCTGCCACAAAACATTTAAATGATGTTGATAAAAGCCAACTGAATGCTTGTATGTTTTCAGCAGTAGCAGGAAAAAAAACTGTGTTGTTTTAAAATGCCGGCTTTCTGGGACATCCTGCCTGGGCAAACTCTGACTGTTTGAGGAAGGAGGGCCAGCTACAGAAAGAGGGCTTGAGTGTTGTCTGTTGCAGCCTCTTTGATGGCAAGGACCTTGAAACACTGTAGACTTGTGGCACTGAATGCGGCTCTGTTCGGTACCTCAGCCACAAGGTTGGAATGGCAGAAAGCTAAGGAATGGGCTACATCTGGCCAGCAAAGCCACGGCTTTAGTCCTACTGAGATTGCTTGGTAAATGAAAGACTCATGTGGTCAGAAAAACAGAGAGAGAAATAGAGTAAAGAGAGATTCAAAGACAAAGAAAATTTTTAAATGATTTACAGTGTGTTAAAAATATGTGCAGGCTAAAATTTGAAGTTCTTAAAGTTAAAAAAAGGAAGAGAGTTGTTGGGTGTGGTAGTACACACCTGTAAACCCAACACATGGAGCCAGAGGGAGATTGACCTCGGTACCTTCAAGGTGAGGTAGCACACGCCTTTAATCCCAGTGCCTTGAAGACAGAGACAAACAGATCTTTGTGAGTTCAAAGTGTAGTAGCATACACCTTTAATCCCAATGCCTGAAAGGCAGAGAGAGGCAGATCTCTGAGACTTCAAGGACAGACAGGTATACAGAGTTAGTTTTTCCAGGTCAAAGATACAGAGAACCTGTCTCAAAAGGCAAAAAATAAAAAGGAAAAATAAACAAAATAGAGGTAAATTGAAGTGCACAAAGATGGAAAATTCACAGCGAATTTTGATATTGTATGCTATTATGCTCTTTTTGAATCATTTGAATTTTGAGGCAGTAGCAATAGCTGCTAAAAGATGTTTCTTTATAAAAGCTGCTGAAATAATCCAATATAGATATTTTGAAAATGCCTTGACTTTGAAATTTGGATCTAAGGACATGATGCTTTGGAAAGGAGTTTCTATTTTGTTTTCACAGAGGGTGATAGTCTGTGGATGCCTCTATCCTAATATGGTAGGATGGACCACGCCCTACTTAAAGGTTGCTGTGAACACCTTTAAAAAATTGCTTCGCTCAACTGCCAACTGAGACAAATCAATAATGATGCCACCATTCAGCAGGAAGCATTTTGGAGAGAAAAACCTGCACCCACATTCCAAAATATGGCTTATAAACGTTCTTTTACATTTAAAGTGGGATGTGATATAGATATGAATATTTGCATTAGTATAGATTTTGCTTTACGGATAGAGATTTTAGGTCAATTTTGTTATATGTATATGCATTTTTGATCTTGATTAAGGTATTGTGATTGTGTAGTTCATTTAAAAATATAATGTATATAGGTTATTAATGGATAATCATTAATAATAGTCAAGTTTGTAGTCATGTTAGTTAGATTTTCTAGCTACATAGATATATATATTTCAGTTAGATAGGCATTATTCATATCTCTCTAGACTACAAAATAGGCTATTTAATGTTTTAACACCTTAGGGTTTTTCATGACAGTGAGACACTCTACTCTTGGCAGCACATATCTACTTCAGGAACAAGATGGGCATCAAAGAGGATCCTTATGGAGTTTGATAGCCATTTGGGGAAGAAACTGCTCTTGCCTGGATTGTTGCATAAACTGTACACAGAAAACACTCAGAGAGAGGACTACTGAACTTGCCTAAAGGTGAGATGATCTTTTCATGTTCCTGATTCAGGAAATGGTCAGCAAAACATTCTTCAAGACAAGCTGATAGTGACTGCCTTTGAAATTTCCTGCTTCTTGGAAATGTCTGCTGGAAACTATGGGCCTGTAGGCTGAGGATGGAAACACCAACGGTACAGAGGAACTTTGGGTGACTGTCCAGGCAGCGAGATGTCTCTGTCATTTCTAGAGTTTGAAAACGGCTTACTTTTTGTTTGCTTAGGTAATACTGTATTATTCTGGATTCTCTGATGGAGTTGAAGAATAGATAGATAGTTATAGTTTTCCATTGTTATGATAATAGATAAAATAGATATACATATTGTAACTGTAATTCTTGCTTGATAACTGTTTTGTTATATGTAATTTTGCTATGTTAAAGTTAAAGATTCCGTTCTTGTTTAAACAGAAATAGGAGTAATGATGGAGTATAGGTCATTGGTTAATTAAATAAAGAAACTGTTTGGCCTGAAAGGTTAGAACATAGGTGGGTGTAATAAACATAAGAGAATGCTGGGAGGAATAGGAATTGAGCTTAGAGATGCCATGCACCTCTCCCATGGGCAGAAATGGTAACTCTGCACTCTGAGGCAGATGGCGATACAGCCAGCCACCAGGTCAGACATGCTAAATCTTTCCTTCTAAGCGCACCTTGTGCTGCAACATACATTTTTAGACATGGGTTAAGAGGGTGAAAATAATGGGGCAGGCAGTGTTTAAATGAATAGTTTTGTGTTGTTATTTCGGATCATAACCTTACAAGTCGGCCCCATGGGGATGCAGCCCTGCTGCTCAAATTTCTACAATCAAGGGGGAAATGGAAGAAGGGAAGAAAGAAGAGAGAGAGACAAGGAAGAATGGATGGATTCAATCATTCATTGGAAAAATGAGTGAACCAATGAATGAGAAGACCTAGTAGGAAAAAATGTGCTGCATTCCCTCAGAGAGTCAGGTCAAATTAAGGATTGACAAGGTTTTCCACTAAGGAGGAGGCTTATTTCATTTTACCTTCTTTGTGCTCCAGGCCCACCCACAAGAGTGATGATGAGGACAGGGAGAAGAAGAGGAGAGGATGTACCAGAATTCCCTGGTACAATTTCTCACCCAAATTGTAGCCAAATCACCTGACCTGGGACAGCTGATCTACATGCTGGACCCTAACTCCCAGTTTGACAACTATAACATTTTAACCAAGTTTGTGAAGATGAAGGAAACAAAAATAGCCCAGTTACAGGACGGCAGGTTCCTTACAGGATGGAAGTCAGACATCAGTACCATACTGGTATTTGGCGGTTTGATGGGTGTGTGGGGTCTTTGCAAGACTCCACCTAGCATCATGGATTCCCTACTTTACTGATATTATGGAGTTCGGTGCATTCATCATATGTGTGCATGTCACACACTAGTGGGCATCATATGTACATGTTTATCCTGTGTGTGGGTGAGTGTGTTCATGAGTTTTATAGCCCAAGTACTACAGAACATGATCAATGAAAGGGAACACTGTTTTCCAGATATGGCAGGGCAATTATTTAAATGAACTGACAAGGGTTGGATGGCATGGATAAGACCTATGAGAGTTCAAGGCATACCGAATCCAGGCATGACAAAGTAGGTGGCAGACAGAATTCTGGCAAAACTAAGTAGGTAGCTTGATGTCCAACTTACTGGAGAAGAGCAACTGAGCGGAGACACTTTTCACTAAGCAACATGCTCTAGAAGAGATCAAACATCCTTTGACTTACATCCAGTACGAATTAAACCATTCATCAAATGAAACCTAATTTTCTCTGATATTGAGTAGACATTTGTGTCCCTTCCTGATTAATCTACTCTTTATCCTCTTAAGTCCCAATACCTCACGCTGATATCCGTCACATCTTTCCATTTGTCATGGTTTTCCCTCAAGCTTAATACCGCCCCGAGATCATACAACTTTTTGTGCCCTCTCCACTGCTTCCTTGACAGCCATCTTGTCCTTTACCACACCACGCATCCCCAGTCCTTTACTCTCCAAGGGGAAGAGACCATAAATCCTGCTTTGTTTTGAGGCATGTATTTCTGTGATGCCCCATCCATCAAACACAATCCATCATTGACCAAATAACACAACATGTTAACAAATTTTTATTCTTTGAGAAAGAATAATCCATTGGAAAAGATACCAGGATTCATAGAAAACCTGAGGTATCTCTGAAAAAACACATTCCCAAAGAGAGAATTAAGTCTGCCCCTCAAAATTTGAGAAATTCACTTTAACAGATCTTCACCAAATCATAGACATAGATATGGAAGTCATTATCAAACTTGATGAAATACACAGAAGGTTTGTTGGGAACATGGCAAATAATTTTACCTATCTCTTGGGTTCCATCTTTTTTGTTGTACTGCACTCTTTTGCCCTCCAAGGAATCCCTGCCTAATTCCAAAGTCACCTCTACTGGAGGACATTCAGGCGTGATGTGGAGGTTGCCTTCAATGGAATCATCATGATGGTGGGAAAGGTACAGGACCGGATCATTCTCGTTGACAATGTAGAAACAGGTCGTTATGGTCTGCACCTCATCTGGGACCACGCCACTCCACTCTTCCTTAGAGCCTGGCATGATGTGGAGGTTGCCTTCCAGGTAGTCATCCAGGAGGTGGTAAATGTACAAGACCGGATCTTTCTTGTAGGTAATATAAAACCAGGTCTTCATGATTGGCACCTCTTCTAGGACCATCCCTACCAGTCATTCTTAGAGCAATTTGTGCCCATGAATGTATGTTTCACTGCTCTGCCAACTATGGTGTTTGAGAGATGAGTGTCTGTCACCTGAGGAAATGGCACATTATTAGGCAGGATCTTCAGGTTTAAAATCCTTTCATCACTATGAAGCTCCAAGCCATAGACACAATCAATCCCATCATATTTCAACAAATAGAGAGAGGGATATGTTGGCAGTTGATCTAGAATGATGGCTTTCCAATGGGTGACTGGTTCATTGGCTTCCTTCCAGCCATGAGAAATTCTGCGGCCAACAATATTCTCCAGGGCCTCAAAAGGCCTACTAAGTTTTTGCTTCTGGAGCGATGGCTCATTCTTCTTCTGGAGATGTGGCATGCAACTCATACTAAGAGGCATCTTCATCATGGCGGGAGACTTTCTGAGATAGGCCACAGCACTTCTGTTCCACTGTCTCTTGGCTCTGTTTCTGTGCTTGGGCTTCATAGCTGCCAATCTCTGCATAGGAAGAACTCTTCAGTTTAAATCAGACACAATGTGGTTTCCTCCACCATAAGTGCCTGCAAGGATAAGAAGGTGAGCATGTGAGGTCAAGGCTCTTTTTAGGAATAACTTTGGAGCAGGTGAAAAAGGCAGGGCTGAATAGATTTGGATACCTAAATGGAATATGTTCTTAAGAAATTAATAGGAAAATTATCAAACTCTTGTCTACAGCTCAGTATATGTGTATCAGAGACATATTCCTGCTGCAAAATGCAATTGACCTCTACTGAGAAACCTACTTCCTGACTTACTATATCAATGAGAGACGAAGCTCTGCCTATACCTAAAGTGAGAAAGAAATATCTGAACAGATGGCAAAGAATTCAAAGAACAGCCACTCCTCTCCTTACCACTCAAGCTACTGGTTAGTTGGCTGATCTATAACCACCTGCCCAAGGTCATGGCACTCCAGTCCACTGGCTCTCTCTATTGTGTCTCCTGATCCAGATCCAGGTTGATTACATAAAGATATTCTGTATCTTCATTAGAGAAGTGAGTACTGTGAGTCAAACTGCCAAAAGAAAGAAACATTAATCTGTGCAACAGCACCTCTTAGAAATAATTATCTTTTAAAACACATATGGACAAAGAGGATCTTTGCCATTTAAGTGGACTGAGGAATTGGACATTTTTAGCAAAGATAGAGTGGGGAGAATACCTGACATTAACCGTCCCCCAGCTATCAAATATAGGAGCTGTTAACGACATAAATTTTGGACCCAGAGCAGATTTGAAAGAAACCTTTCTTTGACTACAGAGGTCCTAGTTGCTTCCTAAACATATTTACCAAAAGAAAATATCTTGGCTCTCTAGATTCCAACTTCTGGAAATTCGGTTGAACAGTTGTGGAGCCCAAGAGCTGAACTGACCTCCTCAGCCACCGTGAAGATAGTAAGCCCACCTTCACAGAAGACTAGTGCTTCATGTGGAACAGAGTTGCCACCCCCAACCAAAGCTTTGTGACATCATCAAGGCTCTACTTATGTCATAAAACTCCTCCTAGCCAGGTTTCTTCCCTACTAACCCCCAGAAATATCCAGCATACAGGTCCTAAAATGCTGCTCATACAGCCCCATGAAGACCCAAAATAAAAACCCCAATCTTCTTCCCCATTACTTGAGTCATATTTTCCAAGTAACTCAACCCCTTTATGTGTTTTTTTTTCTGTAAAATAATTATTTGTCTGAGACATCAACTCACATGAATGTTTTTTTTCCTAGCTCCAATGTCCTCATTGGTTATTTTCTATTGATTTTTCCATTACTTCATAATAATAATTATCAAACTTTCCACTTCTCTTCCTCCTCCCACATTCTTCTTGCTCCGCAAATAAACCTCTCCACTCAAACACCAGTCCAAATAGAGGGCAGGGTACTTTGAGCTGTGGGAAGTCCAAGCCACCCTTCATCCATCCAGATTTAGCAAGGTATGCATCCACAGAAAATATGATCACATAAAGCCAGTGTATGATATGCAGACAATTGCAAGTGCCATTATCTTTGGCTTCTCCGTCTGCCCCAATTGTCAGCCACATTCAGAGCTTCCAGTTTGATCCCATGTTCTTTCATTCCCAGGTCACTGGATTAGTTGAAATACCCTTAGTTCAGGCACAGTGTCTCATAGTGTGGACCAAGCCCTTATATTCCTGACATCCTTGCTCTTTTCTCCATCCATCTGCTCTTCCACTGGAGTTTGGAAGCTCCATCTAGTTTTCTGATTTTGACCCTGACTTGATCTCCATCATTTGCCAAACAAAAGTTCCATGGTGGTTTTCAAGATAGTCAGCCATCAGTCTGACTATGGGACAAGGCACGCATAGTTCCTGGGGACATGTCACAGTGCGGTCAACTTCTCCTCCCTGCTTAAGTACCTAGAGAGGGTCACCCTATGGCCTTCTGAGAACCACTCGAGAGATATCGAAATTGACATCCCCAGAATGGCCCCATAAATTGAGATATCATCAGTGTATTTGCATTAACTTGTGTGTATTTGTGTGTGTGTATTTGAATCACAATAACAAATGGATTGTAATATTGAAGTTTCTTCTCATCTTGAGAAGAATATTTGCTACAGAAACACTCTCACAGTAATAGTGAGAGTGTAAACTATCTAAGAAAGGAGAAATAACTGGAGGAATCCCCCAGGAGTTAGGCTCAGTGCCCCAGGAATTACGCCCAAGGAAAGTCAATGAACTCAGTGATGGAAGATAAAACCCAGCCTAAATAAAACCCTAAATCATTTAGGTGGAACATGAGATACTCTTACAACAGTTACAAGAGGTCTAAAATGCCTGGACTGGAACATAAGGGGAACACAAGGAAGTGGAGCTGAGAGTGCATGGCAAAACTGATTGGATCTGGCAAAAATTATGTAAGCATACCAAGGAAACCACCAGTGGGACAAAACCCTAAGAAATCTGTATGACAACATATCATGTTGAACATAATGAGATTTATAGACAAAGGAAAGATCTTAATTATGTCACTGTCACACAGGTGATGATTAACCAGTTCCATCGTAGAGTGACTCCCTGCTGTGTTTAAGATAACCTGTCAATTCTGTCTAGTCAGTTACAAGGAAATTTGCATTAATTACACAGATTAACTATCAGCATCATTTACTGCACAATCAAAGGCAAGGCAAAGAAATCATAGACATGTTGTTGAATGCTGATGATGTTATTGGGAGTTTTGATGGGTATTTTTCTTAAAGGGAAATCATCGGTGACTCTCATGCATGAAGCAGATCCTTTCTCTGTGATGTTTCCTGAATAGCCACTGAGATACCAGCCCATTGAGTTGTGGTCTCTCTCTCTTTTAAAAAGCAACTTCTACCTTCAGCTTGATCTCTTGCTTGAGCTTCCCTTCCGGCTACTAGGCTCCTTTTCTGATCCTGCAGAGGGCTTTTGTAAGGGATTGTGATCTCTAAGTTTTTCCCCTTTCAAGAACTAATCATTCTATTAATCACAATTCTAAACTGCTGTGGGAGTTTGTTTGTGACTTATGCCTTCACATGTGATACATGCGACCTGTGGGTATAGGGTCTTCTCTCTGTTCATGTGGGGAAGGCATGGCAGCAGGAGTAGATGGCTGCTCATTCTCTGTAAGGAAATCAGTAAACAGTGGGCACCAAGTACAAGGATGTCCTGAAATATTAAGTCTTGTCCTTTCAAGGCCCCCAAGCCTCCAGCTAGGTTCAGGGTCACGACAATCTCCAAAACCCACCGAGCATGAAGTATTCAGAACCAGAAGCCTGTGTGTGCCATATCACATAAATTCATCGTGAGTACACCAATCTGTTTTTTTTTATTCTAAATTATTTTGTCCCATCAGAACGATCTATATTACCAATTAACCAAATTTGCTGCATCTTTGGTGTCCTAGAATTGCTTTAAATTGTTGCTGGGACAGTCTTACAAACCTTCCTGTGCTGTTATGAGACCTTAAGGGGACAGCACTTATTTCAGAAATCAAAGGCAGTTGGGTTCAATCCTATGGTTAGCTGTTAGCTAGACACTGGAAGGATGGATTTGACTAAGAAAGGGAGACAGCATACATGGAGGCAGGTAACCTTTCCTTTGCAAAATGACCCATTTTGAGGCCTTACTTCAGGCTCTTCTCTTCTCCTAATCTTGGTTTTTTTATTAGATTAGGAGAAGAATTAAAACTCCATTTACAGTATCTGTGAACCCGAATGAGTTAAGTATGTGTGACCAACTTGATGTCTGCCTGTCTGTCAACAGGGCCAGAGTTCAGGGGCATCTGATGCATAGCACAGGAATGTCAGCCATCAATCTCTGGTCCACCTAACTCTACAGCATTAGAGTTGTCATGGTTGTTCATCTGATCTTCCTCATATGATCTCCATCCACAGAGATGTCAGAAAAATCCTCCCCTGAGAGTGCAAGTTCTTTACAAATGAAAGATTATACAACAGAAGACACATGGGAGATTTATATGGGCAAGCTGTTGAAAGGATAAAGTGACAGAAGAAGTTTATTGATTAATTAAAGAAAGAATCCGCTTCGCCTATAGGTTAGAACATAGGTAGGTGGAGTAAACAAAATAGAATGCCGGAAGGTAGAGGTAGTGAGCTCAGAGAAGCCATGCTCCCCTCTCCCCGGCAGATGCCATAGCTCTGCTCTCTGAGGCAGATGGCGATGCAGCCAGCCACCATGTCAGACATGCTGAATTTTTCCTGGTAAGTGCACCTCGTTATACTACACTGATTATTAGAAATGGGTTAAAATGCTGAATCTAATGGGCCAGCAGTGTTTAAAAGAATACAGATTTTGTGTATTTATTTCAGGCATAACCTTCATGCGGCCGTAGTGCTGGGGACACAGCCTCGCCGCTCTAATAACTACAGAATGTCTTGCAGCCTTGTGGACAACTGAATCCACTGAAAGCCTAAGAAAGCTTGGGAAAGAGTAAAGCATGTTTTCTTGGTAGCAGCAATTTCTCGGTCTACTCTGCTTGCTAGAAGAAAGCAAGGGCTCTCATCTAAAAGAGGCTTGCTGACTCAGCTTCAGCTGCAAAACCCTGCAGCCCTTAAGAGGTCCTGCCACAAAACATTTAAATGGTGTTGATAAAAGCCAACTGAATGCTTGTATGTTTTCAGCAATAGCAGGAAAAAAAACTGTGTTGTTTTAAAATGCCGGGTTTCTGGGCCATCCTGCCTGGGCAAACTCTGACTGTTTGAGGAAGGAGGGCCAGCTACAGAAAGAGGGCTTGAGTGTTGTCTGTTGCAGCCTCTTTGATGGCAAGGACCTTGAAACACTGTAGTCTTGTGGCACTGAATGCGGCTCTGTTAGGTACCTCAGCCACAAGGTTGGAATGGCAGAAATCTAAGTAATGGGCTACAATTTGCCAGCAAAGCCACGGCTTTAGTCCTACTGAGATTGCTTGGTAAATGAAAGACTCATGTGGTCAGAAAAACAGAGAGAGAAATAGAGTAAAGAGAGATTCAAAGACACAGAAAATATTTAAATGATTTACAGTGTGTTAAAAATATGTGCAGGCTAAAATTTGAAGTTCTTAATTTTAAAAAAAAAGGAAGTGAGTTGTTGGGTGTGGTAGTACACACCTGTAAACCCAACACATGGGAGGCAGAGGGAGATTGACCTCTATACCTTCAAGGTGAGGTAGCACACGCCTTTAATCCCAGTGCCTTGAAGGCAGAGACAAACAGATCTTTGTGAGTTCAATGTGTAGTAGCATACACCTTTAATCCCAATGCCTGAAAGGCAGAGAGAGGCAGATCTCTGAGACTTCAAGGACAGACAGGTATACAGAGTTATTCCAGGTCAAAGATACAGAGAACCTGTCTCAAAAGGCAAAAAATAAAAAGGAAAAGTAAACAAAAAAGAGGTTAAATTGAAGCGCACAAAGATGGAAAATTCACAGAGAATTTTGATATTATATGCTATTGTGCTCTTTTTGAATCATTTGAATTTTGAGGCAGTAGCAATAGCTGCTAAAAGATGTTTCTTTATAAAAGCTGCTGAAATAATCCAACATAGATATTTTGAAAATGCCTTGACTTTGAAATTTGGATCTAAGGACATGATGCTTTGGAAAGGAGTTTCTATTTTGTTTTCACAGAGGGTGATAGTCTGTGGATGCCTCTATCCTAATATGGTAGGATGGACCACGCCCTACTTAAAGGTTGCTGTGAACACCTTTAAAAAATTGCTTCGCTCAACTGCCAACTGAGACAAATCAATAATGATGCCACCATTCAGCAGGAAGCATTTTGGAGAGAAAAAACTGCACCCACTTTCCCAAATATGGCTTATAAACGTTTTTTTACATTTAAAGTGGGATGTGATATAGATATGAATATTTGCATTAATATAGATTTTGCTTTACTGATAGAGATTTTAGGTCAATTTTGTTATATGTATATGCATTTTTGATCTTAATTAAGGTATTGTGATTGTGTAGTTCATTTAAAAATATAATGTATATAGGTTATTAATGGATAATCATTAATAATAGTCAAGTTTGTAGTCATGTTAGTTAGATTTTCTAGCTACATAGATATATATATTTCAGTCAGATAGGCATTATTCATATCTCTCTAGACTACAAAATAGGCTATTTAATGTTTTAGTACCTTAGGGTTTTTCATGACAGTGAGACACTCTACTCTGGCAGCACATATCTCCTTTAGGAAGAAGATGGGCATCAAAGAGGATCCTTATGGAGCTTGATAGCCATCTGGGGAAGAAACTCCTCTTGCCTGGATTGTTGCATAAACTGTACACAGAAAACACTCAGAGAGAGGACTACTGAACTTGCCTAAAGGTGAGATGATCTTTTCGTGTTCCTGATTCAGGAAAGGGTCAGCAAAACATTCTTCAAGACAAGCAGATAGTGACTGCCTTTGAAATTTCCTGCTTCATGGAAATGTCTGCTGGAAACTATGGGCCTGTAGGCTGAGGATGGAAACCCCAACGGTACAGAGGAACTTTGGGTGACTGTCCAGGCAGCGAGATGTCTCTGTCATTTCTAGAGTTTGAAAATGGCTTACTTTTTGTTTGCTTAGGTAATACTGTATTATTCTGGAGTCTCTGATGGAGTTGAAGAATAGATAGATAGTTATAGTTTTCCATTGTTATGATAAAAGATAAAATAGATATAAATATTGTAACTGTAATTTTTGCTTGATAACTGTTTTGTTATATGTAATTTTGCTATGTTAAAGTTAAAGATTCCGTTCTTGTTTAAACAGAAATAGGAGTAATGATGGAGTATAGGTCATTGGTTAATTAAATAAAGAAACTGTTTGGCCTGAAAGGTTAGAACATAGGTGGGTGGAATAAACATAAGAGAATGCTGGGAGGAATAGGAATTGAGCTTAGAGATGCCATGCACCTCTCCCATGGGCAGAAATGGTAGCTCTGCACTCTGAGGCAGATGGCGATACAGCCAGCCACCAGGTCAGACATGCTAAATCTTTCCTTCTAAGCACACCTCATGCTGCAACATACATTATTAGACATGGGTTAAGAGGCTGAAAATAATGGGGCAGGCAGTGTTAAAATGAATAGTTTTGTGTTGTTATTTCGGAGCATAACCTTACAAGGCGGCCCCATGGGGATGCAGCCCTGCTGCTCAAATTTCTACAATCAAGGGGGAAATGGAAGAAGGGAAGAAAGAAGAGAGAGAGACAAGGAAGAATGGATGGATTCAATCATTCATTGGAAAAATGAGTGAACCAATGAATGAGGAGACCTAGTAGGAAAATATGTGCTGCATTCCCTCAGAGAGTCAGGTCAAATTAAGGATTGACAACGTTTTCCACTAAGGAGGAGGCTTATTCCATTTTACCTTCTTTGTGCTCCAGGCCCACCCACAAGAGTGATGATGAGGACAGGGAGAAGAAGAGGAGAGGGTGTACCAGAATTCCCTGGTACAATTTCTAACCCAAATTGTAGCCAAATCACCTGACCTGGGACAGCTGATCTACATGCTGGACCCTAACTCCCAGTTTGACAACTCTAACATTTTAACCAAGTTTGTGAAGATGAAGGAACCAAAAATAGCCCAGTTACAGGATGGCAGGTTCCTTACAGGATGGGAGTCAGACATCAGTACCATACTGGTATTTGGCGGTTTGATGGGTGTGTGGGGTCTTTGCCAGATTCCACCTAGCATCATGGATTCCATACTTTACTGATATTATGGAGTTCGGTGCATTCATCATATGTGTGCATGTCACACACTAGTGGGCATCATATGTACATGTTTATCCTGTGTGTGGGTGAGTGTGTTCATGAGTTTTATAGCCCAAGTACTACAGAACATGATCAATGAAAGGGAACACTGTTTTCCAGATATGGCAGGGCAATTATTTAAATGAACTGACAAGGGTTGGATGGCATGGATAAGACCTATGAGAGTTCAAGGCATAACGAATCCAGGCATGACAAAGTAGGTGGCAGACAGAATTCTGGCAAAACTAAGTAGGTAGCTTGATGTCCAACTTACTGGAGAAGAACAACTGAGCAGAGACACTTTTCACTAAGCAACATGCTGTAGTGGTGATCAAACATCTTTTGACTTACATCCAGTACGAATTAAACCATTCATCAAATGAAACCTAATTTTCTCTGATTTTGAGTATACATTTGTGTCCCTTCCTGATTAATCTACTCTTTATCCTCTTAAGTCCCAATACCTCACGCTGATATCGGTCACATCTTTCCATTTGACATGGTTTTCCCTCAAGCTTCATACCGCCCCGAGATCATACAAATTTTTGTCCCCTCTCCACTGCTTCCTTGACAGCCATCTTGTCCTTTACCACACCACGCATCTCCAGTCCTTTACTCTCCAAGGGGAAATGACCATAAATCCTGCTTTGTTTTGAGGCATGTGTTTCTGTGATACCCCATCCACCAAACACAATCCATCATTGACCAAATAACACAACATGTTAACAAATTTTTATTCTTTGAGAAAGAATAATCCATTGGAGAAGATACCAGGATTCATAGAAGACCTGAGGTATCTCTGAAAAAAACACATTCCCAAAGAGAGAATTAAGTCTGCCCCTCAAAATTTGAGAATTTCACTTTAACAGATCTTCACCAAATCATAGACATAGATATGGAAGTCATTATCAAACTTGATGAAATACACAGAAGGTTTGTTGGGAACTTGGCAAATAATTTTACCTATCTCTTGGGTTCCATCTTTTTTGTTGTACTGCACTCTTTTGCACTCCAAGGAATCCCTGCCTAATTCCAAAGTCACCTCTACTGAAGGACATTCTGGCGTGATGTGGAGTTTGCCTTCAATGGAATCATTATGATGGTGGTAAAGGTACAGGACCGGATCATTCTCGTTGACAATGTAGAAACAGGTCGTTATGGTCTGCACCTCATCTGGGACCACGCCACTCCACTCATCCTTAGAGCCTGGCATGATGTGGAGGTTGCCTTCCAGGTAGTCATCCAGGAGGTGGTAAATGTACAAGACCGGATCTTTCTTGTAGGTAATATAAAACCAGGTCTTCATGATTGGCACCTCTTCTAGGACCATCCCGTTCCAGTCATTCTTAGAGCAATTTGTGCCCATGAATGTATGTTTCACTGCTCTGCCAACTATGGTGTTTGAGAGATGAGTGTCTGTCACCTGAGGAAATGGCACATTATTAGGCAGGATCTTCAGGTTTAAAATCCTTTCATCACTATGAAGCTCCAAGCCATAGACACAATCAATCCCATCATATTTCAACAAATAGAGAGAGGGATATGTTGGCAGTTGATCTAGAATGATGGCTTTCCAATGGGTGACTGGTTCATTGGCTTCCTTATGGCCATGAGAAATTCTGCGGCCAACAATATTCTCCACGGCCTGAAAAGGCTTACTAAGTTTTTGCTTCTAGAGCCATGGCCCTTTCTTCTTCTGGAGATGTGGCATGCAACTCATACTAAGAGGCATCTTCATCATGGCAGGAGACTTTCTGAGATAGGCCACAGCACTCCTGTTCCACTGTCTCTTGGCTCTGTTTCTGTGCTTGGGCTTCATAGTTGCCAATCTCTGCATAGGAAGAACTCTTCAGTTTAAATCAGACACAAAGTGGTTTCCTCCACCATAATTGCCTGCAAGGATAAGAAGGTGAGGATGTGAGGTCAAGGCTCTTTTTAGGAATAACTTTGGAGCAGGTGAAAAAGGCAGGGCTGAATACATTTGGATACCTAAATGGAATATGTTCTTAAGAAATGAATAGGAAAATTATCAAACTCTTGTCTACAGCTCAGTATATGTGTATCAGAGACATATTCCTGCTGCAAAATGCAATTGACCTCTACTGAGAAACCTACTTCTTGACTTACTATATCAATGAGAGACGAAGCTATGCCTATACCTAAAGTGAGAAAGAAATATCTGAACAGATGGCAAAGAATTCAAAGAAGAGCCACTCCTCTCCTTACCACTCAAGCTACTGGTTAGTTGGCTGATCTATAACCACCTGTCCGAGGTCATGGCACTACAGTCCACTGGCTCTCTCTATTGTGTCTCCTGATCCAGATCCAGGTTGATTACATAAAGATATTCTGTATCTTCATTAGAGAAGTGAGTACTGTGAGTCAAACTGCCAAAAGAAAGAAACATTAATCTGTGCAACAGCACCTCTTAGAAATAATTATCTTTTAAAACACATATGGACAAAGAGGATCTTTGCCATTTAAGTGGACTGAGGAATTGGACATTTTTAGCAAAGATAGAGTGGGGAGAATACCTGACATTAACCGTCCCCCAGCTCTCAAATATAGGAGCTGTTAACGACATAAATTTTGGACCCAGAGCAGATTTGAAAGAAACCTTTCTTTGACTACAGAGGTCCTAGTTGCTTCCTAAACATATTTACCAAAAGAAAATATCTTGGCTCTCTAGATTCCAACTTCTGGAAATTCGGTTGAACAGTTGTGGAGCCCAAGAGCTTAAATGACCTCCTCAGCCACCGTGAAGATAGTAAACCCACCTTCACAGAAGACTAGTGCTTCATGTGGAAAAGAGTTGTCACCCCCAACCAAAGCTTTGTGACATCATCAAGGCTCTACTTATGTCATAAAACTCCTCCTAGCCAGGTTTCTTCCCTACTAACCCCCAGAAATATCCAGCATACAGGTCCTAAAATGCTGCTCATACAGCCCCATGAAGACCCAAAATAAAAACCCCAATCTTCTTCCCAATTACTTGAGGCATATTTTCCAAGTAACTCAACCCCTTTATGTGTTTTTTTTTTCTGTAAAATAATTTTTGGTCTGAGTCAACAACTCACATGAATGTTTTTTTTCCTAGCTCCAATGTCCTCATTTGTTATTTTCTATTGATTTTTCCATTACTTCATAATAATAATTATCAAACTTTCCACTTCTTTTCCTCCTCCCACATTCTTCTTGCTCAGCAAATAAACCTCTTCACTCAAACACCAGTCCAAATAGAGGGCAGGGTACTTTGAGCTGTGGGAAGTCCAAGCCCACGCTTCATCAATCCAGATTTAGCAAGGTATGCATCCACAAAAAATATGATCACAAAAAGCCAGTGTATGATATGCAGACAATTGCAAGTGCCATTATCTTTGGCTTCTCCGTCTGCCCCAATTGTCAGCCACATTCATAGCTTCCAGTTTGATTACATGTTCTTTCATTCCCACGTCACTGGATTAGTTGAAATCCCCTTAGTTCAGGCACAGTGTCTCATAGTGTGGACCAAGCCCTTATATTCCTGACATCCTTGCTCTTTATCTCCATCCATCTGCTCTTCCACTGGAGCTTGGAAGCTCCATCTAGTTTTCTGATTTTGACCTTGACTTGATCTCCATCATTTGACAAATAAAAGTTCCATGGTGGTTTTCAAGATAGTCAGTCATCAGTCTGACTATGGGACAAGGCACACATAGTTCCTAGGGACATGTCACAGTGCGGTCAACTTCTCCTCCCTGCTTAAGTACCTAGAGAGGGTCACCCTATGGCCTTCTGAGAACCACTCGAGAGATATCGATCTTGACATCCCCAGAATGGCCCCATAAATTGAGATATCATCAGTGTATGTGCATTAACATGTGTGTGTTTGTGTGTGTGTATTTGAATCACAATAACAAATGGATTGTAATATTGAAGTTTCTTCTCATCTTGAGAAGAATATTTGCTACAGAAACACTCTCACAGTGATAGTGAGAGTGTAAACTATCTAAGAAAGGAGAAATAACTGGAGGAATCCCCCAGGAGTTAGGCTCAGTGTCCCAGGAATTACGCCCAAGGAAAGTCAATGAACTCAGTGACGGAAGATAAAAGCCAGCCTAAATAAAACCCTAAATCATTTAGGTGGAAGATGAGATACTCTTACAACAGTTACAAGAGGTCTAAAATGCCTGGACTGGAACATAAGGGGAACACAATGACGTGGAGCTGAGAGTGCATGGCAAAACTGATTGGATCTGGCAAAAATTATGTAAGCACACCAGTGGGACAAAACCCTAAGAAATCTGTATGACAACATATCATGTTGAACATAATGAGATTTATAGACAAAGGTTAGATCTTAATTATATCACTGTCACACAGGTGATGATGAACCAGTTCCATCGTAGAGTGACTCCCTGCTGTGCTTAAGATAACCTGTCAATTCTGTCTAGTCAGTTACAAGGAAATTTGCATTAATTGCACAGATTAACTATCAGCATCATTTACTGCACAATCAAAGGCAAGGCAAAGAAATCATAGACATGTTGTTGAATGCTGATGATGTAATTGGGAGTTTTGATGGGTTTTGTTCTTAAAGGGAATTCATGGGTGACTCTCACGCATGAAGCAGATCCTTTCTCTGTGATGTTTCCTGAATAGCCACTGAGATACCAGCCCATAGAGTTGTGGTCTCTCTCTCTTTTAAAAGCAACTTCTACCTTCAGCTTGATACCTTGCTTGAGCTTCCCTTCTGGCTACTAGGCTCCTTTTCTGATCCTGCAGAGGGCTTTTGTAAGGGATTGTGATCTCTTAGTTTTTCCCCTTTCAAGAACTAATCATTCTATTAATCACAATTCTAAACTACTGTGGGAGTTTGTTTGTGACTTATGCCTTCACATGTGATACAAGCGACCTGTGTGTATAGGGTCTTCTCTCTGTTCATGTGGGGAAGGCATGGCAGCAGGAGTAGATGGCTGCTCATTCTCTGTAAGGAAATCAGTAAACAGTGGGCACCAAGTACAAGGATGTCCTGAAATATTAAGTCTTGTTTTTTCAAGGCCCCAAAGCCTCCAGCTAGGTTCAGGGTCACGACAATCTCCAAAGCCCACCGAGCATGAAGTATTCAATACCAGAATCCTGTGTTTGCCATATCACATAAATTCATCGTGAGTACACCAATCTGTTTTTTTTATTCTAAATTATTTTGTCCCATCAGAACGATCTATATTACCAATTAACCAAATTTTCTGCATCTTTGGTGTCCTAGAATTGCTTATATTGTTGCTGGGACAGTCTTACAAAGGTACAGAGATTGACCTCTGTACCTTCAAGGTGAGGTAGCACACGCCTTTAATCCTAGTGCCTTGAAGGCAGAGACAAACAGATCTTTGTGAGTTCAATGTGTTGTAGCATACACCTTTAATCCCAATGCCTGAAAGGCAGAGAGAGGCAGATCTCTGAGTCTTCAAGGACAGACAGGTATCCAGAGTTATTCCAGGTCAAAGATACAGAGAACCTGTCTCAAAAGACAAAAATTAAAAAGGAAAAATAAACAAAATAGAGGTTAAATTGAAGCGCACAAAGATGGAAAATTCACAGCGAATTTTGATATTGTATGCTATTATGCTCTTTTTGAATCATTTGAATTTTGAGGCAGTAGCAATAGCTGCTAAAAGATGTTTCTTTATAAAAGCTGCTGAAATAATCCAACATAGATATTTTGAAAATGCCTTGACTTTGAAATTTGGATCTAAGGACATGATGCTTTGGAAAGGAGTTTCTATTTTGTTTTCACAGAGGGTGATAATCTGTGGATGCCTCTATACTAATATGGTAGGATGGACCACGCCCTACTTAAAGGTTGCTGTGAACACCTTTAAAAAATTGCTTCACTCAACTGCCAACTGAGATAAATCAATAATGATGCCACCATTCAGCAGGAAGCTATTTGGAGAGTAAAAACTGCACCCACGTTCCCAAATATGGCTTATAAACGTTCTTTTACATTTAACGTGGGATGTGATATAGATATGAATATTTGCATTAGTATAGATTTTGCTTTACTGATAGAGATTTTAGGTCAATTTTGTTATATGTATATGCATTTTTGATCTTAATTAAGGTATTGTGATTGTGTAGTTCATTAGAAATATAATGTATATAGGTTATTAATGGATAATCATTAATAATAGTCAAGTTTGTAGTCATGTTAGTTAGATTTTCTAGCTACATAGATATATATATTTCAGTCAGATAGGCATTATTCATATCTCTCTAGACTACAAAATAGGGTATTTAATGTTTTAGTACCTTAGGGTTTTTCATGACAGTGAGACACTCTACTCTTGGCAGCACAAATCTACTTCAGGAAGAAGATGGGCATCAAAGAGGATCCTTATGGAGTTCGATAGCCATTTGGGGAAGAAACTGCTCTTGCCTGGATTGTTGCATAAACTGTACACAGAAAACATTCAGAGTTAGGACTACTGAACTTGCCTAAAGGTGAGATGATCTTTTCGTGTTCCTGATTCAGGAAAGGGTCAGCAAAACATTCTTCAAGACGAGCAGATAGTGACTGCCTTTGAAATTTCCTGCTTCATGGAAATGTCTGCTGGAAACTATGGGCCTGTAGGCTGAGGATGGAAACACCAACGGTACAGAGGAACTTTGGGTGACTGTCCAGGCAGCGAGATGTCTCTGTCATTTCTAGAGTTTGAAAATGGCTTACTTTTTGTTTGCTTAGGTAATAGTGTATTATTCTGGAGTCTCTGATGGAGTTGAAGAATAGATAGATAGTTATAGTTTTCCATTGTTATGATAAAAGATAAAATAGATATAAATATTGTAACTGCAATTCTTGCTTGATAACTGTTTTGTTATATGTAATTTTGCTATGTTAAAGTTAAAGATTCCGTTCTTGTTTAAACAGAAATAGGAGTAATGATGGAGTATAGGTCATTGGTTAATTAAATAAAGAAACTGTTTGGCCTGAAAGGTTAGAACATAGGTGGGTGGAATAAACATAAGAGAATGCTGGGAGGAATAGGAATTGAGCTTAGAGATGCCATGCACCTCTCCCATGGGCAGAAATGGTAGCTCTGCACTCTGAGGCAGATGGTGATACAGCCAGCTACCAGGTCAGACATGCTAAATCTTTCCTTCTAAGCGCACCTCGTGCTGCAACATACATTATTAAACATGGGTTAAGAGGCTGAAAATAATGGGGCAGGCAGTGTTAAAATGAATAGTTTTGTGTTGTTATTTCGGAGCATAACCTTACAAGGCGGCCCCATGGGGATGCAGCCCTGCTGCTCAAATTTCTACAATCAGGGGGGAAATGGAAGAAGGGAAGAAAGAAGAGAGAGAGACAAGGAAGAATGGATGAATTCAATCATTCATTGGAAAAATGAGTGAACCAATGAATGAGGAGACCTAGTAGGAAAAAATGTGCTGCATTCCCTCAGAGAGTCAGGTCAAATTAAGGATTGACAAGGTTTTCCACTAAGGAGGAGGCTTATTCCATTTTACCTTCTTTGTGCTCCAGGCCCACCCACAAGAGTGATGATGAGGACAGGGAGAAAAAGAGGAGAGGGTGTACCAGAATTCCCTGGTACAATTTCTCACCCAAATTGTAGCCAAATCACCTGACCTGGGACAGCTGATCTACATGCTGGACCCTAACTCCCAGTTGGACAACTCTAACATTTTAACCAAGTTTGGGAAGATGAAGGAACCAAAAATAGCCCAGTTACATGATGGCAGGGTCCTTACAGGATGGGAGTCAGACATCAGTACCATACTGGTATTTGGCGGTTTGATGGGTGTGTGGGGTCTTTGCCAGACTCCACCTAGCATCATGGATTCTCTACTTTACTGATATTATGGAGTTCGGTGCATTCATCATATGTGTGCATGTCACACATTAGTGGGCATCATATGTACATGTTTATCCTGTGTGTGGGTGAGTGTGTTCATGAGTTTTATAGCCCAAGTACTACAGAACATGATCAATAAAAGGGAACACTGTTTTCCAGATATGGAAGGCAATTATTTAAATGAACTGACAAGGGTTGGATGGCATGGATAAGACCTATGAGAGTTCAAGGCATACCGAATCCAGGCATGACAAAGTAGGTGGCAGGCTTAATTCTGGCAAAACTAAGTAGGTAGCTTGATGTCCAACTTACTGGAGAAGAGCAAATGAGCGGAGACACTTTTCACTAAGCAACATGCTCTAGTGGAGATCAAACATCCTTTGACTTACAGCCAGTACGAATTAAACCATTCATCAAATGAAACCTAATTTTCTCTGATTTTGAGTATACATTTGTGTCCCTTCCTGATTAATCTACTCTTTATCCTCTTAAGTCCCAATACCTCACGCTGATATCGGTCACATCTTTCCATTTGACATGGTTTTCCCTCAAGCTTCATACCGCCCCGAGATCATACAACTTTTTGTCCCCTCTCCACTGCTTCCTTGACAGCCATCTTGTCCTTTACCACACCACGCATCCCCAGTCCTTTACTCTCCAAAGGGAAAAGACCATAAATCCTGCTTTGTTTTGAGGCATGTATTTCTGTGATGCCCCATCCAACAAACACAATCCATCATTGACCAAATAACACAACATGTTAACAAATTTTTTTCTTTGAGAAAGAATAATCCATTGGAAAAGATACCAGGATTCATAGAAGGCCTGAGGTATCTCTGAAAAAACACATTCCCACAGAGAGAATTAAGTCTGCCCCTCAAAATTTGAGAATTTCACTTTAACAGATCTTCACCAAATCATAGACATAGATATGGAAGTCATTATCAAACTTGATGAAATACACAGAAGGTTTGTTGGGAACTTGGCAAATAATTTTACCTATCTCTTGGGTTCCATCTTTTTTGTT
The DNA here is from genome assembly GCF_037038515.1 of Microtus pennsylvanicus. Lineage (NCBI taxonomy): Eukaryota > Metazoa > Chordata > Mammalia > Rodentia > Cricetidae > Microtus > Microtus pennsylvanicus. Next base: position 19,951,116 of record NC_134602.1, read on the forward strand.
GTACTGCACTCTTTTGCCCTGCAAGGAATCCCTGCCTAATTCCAAAGTCACCTCTACTGGAGGACATTCAGGCGTGATGTGGAGGTTGCCTTCAATGGAATCATCATGATGGTGGGAAAGGTACAGGACCGGATCATTCTCGTTGACAATGTAGAAACAGGTCGTTATGGTCTGCACCTCATCTGGGACCACGCCACTCCACTCTTCCTTAGAGCCTGGCATGATGTGGAGGTTGCCTTCCAGGTAGTCATCCAGGAGGTGGTAAATGTACAAGACCGGATCTTTCTTGTAGGTAATATAAAACCAGGTCTTCATGATTGGCACCTTTCTAGGACCATCCCGTTCCAGTCATTCTTAGAGCCATTTGTGCCCATGAATGTATGTTTCACTGCTCTGCCAACTATGGTGTTTGAGAAATGAGTGTCTGTCACCTGAGGAAATGGCACATTATTAGGCAGGATCTTCAGGTTTAAAATCCTTTCATCACTATGAAGCTCCAAGACATAGACACAATCAATCCCATCAAATTTCAACAAATAGAGAGAGGGATACGTTGGCAGTTGATCTAGAATGATTGCTTTCCAATGGGTGACTGGTTCATTGGCTTCCTTCCAGCCATGAGAAATTCTGCGGCCAACAATACTCGCCAGGGCCTCAAAAGGCTTACTAAGTTTTTGCTTCTGGAGCGATGGCCCATTCTTCTTCTGGAGATGTGGCATGCAACTCATACTAAGAGGCATCTTCATCATGGCGGGAGACTTTCTGAGATAGGCCACAGCACTCCTGTTCCACTGTCTCTTGGCTCTGTTTCTGTGCTTGGGCTTCATAGCTGCCAATCTCTGCATAGGAAGAACTCTTCAGTTTAAATCAGACACAAAGTGGTTTCCTCCACCATAAGTGCCTGCAAGGATAAGAAGGTGAGCATGTGAGGTCAAGGCTCTTTTTAGGAATAACTTTGGAGCAGGTGAAAAAGGCAGGGCTGAATAGATTTGGATACCTAAATGGAATATGTTCTTAAGAAATTAATAGGAAAATTATCAAACTCTTGTCTACAGCTCAGTATATGTGTATCAGAGACATATTCCTGCTGCAAAATGCAATTGACCTCTACTGAGAAACCTTCTTCCTGACTTACTACATCAATGAGAGAGGAAGCTATTCCTATACCTAAAGTGAGAAAGAAATATCTGAACAGATGGCAAAGAATTCAAAGAACAGCCACTCCTCTCCTTACCATTCAAGCTACTGGTTTGTTGGCTGATCTATAACCGCCTGCCCAAGGTCATGGCACTCCAGTCTACTGGCTCTCTCTATTGTGTCTCCTGATCCAGATCCAGGTTGATTACATAAAGATATTCTGTATCTTCATTAGAGAAGTGAGTACTGTGAGTCAAACTGCAAAAAGAAAGAAACATTAATCTGTGCAACAGCACCTATTAGAAATAATTATCTTTTAAAACACATATGGACAAAGAGGATCTTTGCCATTTAAGTGGACTGAGGAATTGGACATTTTTAGCAAAGATAGAGTGGGGAGAATACCTGACATTAACCGTCCCCCAGCTCTCAAATATAGGAGCTGTTAACGACATAAATTTTGGACCCAGAGCAGATTTGAAAGAAACCTTTCTTTGACTACAGAGGTCCTAGTTGCTTCCTAAACATATTTACCAAAAGAAAATATCTTGGCTCTCTAGATTCCAACTTCTGGAAATTCGGTTGAACAGTTGTGGAGCCCAAGAGCTGAACTGACCTCCTCAGCCACCGTGAAGATAGTAAACCCACCTTCACAGAAGACTAGTGCTTCATGTGGAAAAGAGTTGTCACCCCCAACCAAAGCTTTGTGACATCATCAAGGCTCTACTTATGTCATAAAACTCCTCCTAGCCAGGTTTCTTCCCTACTAACCCCCAGAAATATCCAGCATACAGGTCCTAAAATGCTGCTCATACAGCCCCATGAAGACCCAAAATAAAAACCCGAAACTTCTTCCCAATTACTTGAGTCATATTTTCCAAGTAACTCAACCCCTTTATGTGTTTTGTTTTTTTCTGTAAAATAATTTTTGGTCTGAGTCAACAACTCACATGAATGTTTTTTTTTCCTAGCTCCAATGTCCTCATTTGTTATTTTCTATTGATTTTTCCATTACTTCATAATAATAATTATCAAACTTTCCACTTCTTTTCCTCCTCCCACATTCTTCTTGCTCCGCAAATAAACCTCTCTACTCAAACACCAGTCCAAATAGAGGGCAGGGTACTTTGAGCTGTGGGAAGTCCAAGCCCACCCTTCATCCATCCAGATTTAGCAAGGTATGCATCCACAAAAAATATGATCACAAAAAGCCAGTGTATGATATGCAGACAACTGCAAGTGCCATTATCTTTGGCTTCTCCGTCTGCCCCAATTTTCAGCCACATTCAGAGCTTCCAGTTTGATCCCATGTTCTTTCATTCCCAGGTCACTGGATTAGTTGAAATCCCCTTAGTTCAGGCACAGTGTCTCATAGTGTGGACCAAGCCCTTATATTCCTGACATCCTTGCTCTTTATCTCCATCCATCTGCTCTTCCACTGGAGCTTGGAAGCTCCATCTAGTTTTCTGATTTTGACCCTGACTTGATCTCCATCATTTGACAAACAAAAGTTCCATGGTGGTTTTCAGATAGTCAGTCATCAGTCTGACTATGGGACAAGGCACACATAGTTCCTAGGGACATGTCACAGTGCGGTCAACTTCTCCTCCCTGCTTAAGTACCTAGAGAGGGTCACCCTATGGCCTTCTGAGAACCACTCGAGAGATATCGATCTTGACATCCCCAGAATGGCCCCATAAATTGAGATATCATCAGTGTATGTGCATTAACTTGTGTGTGTTTGTGTGTGTGTATTTGAATCACAATAACAAATGGATTGTAATATTGAAGTTTCTTCTCATCTTGAGAAGAATATTTGCTACAGAAACACTCTCACAGTAATAGTGAGAGTGTAAACTATCTAAGAAAGGAGAAATAACTGGAGGAATCCCCCAGGAGTTAGGCTCAGTGTCCCAGGAATTACGCCCAAGAAAAGTCAATAAACTCAGTGACGGAAGATAAAAGCCAGCCTAAATAAAACCCTAAATCATTTAGGTGGAAGATGAGATACTCTTACAACAGTTACAAGAGGTCTAAAATGCCTGGACTGGAACATAAGGGGAACACAAGGACGTGGAGCTGAGAGTACACGGGAAAACTGATTGGATCTGGCAAAAATTATGTAAGCATACCAAGGAAACCACCAGTGGGACAAAACCCTAAGAAATCTGTATGACAACATATCATGTTGAACATAATGAGATTTATAGACAAAGGAAAGATCTTAATTATGTCACTGTCACACAGGTGATGATGAACCAGTTCCATCGTAGAGTGACTCCCAGCTGTGTTTAAGATAACCTGTCAATTCTGTCTAGTCAGTTACAAGGAAATTTGCATTAATTGCACAGATTAACTATCAGCATCATTTACTGCACAATCAAAGGCAAGGCAAAGAAATCATAGACATGTTGTTGAATGCTGATGATGTTATTGGGAGTTTTGATGGGTTTTTTGCTTAAAGGGAAATCATCGGTGACTCTCATGCATGAAGCAGATCCTTTCTCTGTGATGTTTCCTGAATAGCCACTGAGATACCAGCCCATTGAGTTGTGGTCTCTCTCTCTTTTAAAAAGCAACTTCTACCTTCAGCTTGATCTCTTGCTTGAGCTTCCCTTCCAGCTACTAGGCTCCTTTTCTGATCCTGCAGATGGATTTTGTCAGGGATTGTGATCTCTAAGTTTTTCCCCTTTCTAGAACTAATCATTCAATTAATCACAATTCTAAACTGCTGTGGGAGTTTGTTTGTGACTTATGCCTTCACATGTGATACAAGCGACCTGGGTGTATAGGGTCTTCTCTCTGTTCATGTGGGGAAGGCATGGCAGCAGGAGTAGATGGCTGCTCATTCTCTGTAAGGAAATCAGTAAACAGTGGGCACCAAGTACAAGGATGTCCTTAAATATTAAGTCTTGTCCATTCAAGGCCCCAAAGCCTCCAGCTAGGTTCAGGATCACGACAATCTCCAAACCCACCGAGCATGAAGTATTCAGAACCAGAAGCCTGTGTGTGCCATATCACATAAATTCATCGTGAGTACACCAATCTGTTTTTTTTTTATTCTAAATTATTTTGTCCCATCAGAACGATCTATATTACCAATTAACCAAATTTGCTGTCTTTGGTGTCCTAGAATTGCTTTAAATTGTTGCTGGGACAGTCTTACAAACCTTCCTGTGCTGTTATGAGACCTTAAGGGGACAGCACTTATTTCAGAAATCAAAGGCAGTTGGGTTCAATCCTATGGTTAGCTGTTAGCTAGACACTGGAAGGATGGATTTGACTGAGCAAGGGAGACAGCATACATGGAGGCAGGTAACCTTTCCTTTGCAAAATGACCCATTTTGAGGCCTTACTTCAGGCTCTTCTCTTCTCCTAATCTTGGTTTTTTTATTAGATTAGGAGAAGAATTAAAACTCCATTTACAGTATCTGTGAACCCGAATGAGTTAAGTATGTGTGACCAACTTGATGTCTGCCTGTCTGTCAACAGGGCCAGAGTTCAGGGGCATCTGATGCATAGCACAGGAATGTCAGCCATCAATCTCTGGTCCACCTAACTCTACAGCATTAGAGTTGTCATGGTTGCTCATCTGATCTTCCTCATATGATCTCCATCCACAGAGATGTCAGAAAAATCCTCCCCTGAGAGTGCAAGTTCTTTACAAATGAAAGATTATACAACAGAAGACACATGGGAGATTTATATGGGCAAGCTGTTGAAAGGATAAAGTGACAGAAGAAGTTTATTGATTAATTAAAGAAAGAATCCGCTTCAGCTGATAGGCTAGAACATAGGTAGGTGGAGTAAACAAAATAGAATGCCGGGAGGAAGAGGTAGTGAGCTCAGAGAAGCCATGCTCCCCTCTCCCCGGCAGATGCCATAGCTCTGCTCTCTGAGGCAGATGTCGATGCAGCCAGCCACCATGTCAGACATGCTGAATTTTTCCTGGTAAGTGCAACTCGTTATACTACACTGATTATTAGAAATGGGTTAAAATGCTGAATCTAATGGGCCAGCAGTGTTTAAAAGAATGCAGTTTTTGTGTATTTATTTCAGGCATAACCTTCATGCGGCCGTGGTGCTGGGGACACAGCCTCGCTGCTCAAATAACTACAGAATGTCTTGCAGCCTTGTGGACAACTGAATCCACTGAAAGCCTGAGAAAGCTTGGGAAAGAGTAAAGCATGTTTTCTTGGTAGCAGCGATTTCTCGGTCTGCTCTGCTTTCTAGAAGAAAGCAAGGGCTCTCATCTAAAAGAGGCTTGCTGACTCAGCTTCAGCTGCAAAACCCTGCAGCCCTTAAGAGGTCCTGCCACAAAACATTTAAATGGTGTTGATAAAAGCCAACTGAATGCTTGTATGTTTTCAGCAGTAGCAGGAAAAAAAAACTGTGTTGTTTTAAAATGCCGGGTTTCTGGGCCATCCTGCCTGGGCAAACTCTGACTGTTTGAGGAAGGAGGGCCAGCTACAGAAAGAGGGCTTGAGTGTTGTCTGTTGCAGCCTCTTTGATGGCAAGACCTTGAAACACTGTAGACTTGTGGCACTGAATGCGGCTCTGTTCGGTACCTCAGCCACAAGGCTGGAATGGCAGAAAGCTAAGGAATGGGCTACATCTGGCCAGCAAAGCCACGGCTTTAGTCCTACTGAGATTGCTTGGTAAATGAAAGACTCATGTGGTCAGAAAAACAGAGAGAGAAATAGAGTAAAGAGAGATTCAAAGACAAAGAAAAATTTTAAATGATTTACAGTGTGTCAAAAATATGTGCAGGCTAAAATTTGAAGTTCTTAAAGTTAAAAAAAGGAAGAGAGTTGTTGGGGGTGGCTAGTAGACACCTGTAAATCCAACACATGGGAGGGAGAGAGAGATTGACCTCTGTACCTTCAAGGTGAGGTAGCACACGCCTTTAATCCCAGTGCCTTGAAGGCAGAGACAAACAGATCTTTGTGAGTTCAATGTGTAGTAGCATACATCTTTAATCCCAATGCCTGAAAGGCAGAGAGAGGCAGATCTCTGAGACTTCAAGGACAGACAGGTATACAGAATTATTCCAGGTCAAAGATAAAGAGAACCTGTCTCAAAAGGCAAAAAATAAAAAGGAAAAGTAAACAAAAAGAGGTTAAATTGAAGCGCACAAAGATGGAAAATTCACAGCGAATTTTGATATTGTATGCTATTATGCTCTTTTTGAATCATTTGAATTTTGAGGCAGTAGCAATTGCTGCTACAAGATGTTTCTGTATAAAAGCTGCTGAAATAATCCAACATAGATATTTTGAAAATGCCTTGACTTTGAAATTTGGATCTAAGGACATGATGCTATGGAAAGGAGTTTCTATTTTGTTTTCACAGAGGGTGATAGTCTGTGGATGCCTATATCCTAATATGGTAGGATGGACCACTCCCTACTTAAAGATTGCTATGAACACCTTTAAAAAATTGCTTCGCTCAACTGCCAACTGAGATAAATCAATAATGATGCCACCATTAAGCAGGAAGCATTTTGGAGAGAAAAAAACTGCACCCACGTTCCCAAATATGGCTTATAAACGTTCTTTTACATTTAAAGTGGGATGTGATATAGATATGAATATTTGCATTAGTATAGATTTTGCTTTACTGATAGAGATTTTAGGTCAATTTTGTTACATGTATATGCATTTTTGATCTTAATTAAGGTATTGTGATTGTGTAGTTCATTAAAAAATATAATGTATATAGGTTATTAATGGATAATCATTAATAATAGTCAAGTTTGTAGTCATGTTAGTTAGATTTTCTAGCTACATAGATATATATATTTCTGTCAGATAGGCATTATTCATATCTCTCTAGACTACAAAATAGGCTATTTAATGTTTTAGTACCTTAGGGTTTTTCATGACAGTGAGACACTCTACTCTTGGCAGCACATATCTACTTCAGGAAGAAGATGGGCATCAAAGAGGATCCTTATGGAGCTTGATAGCCATTTGGGGAAGAAACTGCTCTTGCCTGGATTGTTGCATAAACTGTACACAGAAAACACTCAGAGAGAGGACTACTGAACTTGCCTAAAGGTGAGATGATCTTTTCGTGTTCCTGATTCAGGAAAGGGTCAGCAAAACATTCTTCAAGACGAGCAGATAGTGACTGCCTTTGAAATTTCCTGCTTCATGGAAATGTCTGCTGGAAACTATGGGCCTGTAGGCTGAGGATGGAAACACCAACGGTACAGAGGAACTTTGGGTGACTGTCCAGGCAGCGAGATGTCTCTGTCATTTCTAGAGTTTGAAAATGGCTTACTTTTTGTTTGCTTAGGTAATACTGTATTATTCTGGAGTCTCTGATGGAGTTGAAGAATAGATAGATAGTTATAGTTTTCCATTGTTATGAAAAAAGATAAAATAGATATAAATATTGTAACTGTAATTCTTGCTTGATAACTGTTTTGTTATATGTAATTTTGCTATGTTAAAGTTAAAGATTCCATTCTTGTTTAAACAGAAATAGGAGTAATGATGGAGTATAGGTCATTGGTTAATTAAATAAAGAAAGTGTTTGGCCTGAAAGGTTAGAACATAGGTGGGTGGAATAAACATAAGAGAATGCTGGGAGGAATAGGAATTGAGCTTAGAGATGCCATGCACCTCTCCCATGGGCAGAAATGGTAGCTCTGCACTCTGAGGCAGATGGCGATACAGCCAGCCACCAGGTCAGACATGCTAAATCTTTCCTTCTAAGCGCACCTCGTGCTGCAACATACATTATTAGACATGGGTTAAGAGGCTGAAAATAATGGGGCAGGCAGTGTTGAAATGAATAGTTTTGTGTTGTTATTTCAGAGCATAACCTTACAAGGCGGCCCCATGGGGATGCAGCCCTGCTGCTCAAATTTCTACAATCAAGGGGGAAATGGAAGAAGGGAAGAAAGAAGAGAGAGAGACAAGGAAGAATGGATGAATTCAATCATTCATTGGAAAAATGAGTGAACCAATGAATGAGGAGACCTAGTAGGAAAAAATGTGCTGCATTCCCTCAGAGAGTCAGGTCAAATTAAGGATTGACAAGGTTTTCCACTAAGGAGGAGGCTTATTCCATTTTACCTTCTTTGTGCTCCAGGCCCACCCACAAGAGTGATGATGAGGACAGGGAGAAGAAGAGGAGAGGGTGTACCAGAATTCCCTGGTACAATTTCTCACCCAAATTGTAGCCAAATCACCTGACCTGGGACAGCTGATCTACATGCTGGACCCTAACTCCCAGTTTGACAACTCTAACATTTTAACCAAGTTTGTGAAGACGAAGGAACCAAAAATAGCCCAGTTACAGGATGGCAGGTTCCTTACAGGATGGGAGTCAGACATCAGTACCATACTGGTATTTGGCGGTTTGATGGGTGTGTGGGGTCTTTGCCAGACTCCACCTAGTACAAGGATATCCTGAAATATTAAGTCTTGTCCTTTCAAGGCCCCCAAGCCTCCAGCTAGGTTCAGGGTCACGACAATCTCCAAAACCCACCGAGCATGAAGTATTCAGAACCAGAAGCCTGTGTGTGCCATATCACATAAATTCATCGTGAGTACACCAATCTGTTTTTTTTTTTTAATTCTAAATTATTTTGTCCCATCAGAACGATCTATATTACCAATTAACCAAATTTGCTGCATCTTTGGTGTCCTAGAGTTGCTTTAAATTGTTGCTGGGACAGTCTTACAAACCTTCCTGTGCTGTTATGAGACATTAACGGGACAGCACTTATTTCAGAAATCACAGGCAGTTGGGTTCAATCCTATGGTTAGCTGTTAGCTAGACACTGGATGGATGGATTTGACTAAGAAAGGGAGACAGCATACATGGAGGCAGGTAACCTTTCCTTTGCAAAATGACCCATTTTGAGGCCTTACTTCAGGCTCTTCTCTTCTCCTATTCTTGGTTTTTTTATTAGTTTAGGAGGAAAATTAAAACTCCTTTACAGTATCTGTGAACCCGAATGAGTTAAGTATGTGAGACCAACTTGATGTCTGCCTGTCTGTCAACAGGGCCAGAGTTCAGGGGCATCTGATGCATAGCACAGGAATGTCAGCCATCAATCTCTGGTCCACCTAACTCTACAGCATTAGAGTTGTCATGGTTGCTCATCTGATCTTCCTCATATGATCTCCATCCACAGAGATGTCAGAAAAATCCTCCCCTGATAGTGCAAGTTCTTTACAAATGAAAGATTATACAACAGAAGACACATGGGAGATTTATATGGGCAAGCTGTTGAAAGGATAAAGTGACAGAACAAGTTTATTGATTAATTAAAGAAAGAATCTGCTTCAGCTGACAGGTTAGAACATAGGTAGGTGGAGTAAACAAAATAGAATGCCGGGAGGAAGAGGTAATGAGCTCAGAGAAGCCATGCTCCCCTCCCCCGGCAGATGCCATAGCTCTGCTCTCTGAGGCAGATGTCGATGCAGCCAGCCACCATGTCAGACATGCTGAATTTTTCCTGGTAAGTGCACCTCGTTATACTACACTGATTATTAGAAATGGGTTAAAATGCTGAATCTAATGGGCCAGCAGTGTTTAAAAGAATACAGTTTTTGTGTGTCTATTTCAGGCATAACCTTCATGCGGCTGTGGTGCTGGGGACAGAGCCTCGCTGCTCAAATAACTACAGAATGGCTTGCAGCCTTGTGGACAACTGAGTCCACTGGAAGAATGAGAAAGCTTGGGAAAGAGTAAAGCATGTTTTCTTGGTAGCAGCGATTCCTCAGACTGCTCTGCTTGCTAGAAGAAAGCAAGGGCTCTCATCTAAAAGAGGCTTGCTGACTCAGCTTCAGCTGCAAAACCCTGCAGCCCTTAAGAGGTCCTGCCACAAAACAGTTAAATGTTGTTGATAAAAGCCAACTGAATGCTTGTATGTTTTCAGCAGTAGCAGGAAAAAAAACTGTGTTGTTTTAAAATGCCGGCTTTCTGGGCCATCCTGCCTGGGCAAACTCTGACTGTTTGAGGAATGAGGGCCAGCTACAGAAAGAGGGCTTGAGTGCTGTCTGTTGCAGCCTCTTTGATGGCAAGGACCTTGAAACACTGTAGACTTGTGGCACTGTATGCGGCTCTGTTCGGTACCTCAGCCACAAGGTTGGAATGGCAGAAAGCTAAGGAATGGGCTACATCTGGCCAGCAAAGCCACGGCTTTAGTCCTACTGAGATTGCTTGGTAAATGAAAGACTCATGTGGTCAGAAAAACAGAGAGAGAAATAGAGTAAAGAGAGATTCAAAGACAAAGAAAATTTTTAAATGATTTACAGTGTGTTAAAAATATGTGCAGGCTAAAATTTGAAGTTCTTAAAGTTCAAAAAAGGAAGAGAGTTGTTGGGTGTGGTAGTACACACCTGTCAACACAACACATGGGAGGCAGATGGAGATTAACCTCTGTACCTTCAAGGTGAGGTAGCACACGCCTTTAATCCCAGTGCCTTGAAGGCAGAGACAAACAGATCTTTGTGAGTTCAATGTGTAGTAGCATACACCTTTAATCCCAATGCCTGAAAGGCAGAGAGAGGCAGATCTCTGAGACTTCAAGGACAGACAGGTATACAGAGTTATTCCAGGTCAAAGATAAAGAGAACCTGTCTCAAAAGGCAAAAAATAAAAAGGAAAAATAAACAAAATAGAGGTTAAATTGAAGCGCACAAAGATGGAAAATTCACAGCGAATTTTGATATTGTATGCTGTTATGCTCTTTTTGAATCATTTGAATTTTGAGGCAGTAGCAATAGCTGCTAAAAGATGTTTCTTTATAAAAGCTGCTGAAATAATCCAACATAGATATTTTGAAAATGCCTTGACTTTGAAATTTGGATCTAAGGACATGATGCTTTGGAAAGGAGTTTCTATTTTGTTTTCACAGAGGGTGATAGTCTGTGGATGCCTCTATCCTAATATGGTAGGATGGACCACGCCCTACTTAAAGGTTGCTGTGACCACCTTTAAAAATTGCATCGCTCAACTGCCAACTGAGATAAATAAATAATGATGCCACCATTCAGCAGGAAGCATTTTGGAGAGAAAAAACTGGACCCACGTTCCCAAATATGGCTTATAAACGTTCTTTTACATTTAAAGTGGGATGTGGTATAGATATGAATATTTGCATTAGTATAGATTTTGCTTTACTGATAGAGATTTTAGGTCAATTGTGTTATATGTATATGCATTTTTCATCTTCATTAAGGTATTGTGATTGTGTAGTTCATTTAAAAATATAATGTATATAGGTTATTAATGGATAATCATTAATAATAGTCAAGTTTGTAGTCATGTTAGTTAGATTTTCTAGCTACATAGATATATATATTTCAGTTAGATAGGCATTATTAATATCTCTCAAGACTACAAAATAGGCTATTTAATGTTTTAGTACCTTAGGGTTTTTCATGACAGTGAGACACTCTAATCTTGGCAGCACATATCTACTTCAGGAAGAAGATGGGCATCACAGAGGATCCTTATGGAGTTTGATGGCCATTTGGGGAAGAAACTGCTCTTGCCTGGATTGTTGCATAAACTGTACACAGAAAACACTCAGAGAGAGGACTACTGAACTTGCCTAAAGGTGAGGTGATCTTTTCGTGTTCCTGATTCATGAAAGGGTCAGCAAAACATTCTTCAAGACAAGCAGATAGTGACTGCCTTTGAAATTTCCTGCTTCATGGAAATGTCTGCTGGAAACTATGGGCCTGTAGGCTGAGGATGGAAACACCAACGGTACAGAGGAACTTTGAGTGACTGTCCAGGCAGCGAGATGTCTCTGTCATTTCTATAGTTTGAAAATGGCTTACTTTTTGTTTGCTTAGGTAATACTGTATTATTCTGGAGTCTCTGATGGAGTTGAAGAAGAGATAGATAGTTATAGTTTTCCATTGTTATCATAAAAGATAAAATAGTTATAAATATTGTAACTGTAATTCTTGCTTGATAACTGTTTTGTTATATGTAATTTTGCTATGTTAAAGTTAAAGATTCCGTTCTTGTTTAAACAGAAAAAGGAGTAATGATGGAGTATAGGTCATTGGTTAATTAAATAAAGAAACTGTTTGGCCTGAAAGGTTAGAACATAGGTGGGTGAAATAAACATAAGAGAATGCTGGGAGGAATAGGAATTGAGCTTAGAGATGCCATGCACCTCTCCCATGGGCAGAAATGGTAGCTCTGCACTCTGAGGCAGATGGCGATACAGCCAGCCACCAGGTCAGACATGCTAAATCTTTCCTTCTAAGCGCACCTCGTGCTGCAACATACATTATTAGACATGGGTTAAGAGGCTGAAAATAATGGGGCAGGCAGTGTTTAAATGAATAGTTTTGTGTTGTTATTTCGGAGCATAACCTTACAGGCGGCCCCATTGGGATGCAGCCCTGCTGCGCAAATTTCTACAATCAAGGGGGAAATGGAAGAAGGGAAGAAAGAAGAGAGAGAGACAAGGAAGAATGGATGAATTCAATCATTCATTGGAAAAATGAGTGAACCAATGAATGAGGAGACCTGGTAGAAAAAAAATGTGCTGCATTCCCTCAGAGAGTCAGGTCAAATTAAGGATTGACAAGGTTTTCCACTAAGGAGGAGGCTTATTCCATTTTACCTTCTTTGTGCTCCAGGCCCACCCACAAGAGTGATGATGAGGACAGGGTGAAGAAGAGGAGAGGGTGTACCAGAATTCCCTGGTACAATTTCTCACCCAAATTGTAGCCAAATCACCTGACCTGGGACAGCTGATCTACATGCTGGACCCTAACTCCCAGTTTGACAACTCTTACATTTTAACCTAGTTTGTGAAGATGAAGGAACCAAAAATAGCCCAGTTACAGGATGGCAGGGTCCTTTCAGGATGGGAGTCAGACATCAGTACCATACTGGTATTTGGCGGTTTGATGGGTGTGTGGGGTCTTTGCCAGACTCCACCTAGCATCATGGATTCCCTACTTTACTGATATTATGGAGTTCGGTGCATTCATCATATATGTGCATGTCACACATTAGTGGGCATCATATGTACATGCTTATCCTGTGTGGGTGAGTGTGTTCATGAGTTTTATAGCCCAAGTACTACAGAACATGATCAATGAAAGGGAACACTGTTTTCCAGATATGGCAGGGCAATTATTTAAATGAACTGACAAGGGTTGGATGGCATGGATAAGACCTATGAGAGTTCAAGGCATACCGAATCCAGGCATGACAAAGTAGGTGGCAGACAGAATTTTGGCAAAACTAAGTAGGTACCTTGATGTCCAACTTACTGGAGAAGAGCAACTGAGCGGTGACACTTTTCACTAAGCAACATGCTCTAGTGGAGATCAAACATCCTTTGACTTACAGCCAGTACGAATTAAACCATTCATCAAATGAAACCTAATTTTCTCTGATTTTGAGTATACATTTGTGTCCCTTCCTGATTAATCTACTCTTTATCCTCTTAAGTCCTCACACTGATATCTGTCACATCTTTCCATTTGACATGGTTTTCTCTCAAGCTTAATACCGCCCCGAGATCATACAACTTTTTGTCCCCTCTCCACTGCTTCCTTGACAGCCATCTTGTCCTTTACCACACCATGCATCCCCAGTCCTTTACTCTCCAAGGGGAAAAGACCATAAATCCTGCTTTTTTTTGAGGCATGTATTTCTGTGATGCCCCATCCACCAAACACAATCCATCATTGACCAAATAACACAACATGTTAACAAATTTTTATTCTTTGAGAAAGAATAATCCATTGGAAAAGATACCAGGATTCATAGAAGACCTGAGGTATCTCTGAAAAAACACATTCCCAAAGAGAGAATTAAGTCTGCCCCTCAAAATTTGAGAATTTCACTTTAACAGATCTTCACCAAATCATAGACATAGATATGGAAGTCATTATCAAACTTGATGAAATACACAGAAGGTTTGTTGGGAACTTGGCAAATAATTTTACCTATCTCTTGGGTTCCATCTTTTTTGTTGTACTGCACTCTTTTGCCCTCCAAGGAATCCCTGCCTAATTCCAAAGTCACCTCTACTGGAGGACATTCAGGCGTGATGTGGAGGTTGCCTTCAATGGAATCATCATGATGGTGGTAAAGGTACAGGACCGGATCATTCTCGTTGACAATGTAGAAACAGGTCGTTATGGTCTTCACCTCATCTGGGACCAGGCCACTCCACTCTTCCTTAGAGCCTGGCATGATGTGGAGGTTGCCTTAAAGGGGTTAAATCAGCTCCCTTTAGAGGGCGGGGTTTGCCTCAGGCGAATCCATGCCAATAAAGGGTGCGAGGAGAGTTGGCTCGTCCCTTTTGTTCCTCGCTACCTGTGCTACGTTGGAACTTTGGTTCAGTAAGTTTAACAATAAACTGGTAAATATTCTTTGATATCTTCATTGCCTATATTTTGTGCCGGTACATCTGGCGCCTCCCCCGTGGGGCTTTGCGAGAACCGGCCCCGAACGGAGTCTCTTGCACCCCGGGGTCGCTGCGGCGGTCTCTCTGGGCACGCGCGGAAGAAGTAGAGATTCTGAGCAGTCTCTCTGGGCGCGCGCTGAAACAGCTGAGATTCTGAGCGACTCGATTTTCCCTGCTGCTTGTTAGAGTATCAAGCAGTGAGTTTGATATCCACAGAGCCTTTTTAACAGCGCCTAAGACTCTGTTCCGAGCCGCCCCGGCCAGATTTCCCGTGCGCAACTGCCCACCGGCGCGCGCGCTGCCTGTGTCTGCTCCCCCTCCCACCACCCCCACCGCCGCCAGCGCTCAGGTCACGTGACAGCGGCCTGAGAGCCCCGGCAAAAAATACTTATCAGCTTGGTGTCTGTTTCAATTTTGTTTTTGAGTCCTTTTATTTCAAATTTAGGACACGTGGATTCAACTGGGCTCTTTCGCCACCACTGGCAGGAACCAGTTATTACAGGTAAGAGAACTTTTTCTTTTCTAAATAATGTCTGACAACGTGACCGCAGCCTATTTCAATAGTTCTTTTGAATGCACCATTTGGGAGATCTTACAAGAGGTGTCTACCACACCACATATATGGATATTCCTGGGATTCTTAATTTTCCTTAGCACTATTTGGTTTGATAATAGGAAAATGATCAAATCTCTTAAGGCAGAGGTTGAACGTTTAAAAACTATTGAGAGTGACAACAATCTTCTCAAGAATCAGTTTGAAGTTCTCCAGGAAGAAAACAAATCTTTGTTTAACATGACTCGGTTAACTGAGCAAAATCTAAAAAAAGTACAGGTTGATGTTAAGGAGAAATTCATTACTATGGAAGAAGGAACAGCTGAATTGGATCGTAAGTTTCAGCAGTCCCTTTCTGATGTTAAGGAGAAATTCATTACTATGGAAGAAGGAACAGCTGAATTAGATCGTAAGTTTCAGCAGTCCCTTTCTGTAGGAACTGAAACGTTAACTGAGAGAATCAAAACTGCTGAATGTGACAATCGAATTTTGTCTAAAGCTTATGACAGATTGGCGGAAAGATTGTCAATACAAGAAGGCACGGTTTATGCCATAAAAATTATGTCCAAAGATGACAAGTTATCTCTACTGGACCAATTTCATACTCTAGAATCCTCAATGAAGGCGTTAGAACATAATTCTGGGATGGAGATTCAGACATTACAAAAAGCAATGGTGAATAGAATTGAAAAGATTGAGGAATTTCTAAATTCTGATGAAGAAGAGCAAAGGGTAGAGAGGCAAATTTTAACTACATCTGTGGATAAATCCCTCCGGGAAAATTTTCACAAAGCTCTACCTACAGCTCTACATGCCTTTCCTGTAATAACAACAGAAAAGGTGGTTGGTTCCAGAAACCCTAGGGTCATCAAGGAAGATACATGGGAGCCTGTCCGTATGAATGATCTCAAAGAAATTAAACAGGCCATCATGTCTTTTGGGATGCACTCCCCTTTTGTTAAAGAGATGCTAAAATCTTGGGCCACAACAAGCAAAGCAACCCCCTTGGACTGGCTCCAGCTGAGCTCCGCGGTCCTTGAGAGTGGACCGCACTTAAAATGGAAATGCTTATTCAGGCAAGAGGCTAGACTTTTAGAACAGCAGGAAAAGGCGAAGGGAATTGACGTTTCCCTAGATAAAATTCTAGGTGAAGGGCTCTTTTCAGACCCTCAGGAACAAGCTAATTTGGATGAAACCATACTCTCCATGTGTACTACAGCAGCCTTAAGGGCTTGGGACAGAGTACAAGACCCAGGACAGAGAATGGAATCATTTGTCACAGTTAAACAGGGTCAGAGAGAACCGTTCAGTGACTTTTTACAAAGATTAACTAAGGCTGTACAAATGGGGATACCTGACCCAGAAGCAAGACGTATAATAATTGAGTCTTTGGCTTACGAAAATGCTAATGTGGAATGCAAAAGGATCTTGAGGCCTTTAATGTTCAGATCAGCGTCCTTGGAAGAATGGGTCTTGCATACACTAGATGTTGACACATTTGACTATGGCACTGAAGCATGGGTAGAAGAAGCAATTTCCAATGGTAAAAGGAGACACCAGAATACCAAATGTTTTAATTGTGGCAAAATGGGTCATATGAAAAGGAATTGTAAACAACGGGTTTTCAGAAATAATAATAATGCGTCTTCTAGAAATAACAGGAATAGAAGGAATCAGCCTTCAGGTTTATGTAGAAGATGTGGGAAGGGCAGACATTGGACGAATGAATGCAGGTGTACAAGAGATAGACAAGGCAACCTGATACAGACGGTAAACGTGAGAGGGGGGGCCTCTCAGGACCCCATGGCAAACATGGTTCAGACATTCCCAGTTTCTGCAGAGAACATGCCTCGTCAGGACAATTAGAAAGCCACATGCCTACTGTTACAAGCAATAGTAATCAGAAAGATGAGTTACGTGTGTTTTGGCAAACTTCTATAAATGATCAAAGACCTAAGCTGAGAGTGTGTGTAAATGGCATTTTTATTACTGGCCTACTGGACACAGGTGCTGATGTAAGTATCATTACCCCAGAATCTTGGCATCCATATTGGCCTCTTCAGAATGTAAATGTTCAGCTCCTGGGAATTGGAACCCTATCTCGAGTAAGACAGAGCACGAGATGGGTTGAATGTATAGGGCCTGAGGGACAAATAGGAAAATTAAGGCCTTATGTAGCCAATATTGCAATGAATTTATGGGGTCGTGACCTATTACAACAATGGAATACTCAAATTAACATTCCTGCTACTTCTAGAGCCCATATTTCTGAAAGGAATATTAAAAGTTATTACAAAAGGACAAAACCGGCCATTAGGGCTGTGCAGGAACAAGCAATTGATGTCCCTTCAGAAATACCAACAGCCTTGCCTCTAAAATGGTTGACTGAGAAACCAATATGGACAAAGCAATGGCCTTTAGCTGAGGAAAAGCTACAGGCTTTAGAACAGCTGGTACAAGAGCAACTAGATGCTGGACATATAGAAGAATCTACCAGCCCTTGGAATTCTCCTGTATTTGTGGTTAAGAAAAAATCAGGTCAATGGAGAATGGTGACAGATCTCAGGGCCATCAACAAGGTTATTCAACCTATGGGCCCTCTGCAATCTGGAATTCCGTTGCCCTCTTTATTACCAAAAGGATGGCCTCTCATAGTTATTGATTTGAAGGATTGTTTTTTCACTATACCTTTGCAAAAAGAAGATAGAGAAAAATTTGCCTTCACAGTGCCTACTTATAACAATTCTCAACCTTCGAGGAGGTACCACTGGACCGTCCTCCCCCAGGGTATGTTAAATAGCCCCTCCCTGTGCCAATATTTTGTGAACCAACCATTGCAAATAATACGCAAGAAATTTCCCAAATCTATTGTATACCATTACATGGACGACATATTGTTATCTGATTCAAACATAGATACCTTGAACAGGCTGTTTGAAGAAATACAGATACTGTTACCTAAATGGGGATTGCAAATTGCTCCTGAAAAGATTCAGAAGGGAGATTCTGTTAATTATTTAGGTTATAGAATAGGTTTGCAAAAAATTAAGACACAGAAGGCACAAATTTGGAGAGATCGCTTACGGACTCTTAATGACTTTCAAAGACTGTTAGGAGACATTTCCAGTTTACGACCAACTATTGGGATAACACCTGATCTAATAATTCATTTGAACAAGACCTTGGATGGTGATAAAGATTTAAACAGTCCCAGAGAATTAACAGCTGAAGCAGAAAAGGAACTGACAATGATTGAGGAGAAATTACAACAGGCACATGTGGACAGAGTGAATCCAGAGCTCGATTGTATTCTCGTCATATTACCATCGAAAATTTCTCCTACAGGAATTTTAATGCAGAGAGATGATATTATCTTGGAATGGATCTTTTTACCACATAAACCAAGTAAGAAACTGAAAACTTATGTGGAAAAAGTCTCTGAGTTAATTATAAAAGGCAAGCTGAGACTTCGTCAACTAGCAGGCATAGACCCAGCAGAAATTATAGTGCCTTTCACTGCTGATGAACTAAAGAAATTATGGGAAGATAATGAACCATGGCAAAGAGCTTGTGCTAATTTTTTGGGAGACATTAATAACAACTATCCAAAAAGCAAGCGTCTCAACTTCATAAAGAGAACTTCTTGGATCCTTCCTCGAATAGTCCGTGATGCTCCAATAACTGGAGCCCGTACATTCTATACTGATGCCAATAAATCAGGGAAGGCAGGTTACAAATCAGAAGACTTGGGTAAGGTGGAACAAAGTCCTTATGATTCTGGTCAGAAGGCAGAATTATATGCCATTCTTATGGTACTAAGAGATTTTAAAGAACCTATTAATATAGTTACTGATTCACAATATGCAGAAAGAGTTATTTTACATATTGAAACTGCTGAATTTATACCTGATGATACAGAACTAACCTCATTGTTTATCCAGGTTCAAGATTTGATCAGGAACAGGCTTTGCCCTATGTACATAACACACATCCGATCCCATACAGGTCTGCCAGGTCCTCTAGCACAAGGTAATGCAGAAATTGATCAATTATTGATTGGTAGTGTGCTTCAAGCCTCTGAATTTCATAAAAAACATCATGTTAATAGCAAAGGTTTGAAGAAAGAGTTTTCTATTACATGGCAACAAGCTAAGGAGATTGTGAAGAAATGCCCTACCTGCTCTTTCTATAACCAAACGCCACTGCCAGCAGGAGTTAATCCAAAGGGCACTCATAGAAATGAAATCTGGCAGATGGATGTGTTCCACTTTGCAGAATTTGGCAAATTGAAATATGTTCATCACACCATCGACACTTATTCAGGCTTTCAGTGGGCAACTGCTTTAAGTTCAGAAAAAGCTGATTCAGTAATCACTCATTTATTAGAAGTCATGGCTATCATGGATATACCTACACAAATAAAGACAGATAATGGTCCTGCTTATGTCTCTAGGAAGATGAAACGGTTTTTTGATCATTACAATATCAAGCATGTTACAGGTATACCATACAATCCTACAGGTCAAGCAGTCATAGAAAGATCAAATCGAACTATAAAGGATATGTTGAACAAACAGAAAGGGGTGGAAAACACCCCTAGAAATAGGTTACATAATGCTTTGTTAACCTTGAATTTTCTCAACGCTAACGAGAAGGGAACGACGGCTGCAGAAAGACATTGGATAATGGAAAAGTCTGCTGAACTAAATCAACCAGTTTATTTCAAGGATGTACTAACCTCCCAATGGAAGCCAGGAGATGTGCTGCGTTGGGGAAGGGGTTTTGCTCTTATCTCCACAGGTGAGGAAAAATTATGGATACCGTCAAAATTAATAAAGGTTCGGTTTGAGGAAGAGAAGTCACTTGGAAAAGATAAATAACAATTCATTCACAAGGATGACCGACATACAGATGGTAAGGATTACTAATAGGATGGGGGCAGGGTTCTTTTCTTATCTCCACAGGAAAATATTCATCTCCAAAGAATTTGAGGGACCCTGAATATTTAATTATTGATGGATGGAAAATAGATACGACCCATTAAACATCAACAATAAAATTCTATACGTATCGTAAGTATTGGTTTTATATATATTTATGTATATTTATATGTTTTATTGAACACTTCTTTATAAATGTGTAGAGCTGGTTTTGGAGTTGGACTATGGCTCAGTCCTTCTTCAATTCCAAGCCTGTTGATAAGAGGTATTTCAAAGTTTCTGTCTCAGGTCAGGAGCCATGAAATGGGACAGAATAAGAATAATTTTATACTTGATAAACTTTCTTTGCCTTCCCTCACATCTGTGTCTTTCTTTATATGTCAGTATAAGTCCTTGTTGTTAATGTTTAAATTTCCCATAACAAGCAACATATTTTCCTACAGTAATTGTTGAAGTTTCCAGGATGAAGATGGGGCCCCACAACATCAACTCAATCTGGTTTTTATGACGTCATGAATTTTTTTTTTTTAAGCACTAATTTTGGATCTGTTTTTTGGTACCAACTGCAAGAGACAATTTCATATGATGCACATTTTTGACAATGCTCTGGCCGGACCTTCTCGAAACACACAGAGACTAGTTATAGTCTTCTTAAGTCAAAGGTTAATTTGGGAATTTTACCATCGTTTGCTTTCACAGGGGCCCCTAAGAAGAACGTCGCCCCCATGTCAGCTAGAAGCAATCTAAGAGGACGACGTCCCCTCTCCCAACAGAGTTTGCCCACAGGGTTAGGGACATCTTTTAGTGGTTGGTTTAGGGGTGAGGGGATGGGGAGATATTGTATGGAATTAGGGATATATATAAATATAAAATAAAAAAATAAAAAAAAAAGAGGGGGATTAACTGGGTTGATGGGATGATTGGTATTTGTGACTTACTGTTTTTAGAAAATTATGTTGGTACTGTTTCTTGTATATTGATATATTGAATATTGAATGTGAGTGTTCCTACCTCTATTTTGGTATGCTTATGTTGTATGGATACATCTATCATATCACAATGTACATTTCTACCTCTGGTCCTATTTATGTAATAACATTGTTTACATTTGATAAGTAATGACATTGTTTACAAGTGAAGATCATTGTCTTCATACATTGCACAATTGTTTATTCCCTTAGTTTTCAAATTAGATAGGTATTGAGAATTACATGTTTGTCATATTATTTTTAGGTTAATTAGGTTTTTTAGATACATAGAGATTATTTTCAGTATAGATAGTATAATCTTCAGCCTCTTTGAAGAGCTGTAGAAAATGGCCTTTAATCTAACCTAGAATTATGTGCCATTGAGACACAATTTACTCCTGGCAACACCACTCTACTCCCGAGAGAACGTTGAGCACCAAAGACACTCCACTGGGAGCTTGTCTTCCTGGCAGAACTGGCCTTTGGGTTAAGAAAAACCCATACCTCAACTACTGACTAAGATATAAACAGGATTGTCTTATCTTGCCAAGACAGGGTAGGATAATCCTAAGAAAGTTCCTTGCATTTGAGAATGGTATGTCAGTTATGTTAGGCCTTAGCAAGTTGGTTGACTCAACATTACAAACGAGATTTTGGGTGATTGCCCAGGCAGTCAATTGTCTCTGTCATTTGTTGCACATTTTGGATATCTCTTTTTTGTTAAGTAATATTTACTCCCTTCTCAGATCTTTGATGGAGTTGAAGATTATTTAATTGAAGTTACTCTTTAGCAAAACTTTTGCTCTCAATATTGTTTGTTATATTTATCATTTGTTATTATTGTTATAGTTATATTTGGTTTAGTTGTGTCTTATTTAGACAAAAGGGGGAGATAAAGGGGTTAAATCAGCTCCCTTTAGAGGGCGGGGTTTGCCTCAGGCGAATCCATGCCAATAAAGGGTGCACGGAGAGGCAGCTCGTCCCTTTTGTTCCTTGCTACCTGTGCTACGCTGGAACTTTGGTTCAGTAAGTTTAACAATAAACTGGTAAATATTCTTTGATATCTCCATTGCCTTTATTTTGTGCCGGTACATTGCCTTCCAGGTAGTCATCCAGGAGGTGGTAAATGTACAAGACCAGATCTTTCTTGTAGGTAATATAAAACCAGGTCTTCATGATTGGCACCTCTTCTAGGACCATCCCGTTCCAGTCATTCTTAGAGCCATTTGTGCCCATGAATGTATGTTTCACTGCTCTGCCAACTATGGTGTTTGAGAGATGAGTGTCTGTCACCTGAGGAAATGGCACATTATTAGGCAGGATCTTCAGGTTTAAAATCCTTTCATCACTATGAAGCTCCAAGCCATAGACACAATCAATCCCATCATATTTCAACAAATAGAGAGAGGGATATGTTGGCAGTTGATCTAGAATGATGGCTTTCCAATGGGTGACTGGTTCATTGGCTTCCTTCCAGCCATGAGAAATTCTGCGGCCAACAATATTCTCCAGGGCCTCAAAAGGCTTACTAAGATTTTGCTTCTGGAGCGATGGCCCATTCTTCTTCTGGAGATGTGGCATGCCACTCATACTAAGAGGCATCTTCATCGTGGCGGGAGACTTTCTGAGATAGGCCACAGCACTCCTGTTCCACTGTCTCTTGGCTCTGTTTCTGTGTTGGGCTTCATAGCTGCTAATCTCCGCATAGGAAGAACTCTTCAGTTTAAATCAGACACAAAGTGGTTTCCTCCACCATAAGTGCCTGCAAGGATAAGAAGGTGAGCATGTGAGGTCAAAGCTCTTTTTAGGAATAACTTTGGAGCAGATGAAAAAGGCAGGGCTGAATAGATTTGGATACCTAAATGGAATATGTTCTTAAGAAATTTATAGGAAAATTATCAAACTCTTGTCTACAGCTCAGTATATGTGTATCAGAGACATATTCCTGCTGCAAAATGCAATTGACCTCTACTGAGAAACCTACTTCCTGACTTACTATATCAATGAGAGAGGAAGCTATGCCTATACCTAAAGTGAGAAAGAAATATCTGAACAGATGGCAAAGAATTCAAAGAACAGCCACTCCTCTCCTTACCACTCAAGCTACTGGTTAGTTGGCTGATCTATAACCACCTGCCCAAGGTCATGGCACTCCAGTCCACTGGCTCTCTCTATTGTGTCTCCTGATCCAGATCCAGGTTGATTACATAAAGATATTCTGTATCTTCATTAGAGAAGTGAGTACTGTGAGTCAAACTGCCAAAAGAAAGAAACATTAATCTGTGCAACAGCACCTCTTAGAAATAATTATCTTTTAAAACACATATGGACAAAGAGGATCTTTGCCATTTAAGTGGACTGAGGAATTGGACATTTTTAGCAAAGATAGAGTGGGGAGAATACCTGACATTAACCGTCCCCCAGCTATCAAATATAGGAGCTGTTAACGACATAAATTTGGGACCCAGAGCAGATTTGAAAGAAACCTTTCTTTGACTACAGAGGTCCTAGTTGCTTCCTAAACATATTTACCAAAAGAAAATATCTTGGTTCTCTAGATTCCAACTTCTGGAAATTCGGTTGAACAGTTGTGGAGCCCAAGAGCTGAACTGACGTCCTCAGCCACCGTGAAGATAGTAAGCCCACCTTCACAGAAGACTAGTGCTTCATGTGGAACAGAGTTGCCACCCCCAACCAAAGCTTTGTGACATCATCAAGGCTCTACTTATGTCATAAAACTCCTCCTAGCCAGGTTTCTTCCCTACTAACCCCCAGAAATATCCAGCATACAGGTCCTAAAATGCTGCTCATACAGCCCCATGAAGACCCAAAATAAAAACCCCAATCTTCTTCCCAATTACTTGAGGCATATTTTCCAAGTAACTCAACCCCTTTATGTGTTTTTTTTTTTTTTCTGTATAATAATTTTTGGTCTGAGTCAACAACTCACATGTATGTTTTTTTTTTCCTAGCTCCAATGTCCTCATTGGTTATTTTCTATTGATTTTTCCATTACTTCATAGTAATAATTATCAAAATTTCCAATTCTCTTCCTCCTCCCACATTCTTCTTGCTCCGCAAATAAACCTCTCCACTCAAACACCAGTCCAAATAGAGGGCAGGGTACTTTGAGCTGTGGGAAGTCCAAGCCCACCCTTCATCCATCCAGATTTAGCAAGGTATGCATCCACAAAAATTTGATCACAAAAAGCCAGTGTATGATATGCAGACAATTGCAAGTGCCATTATCTTTGGCTTCTCCGTCTGCCCCAATTGTCAGCCACATTCAGAGCTTCCAGTTTGATCCCATGTTCTTTCATTCCCAGGTCACTGGATTAGTTGAAATCCCCTTAGTTCAGGCACAGTGTCTCATAGTGTGGACCAAGCCCTTATATTCCTGACATCCTTGCTCTTTTTCTCCATCCATCTGCTCTTCCACTGGAGCTTGGAAGCTCCATCTAGTTTTCTGATTTTGAACCTGACTTGATCTCCATCATTTGCAAAACAAAAGTTCCATGGGGGTTTTCAAGATAGTCAGTCATCAGTCTGACTATGGGACAAGGCACACATAGTTCCTAGGGACATGTCACAGTGCGGTCAACTTCTCCTCCCTGCTTAAGTACCTAGAGAGGGTCACCCTATAGCCTTCTGAGAACCACTCGAGAGATATCGATCTTGACATCCCCAGAATGGCCCCATAAATTGAGATATCATCAGTGTATGTGCACTAACTTGTGTGTGTTTGTGTGTGTGTATTTAAATCACAATAACAAATGGATTGTAATATTGAAGTTTCTTCTCATCTTGAGAAGAATATTTGCTACAGAAACACTCTCACAGTAATAGTGAGAGTGTAAACTATCTAAGAAAGGAGAAATAACTGGAGGAATCCTCCAGGTGTTAGGCTCAGTGTCCCAGAAATTACGCCCAAGGAAAGTCAATGAACTCAGTGATGCAAGATAAAACCCAGCCTAAATAAAACCCTAAATCATTTAGGTGGAACATGAGATACTCTTACAACAGTTACAAGAGGTCTAAAATGCCTGGACTGGAACATAAGGGGAACACAATGACGTGGAGCTGAGAGTGCATGGCAAAACTGATTGGATCTGGCAAAAATTATGTAAGCATACCAAGGAAACCACCAGTGGGACAAAACCCTAAGAAATCTGTATGACAACATATCATGTTGAACATAATGAGATTTATAGACAAAGGAAAGATCTTAATTATGTCACTGTCACACTGGTGATGATGAACCAGTTCCATCGTAGAGTGACTCCCTGCTGTGTTTAAGATAACCTGTCAATTCTGTCTAGTCAGTTACAAGGAAATTTGCATTAATTGCACAGATTAACTATCAGCATCATTTACTGCACAATCAAAGGCAAGGCAAAGAAATCATAGACATGTTGTTGAATGCTGATGATGTTATTGGGAGTTTTGATGGGTTTTTTTCTTAAAGGGAAATCATCGGTGACTCTCATGCATGAAGCAGATCCTTTCTCTGTGATGTTTCCTGAATAGCCACTGAGATACCAGCCCATTGAGTTGTGGTCTCTCTCTCTTTTAAAAAGCAACTTCTACCTTCAGCTTGATCTCTTGCTTGAGCTTCCCTTCCGGCTACTAGGCTCCTTTTCTGATCCTGCAGACGGCTTTTGTAAGGGATTGTGATCTCTAAGTTTTTCTCCTTTCAAGAACTAATCATTCTATTAATCACAATTCTAAACTGCTGTGGGAGTTTGTTTGTGACTTATGCCTTCACATGTGATACAAGCGACCTGTGTGTATAGGGTCTTCTCTCTGTTCATGTGGGGAAGGCATGGCAGCAGGAGTAGATGGCTGCTCATTCTCTGTAAGGAAATCAGTAAACAGTGGGCACCAAGTACAAGGATGTCCTGAAATATTAAGTCTTGTCCTTTCAAGGCCCCAAAGCCTCCAGCTAGGTTCAGGGTCACGACAATCTCCAAAACCCACCGAGCATGAAGTATTCAGAACCAGAAGCCTGTGTGTGCCATATCACATAAATTCATCGTGAGAACACCAATGTGTTTTTTTTTTTAATTCTAAATTATTTTGTCCCATCAGAACGATCTATATTACCAATTACCCAAATTTGCTGCATCTTTAGTGTTCTAGAATTGCTTTAAATTGTTGCTGGGACAGTCTTACAAACCTTCCTGTGCTGTTATGAGACCTTAGGGGGACAGCACTTATTTCAGAAATCAAAGGCAGTTGGGTTCAATCCTATGGTTAGCTGTTAGCTAGACACTGGAAGGATGGATTTGACTAAGAAAGGGAGACAGCATACATGGAGGCAGGTAACCTTTCCTTTGCAAAATGACCCATTTTGAGGCCTTAATTCAGGCTCTTCTCTTCTCCTAATCTTGGTTTTTTTATTAGTTTAGGAGAAGAATTAAAACTCCATTTACAGTATCTGTGAACCTGAATGAGTTAAGTATGTGTTACCAACTTGATGTCTGCCTGTCTGTCAACAGGGCCAGAGTTCAGGGGCATCTGATGCATAGCACAGGAATGTCAGCCATCAATCTCTGGTCCACCTAACTCTACAGCATTAGAGTTGTCATGGTTGCTCATCTGATCTTCCTCATATGATCTCCATCCACAGAGATGTCAGACAAATCCTCCCTGGAGAGTGCAAGTTCTTTACAAATGAAAGATTATACAACAGAAGACACATGGGAGATTTATATGGGCAAGCTGTTGAAAGGATAAAGTGACAGAAGAAGTTTATTGATTAATTAAAGAAAGAATCCGCTTCAGCTGATAGGTTAGAACATAGGTAGGTGGAGTAAACAAAATAGAATGCCGGGAGGAAGAGGTAGTGAGCTCAGAGAAGCCATGCTCCCCTCTCCCCGCAGATGCCATAGCTCTGCTCTCTGAGGCAGATGTCGATGCAGCCAGCCACCATGTCAGACATGCTGAATTTTTCCTGGTAAGTGCACCTCTTTATACTACACTGATTATTAGAAATGGGTTAAAATGCTGAATCTAATGGGCCAGCAGTGTTTAAAAGAATACAGTTTTTGTGTATTTATTTTAGGCATAACCTTCATGCGGCTGTGGTGCTGGGGACAGAGCCTCGCTGCTCAAATAACTACAGAATGGCTTGCAGCCTTGTGGACAACTGAATCCACTGAAAGCCTGAGAAAGCTTGGGAAAGAGTAAAGCATGTTTTCTTGGTAGCAGCGATTTCTCGGTCTGCTCTGCTTGCTAGAAGAAAGCAAGGGCTCTCATCTAAAAGAGGCTTGCTGACTCAGCTTCAGCTGCAAAACCCTGCAGCCCTTAAGAGGTCCTGCCACAAAACATTTAAATGGTGTTGATAAAAGCCAACTGAATGCTTGTATGTTTTCAGCAGTAGCAAGAAAAAAAAAACTGTGTTGTTTTAAAATGCCAGCTTTCTGGGCCATCCTGCCTGGGAAAACTCTGACTGTTTGAGGAAGGAGGGCCAGGTAGAGAAAGAGGGCTTGAGTGTTGTCTGTTGCAGCCTCTTTGATGGCAAGGACCTTGAAACACTGTAGACTTGTGGCACTGAATGCGGCTCTGTTCGGTACCTCAGCCACAAGGTTGAAATGGCAGAAAGCTAAGGAATGGGCTTCATCTGCCCAGCAAAGCCATGGCTTTAGTCCTACTGAGATTGCTTGGTAAATGAAAGACTCATGTGGTCAGAAAAACAGAGAGAGAAATAGAGTAAAGAGAGATTCAAAGACAAAGAAAATTTTTAAATGATTTACAGTGTGTTAAAAATATGTGCAGGCTAAAATTTGAAGTTCTTAAAGTTAAAAAAAGGAAGAGAGTTGTTGGGTGTGGTAGTACACACCTGTAAACCCAACACATGGGAGCCAGAGGGAGATTGACCTCTGTACCTTCAAGGTGAGGTAGCACACGCCTTTAATCCCAGTGCCTTGAAGGCAGAGACAAACAGATCTTTGTGAGTTGAATGTGTAGTAGCATACACCTTTAATCCCAATGCCTGAAAGGCAGAGAGAGGCAGATCTCTGAGACTTCAAGGACAGACAGGTATACAGAGTTATTCCAGGTCAAAGATACAGAGAACCTGTCTCAAAAGGCAAAAAAATAAAAAGGAAAAATAAACAAAATAGAGGTTAAATTGAAGCGCACAAAGATGGAAAATTCACAGCGAATTTTGATATTGTATGCTATTATGCTCTTTTTGAATCATTTGAATTTTGAGGCAGTAGCAATAGCTGCTCAAAGATGTTTCTTTATAAAAGCCGCTGAAATAATCCAACATAGATATTTTGAAAATGCCTTGACTTTGAAATTTGGATCTAAGGACATGATGCTTTGGAAAGGAGTTTCTATTTTGTTTTCACAGAGGGTGATAGTCTGTGGATGCCTCTATCCTAATATGGTAGGATGGACAACGCCCTACATAAAGGTTGCTGTGAACACCTTTAAAAAATTGCTTCGCTCATCTGCCAACTGAGATAAATCAATAATGATGCCACCATTCAGCAGGAAGCATTTTGGAGAGAAAAAACTGCACCCACGTTCCCAAATATGGCTTATAAACGTTCTTTTACATTTAAAGTGGGATGTAATATAGATATGAATATTTGCATTAGTATAGATTTTGCTTTACTGATAGAGATTTTAGGTCAATTTTGTTATATGTATATGCATTTTTGATCTTAATTAAGGTATTGTGATTGTGTAGTTCATTTAAAAATATAATGTATATAGGTTATTAATGGATAATCATTAATAATAGTCAAGTTTGTAGTCATGTTAGTTAGATTTTCTAGCTACATAGATATATATATATATTTCAGTTAGATAGGCATTATTCATATCTCTCTAGACTACAAAATAGGCTATTTAATGTTTTAGTACCTTAGGGTTTTTCATGACAGTGAGACACTCTACTCTTGGCAGCACATATCTACTTCAGGAAGAAGATGGGCATCAAAGAGGATCCTTATGGAGTTTGATAGCCATTTGGGGAAGAAACTGCTCTTGCCTGGATTGTTGCATAAACTGTACACAAAAAACACTCAGAGAGAGGACTACTGAACTTGCCTAAAGGTGAGATGATCTTTTCCGGTTCCTGATTCAGGAAAGGGTCAGCAAAACATTCTTCAAGACAAGCAGATAGTGACTGCCTTTGAAATTTCCTGCTTCATGGAAATGTCTGCTGGAAACTATGGGCCTGTAGGCTGAGGATGGAAACACCAACGGTACAGAGGAACTTTGGGTGACTGTCCAGGCAGCGAGATGTCTCTGTCATTTCTAGAGTTTGAAAATGGCTTATTTTTGTTTGCTTAGGTAATACTGTATTATTCTGGAGTCTCTGATGGAGTTGAAGAAGAGATAGATAGTTATAGTTTTCCATTGTTATGATAAAAGAAAAAATAGATATAAATATTGTAACTGTAATTCTTGCTTGATAACTGTTTTGTTATATGTAATTTTGCTATGTTAAAGTTAAAGATTCCGTTCTTGTTTAAACAGAAATAGGAGTAATGATGGAGTATAGGTCATTGGTTAATTAAATAAAGAAACGGTTTGGCCTGAAAGGTTAGAACATAGGTGGGTGGAATAAACATAAGAGAATGCTGGGAGGAATAGGAATTGAGCTGAGAGATGCCATGCACCTCTCCCATGGGCAGAAATGGTAGCTCTGCACTCTGAGGCAGATGGCGATACAGCCAGCCACCAGGTCAGACATGCTAAATCTTTCCTTCTAAGTGCACCTCGTGCTGCAACATACATTATTAGACATGGGTTAAGAGGGTGAAAATAATGGGGCAGGCTGTGTTTAAATGAATAGTTTTGTGTTGTTATTTCGGAGCATAACCTTACAAGGCGGCCCCATGGGGATGCAGCCCTGCTGCTCAAATTTCTACAATCAAGGGGGAAATGGAAGAAGGGAAGAAAGAGGAGAGAGAGACAAGGAAGAATGGATGAATTCAATCATTCATTGGAAAAATGAGTGAACCAATGAATGAGGAGACCTAGTAGGAAAAAATGTGCTGCATTCCCTCAGAGAGTCAGGTCAAATTAAGGATTGACAAGGTTTTCCACTAAGGAGGAGGCTTATTCCATTTTACCTTCTTTGTGCTCCAGGCCCACCCACAAGAGTGATGATGAGGACAGGGAGAAGAAGAGGAGAGGGTGTACCAGAATTCCCTGGTACAATTTCTCACCCAAATTGTAGCCAAATCACCTGACCTGGGACAGCTGATCTACATGCTGGACCCTAACTCCCAGTTGGACAACTCTAACATTTTAACCAAGTTTGTGAAGATGAAGGAATCAAAAATAGCCCAGTTACAGGATTGCAGGTTCCTTACAGGATGGGAGTCAGACATCAGTACCATACTGGTGTTTGGCGGTTTGATGGGTGTGTGAGTTCTTTGCCAGACTCCACCTAGCATCATGGATTCCCTACTTTAGTGATATTATGGAGTTCGGTGCATTCATCATATGTGTGCATGTCACACACTAGTGGGCATCATATGTACATGCTTATCCTGTGTGTGGTTGAGTGTGTTCATGAGTTTTTTAGCTCAAGTACTACAGAACATGATCAATGAAAGGGAACACTGTTTTCCAGATATGGCAGGGCAATTATTTAAATGAACTGACAAGGGTTGGATGGCATGGATAAGACCTATGAGAGTTCAAGGCATACCGAATCCAGGCATGACAAAGTAGGTGGCAGACAGAATTCTGGCAAAACTAAGTAGGTAGCTTGATGTCCAACTTACTGGAGAAGAGCAACTGAGCGGAGACACTTTTCACTAAGCAACATGCTCTAGTGGAGATCAAACATCCTTTGACTTACAGCCAGTACGAATTAAACCATTCATCAAATGAAACCTAATTTTCTCTGATTTTGAGTATACATTTGTGTCCCTTCCTGATTAATCTACTCTTTATCCTCTTAAGTCCCAATACCTCACGCTGATATGGGTCACATCTTTCCATTTGACATGGTTTTCCTTCAAGCTTCATACCGCCCCGTGATCATACAACTTTTTGTCCCCTCTTCACTGCTTCCTTGACAGCCATCTTGTCCTTTACCCCACTACGCATCCCCAGTCCTTTACTTTCCAAGGGGAAAAGACCATAAATCGTGCTTTGTTTTGAGGCATGTATTTCTGTGATGCCCCATCCACCAAACACAATCCATCATTGACCAAATAACACAACATGTTAACAAATTTTTATTCTTTGAGAATGAATAATCCATTGGAAAAGATACCAGGATTCATAGAAGACCTGAGGTATTTCTGAAAAAACACATTCCCAAAGAGAGAATTAAGTCTGCCCCTGAAAATTTGAGAATTTCACTTTAACAGATCTTCACCAAATCATAGACATAGATATGGAAGTCATTATCAAACTTGATGAAATACAGAGAAGGTTTGTTGGGAACTTGGCAAATAATTTTACCTATCTCTTGTGTTCCATCTTTTTTGTTGTACTGCACTCTTTTGCCCTCCAAGGAATCCCTGCCTAATTCCAAAGTCACCTCTACTGGAGGACATTCAGGCATGATGTGGAGGTTGCCTTCAATGGAATCATCATGATGGTGGTAAAGGTACAGGCCCGGATCAGTCTCGTTGACAATGTAGAAACAGGTCGTTATGGTCTGCACCTCATCTGGGACCACGCCACTCCACTCTTCCTTAGAGCCTGGCATGATGTGGAGGTTGCCTTCCAGGTAGTCACCCAGGAGATGGTAAATGTACAAGACCAGATCTTTCTTGTAGGTAATATAAAACCAGGTCTTCATGATTGGCACCTCTTCTAGGACCATCCCGTTCCAGTCATTCTTAGAGCCATTTGTGCCCATGAATGTATGTTTCACTGCTCTGCCAACTATGGTGTTTGAGAGATGAGTGTCTGTCACCTGAGGAAATGGCACATTATTAGGCAGGCTCTTCAGGTTTAAAATCCTTTCATCACTATGAAGCTCCAAGCCATAGACACAATCAATCCCATCATATTTCAACAAATAGAGAGAGGGATAAGTTGGCAGTTGATCTAGAATGGTGGCTTTCCAATGGGTGACTGGTTCATTGGCTTCCTTCCAGCCATGAGAAATTCTGCGGCCAACAATATTCTCCAGGGCCTCAAAAGGCTTACTAAGTTTTTGCTTCTGGAGCGATGGCCCATTCTTCTTCTGGAGATGTGGCATGCCACTCATACTAAGAGGCATCTTCATCATGGCGGGAGACTTTCTGAGATAGGCCACAGCACTCCTGTTCCACTGTCTCTTGGCTCTGTTTCTGTGCTTGGGCTTCATAGCTGCCAATCTCTGCATAGGAAGAACTCTTCAGTTTAAATCAGACACAAAGTGGTTTCCTCCATCATAAGTGCCTGCAAGGATAAGAAGGTGAGGATGTGAGGTCAAGGCTCTTGCAGGAATAACTTTGGAGCAGGTGAAAAAGGCAGGGCTGAATAGATTTGGATACCTAAATGGAATATGTTCTTAAGAAATTAATAGGAAAATTATCAAACTCTTGTCTACAGCTCAGTATATGTGTATCAGAGATATATTCCTGCTGCAAAATGCAATTGACCTCTACTGAGAAACCTACTTCCTGACTTACTACATCAATGAGAGAGGAAGCTATGCCTATACCTAAAGTGAGAAAGAAATATCTGAACAGATGGCAAAGAATTCAAGCTACTGGTTAGTTGGCTGATCTATAACCACCTGCCCAAGGTCATGGCACTATAGTCCACTGGCTCTCTCTATTGTGTCTCCTTATCCAGATCCAGGTTGATTACATAAAGATATTCTGTATCTTCATTAGAGAAGTGAGTACTGTGAGTCAAACTGCCAAAGAAAGAAACATTAATCTGTGCAACAGCACCTATTAGAAATAATTATCTTTTAAAACACATATGGACAAAGAGGATCTTTGCATTTAAGTGGACTGAGGAATTGGACATTTTTAGCAATGATAGAGTGGGGACAATACCCGACATTAACCCTCCCCCAGCTATCAAATATAGGAGCTGTTAACGACATAAATTTTGGACCTAGAGCAGATTTGAAAGAAACCTTTCTTTGACTACAGAGGTTCTAGTTGCTTCCTAAAGATATTTATCAAAAGAAAATATCTTGGCTCTCTAGATTCCAACTTCTGGAAATTCGATTGAACAGTTGTGGAGCCCAAGAACTGAACTGACCTCCTCAGCCACCGTGAAGATAGTAAGCCCACCTTCACAGAAGACTAGTGCTTCATGTGGAACAGAGTTGCCACCCCAACCAAAGCTTTGTGACATCATCAAGGCTCTACTTATGTCATAAAACTCCTCCTAGCCAGGTTTCTTCCCTACTAACCCCCAGAAATATCCAGCATACAGGTCCTAAAATGCTGCTCATACAGCCCCATGAAGACCCAAAATAAAAACCCCAATCTTCTTCCCAATTACTTGAGTCATATTTTCCAAGTAAATCAACCCATTTATGTGTTTTTTTTTCTGTAAAATAATTTTTGGTCTGAGTCAACAACTCACATGAATGTTTTTTTTCCTGGCTCCAATGTCCTCATTGGTTATTTTCTATTGATTTTTCCATTTCTTCATAATAATAATTATCAAACTTTCCACTTCTCTTCCTCCTCCCACAGTCTTCTTGCTCCTCAAATAAACCTCTCCACTCAAACACCAGTCCAAATAGAGGGCAGGGTACTTTGAGCTGTGGACAGTCTAAGCCCACCCTTCATCCATCCAGATTTAGCAAGGTATTCATCCACAAAAAATATGATCACAAAATGCCAGTGTATGATATGCAGACAATTGCAAGTGCCATTATCTTTGGCTTCTCCGTCTGCCCCAATTGTCAGCCACATTCAGAGCTTCCAGTTTGATCCCATGTTCTTTCATTCCCAGGTCACTGGATTAGTTGAAATCCCCTTAGTTCAGGCACAGTGTCTCATAGTGTGGACCAAGCCCTTATATTCCTGACATCCTTGCTCTTTTTCTCCATCCATCTGCTCTTCCACTGGAGCTTGGAAGCTCCATCTAGTTTTCTGATTTTGACCCTGACTTGATCTCCATCATTTGCCAAACAAAAGTTCCATGGTGGTTTTCAAGATAGTCAGTCATCAGTCTGACTATGGGACAAGGCACACATAGTTCCTAGGGACATGTCACAGTGCGGTCAACTTCTCCTCCCTGCTTAAGTACCTAGAGAGGGTCACCCTATGGCCTTCTGAGAACCACTCGAGAGATATCGATCTTGACATCCCCAGAATGGCCCCATAAATTGAGATATCATCAGTGTATGTGCATTAACTTCTGTGTGTTTGTGTGTGTGTATTTAAGTCACAATAACAAATGGATTGTAATATTGAAGTTTCTTCTCATCTTGAGAAGAATATTGCTACAGAAACACTCTCACAGAAATAGTGAGAGTGTAAACTATCTAAGAAAGGAGAAATAACTGGAGGAATCCCCCAGGAGTTAGGCTCAGTGTCCCAGGAATTACGCCCAAGGAAAGTCAATGAACTCAGTGATGGAAGATAAAACCCAGCCTAAAAAAAACCCTAAATCATTTAGGTGGAACATGAGATACTCTTACAACAGTTACAAGAGGTCTAAAATGCCTGGACTCGAACATAAGGGGAACACAATGACGTGGAGCTGAGAGTGCATGGCAAAACTGATTGGATATGGCAAAAATTATGTAAGCATACCAAGGAAACCACCAGTGGGACAAAACCCTAAGAAATCTGTATGACAACATATCATGTTGAACATAATGAGATTTATAGACAAAGGAAAGATCTCAATTATGTCACTGTCACACAGGTGATGATGAACCAGTTCCATCATAGAGTGACTCCCTGCTGTGTTTAAGATTACCTGTCAATTCTGTCTATTCAGTTAAAAGGAAATTTGCATTAATTGCACAGATTAACTATCAGCATCATTTACTGCACAATCAAAGGCAAGGCAAAGAAATCATAGACATGTGGTTGAATGCTGATGATGTTATTGGGAGTTTTGATGGGTTTTTTTCTTAAAGGGAAATCATCGGTGACTCTCATGCATGAAGCAGATCCTTTCTCTGTGATGTTTCCTGAATAGCCACTGAGATAGCAGCCCATTGAGTTGTGGTCTCTCTCTCTTTTAAAAAGCAACTTCTACCTTCAGCTTGATCTCTTGCTTGAGCTTCCCTTCCGGCTACTAGGCTCCTTTTCTGATCCTGCAGAGGGCTTTTGTAAGGGATTGTGATCTCTAAGTTTTGCCCCTTTCAAGAACTAATCATTCTATTAATCACAATTCTAAACTGCTGTGGGAGTTTGTTTGTGACTTATGCCTTCACATGTGATACAAGCGACCTGTGTGTATAGGGTCTTCTCTCTGTTCATGTGGGGAAGGCATGGCAGCAGGAGTAGATTGCTGCTCATTCTCTGTAAGGAAATCAGTAAACAGTGGGGACCAAGTACAAGGATGTCCTGAAATATTAA
This sequence comes from Microtus pennsylvanicus, assembly GCF_037038515.1. Lineage (NCBI taxonomy): Eukaryota > Metazoa > Chordata > Mammalia > Rodentia > Cricetidae > Microtus > Microtus pennsylvanicus. The sequence continues at coordinate 19,986,608 of NC_134602.1, forward strand.
GTCTTGTCCTTTCAAGGCCCCAAAGCCTCCACCTAGGTTCAGGGTCACGACAATCTCCAAAATCCACCGAGCATGAAGTATTCAGAACCAGAAGCCTGTGTGTGCCATATCACATAAATTCATCGTGAGTACACCAATCTGTTTTTTTTAATTCTAAATTATTTTGTCCCATCAGAACGATCTATATTACCAATTAACCAAATTTGCTGCATCTTTGGTGTCTAGAATTGCTTTAAATTGTTGCTGGGACAGTCTTACAAACCTTCCTCTGCTGTTATGAGACCTTAAGGGGACAGCACTTATTTCAGAAATCAAAGGCAGTTGGGTTCAATCCTATGGTTAGCTCTTAGCTAGACACTGGAAGGATGAATTTGACTAAGAGAGGGAGACAGCATACATGGAGGCAGGTAACCTTTTCTTTGCAAAATGACCCATTTTGAGGCCTTACTTCAGGCTCTTCTCTTCTCCTAATCTTGGTTTTTTTATTAGTTTAGGAGAAGAATTAAAACTCCATTTACAGTATGTGTGAACCTGAATGAGTTAAGTATGTGTGACCAACTTGATGTCTGCCTGTCTGTCAACAGGGCCAGAGTTCAGGGGCATCTGATTCATAGCACAGGAATGTCAGCCATCAATCTCTGGTCCACCTAACTCTACAGCATTAGAGTTGTCATATTTGCTCATCTGATCTTCCTCATATGACCTCCATCCACAGAGATGTCAGAAAAAACCTCCCCTGAGAGTGCAAGTTCTTTACAAATGAAAGATTATACAACAGAAGACACATGGGAGATTTATAGGGGCAAGCTGTTGAAAGGATAAAGTGACAGAAGAAGTTTATTGATTAATTAAAGAAAGAATCTGCTTCAGCTGATAGGTTAGAACATAGGTAGGTGGAGTAAACAAAATAGAATGCCGGGAGGAAGAGGTAGTGAGCTCAGAGAAGCCATGCTCCCCTCTCCCCGGCAGATGCCAGAGCTCTGCTCTCTGAGGCAGATGTCAATGCAGCCAGCCACCATGTCAGACATGCTGAATTTTTCCTGGTAAGTGCACCTCGTTATACTACACTGATTATTAAAAATGGGTTAAAATGCTGAATCTAATGGGCCAGCAGTGTTTAAAAGAATACAGTTTTGGGTATTTATTTCAGGCATAACCTTCATGCGGCCGTGGTGCTGGGGACACAGCCTCGCTGCTCTAATAACAACAGAATGGCTTGCAGCCTTGTCGACAACTGAATCCTCTGAAAGCCTGAGAAAGCTTGGGAAAGTGTAAAGCATGTTTTCTTGGTAGCAGTGATTTCTCGGTCTGCTCTGCTTGCTAGAAGAAAGCAAGGGCTCTCATCTAAAAGAGGCTTGCTGACTCAGCTTCAGCTGCAAAACCCTGCAGCCCTTAAGAGGTCCTGCCACAAAACATTTAAATGATGTTGATAAAAGCCAACTGAATGCTTGCATGTTTTCAGCAGTAGCAGGAAAAAAAACTGTGTTGTTTTAAAATGCCGGCTTTCTGGGCCATCCTGCCTGGGCAAACTCTGACTGTTTGAGGAAGGAGGGCGAGCTACTGAAAGAGGGCTTGAGTGTTGTCTGTTGCAGCCTCTTTGATGGCAAGGACCTTGAAACACTGTAGACTTGTGGCACTGAATGCGGCTCTGTTCGGGACCTCAGCCACAAGGTTGAAATGGCAGAAAGCTAAGGAATGGGCTTCATCTGCCCAGCAAAGCCATGGCTTTAGTCCTACTGAGATTGCTTGGTAAATGAAAGACTCATGTGGTCAGAAAAACAGAGAGAGAAATAGAGTAAAGAGAGATTCAAAGACAAAGAAAATCTTTAAATGATTTACAGTGTGTTAAAAATATGTGCAGGCTAAAATTTGAAGTTCTTAAAGTTAAAAAAAGGAAGAGAGTTGTTGGCTGTGGTAGTACACACCTGTAAACCCAACACATGGGAGCCAGAGGGAGATTGACCTCTGTACCTTCAAGGTGAGGTAGCACACGCCTTTAATCCCAGTGCCTTGAAGGCAGAGACAAACAGATCTTTGTGAGTTGAATGTGTAGTAGCATACACCTTTAATCCCAATGCCTGAAAGGCAGAGAGAGGCAGATCTCTGAGACTTCAAGGACAGACAGGTATACAGAGTTATTCCAGATCAAAGATACAGAGAACCTGTCTCAAAAGGCAAAAAAATAAAAAGGAAAAATAAACAAAATAGAGGTTAAATTGAAGCGCACACAGATGGAAAATTCACAGCGAATTTTGATATTGTATGAAATTATGCTCTTTTTGAATCATTTGAATTTTGAGGCAGTAGCAATAGCTGCTAAAAGATGTTTCTTTATAAAAGCTGCTGAAATAATCCAACATAGATATTTTGAAAATGCCTTGACTTTGAAATTTGGATTTAAGGACATGATGCTTTGGAAAGGAGTTTCTATTTTGTTTTCACAGAGGGTGATAGTCTGTGGATGCCTCTATCCTAATATGGTAGGATGGACCACGCCCACTTAAAGGTTGCTGTGAACACTTTTAAAAATTTGCTTCGCTCAACTGCCAACTGAGATAAATCAATAATGATGCCACCATTAAGCAGGAAGCATTTTGGAGAGAAAAAACTGCACCCACGTTCCCAAATATGGCTTATAAATGTTCTTTTACATTTAAAGTGGGATGTGATATTGATATGAATATTTGCATTAGTATAGATTTTGCTTTACTGATAGAGATTTTAGGTCAATTTTGTTATATGTATATGCATTTTTGATCTTCATTAAGGTTGTGATTGTGTAGTTCATTTAAAAATATAATGTATATAGGTTATTAATGGATAATCATTAATAATAGTGAAGTTTGTCGTCATGTTAGTTAGATTTTCTAGCTACATAGATATATATATATATATATTTCATTTAGATAGGCATTATTCATATCTCTCTAGACTACCAAATAGGCTATTTAATGTTTTAGTACCTTAGGGTTTTTCATAACAGTGAGACACTCTACTCTTGGCAGCACATATCTACTTCAGGAAGAAGATGGGCATCAAAGAGGATCCTTATGGAGTTTGATAGCCATTTGGGGAAGAAACTGCTCTTGCCTGGATTGTTGCATAAACTGTACACAGAAAACACTCAGAGAGAGGACTACTGAACTTGCCTAAAGGTGAGATGATCTTTTCGTGTTCCTGATTCAGGAAAGGGTCAGCAAAACATTCTTCAAGACAAGCAGATAGTGACTGCCTTTGAAATTTCCTGCTTCATGGAAATGTCTGCTGGAAACTATGGGCCTGTAGGCTGAGGATGGAAACCCCAACGGTACAGAGGAACTTTGGGTGACTGTCCAGGCAGCGAGATGTCTCTGTCATTTCTAGAGTTTGAAAATGGCTTACTTTTTGTTTGCTTAGGTAATACTGTATTATTCTGGAGTCTCTGATGGAGTTGAAGAATAGATAGATAGTTATAGTTTTCCATTGTTATGATAAAAGAAAAAATAGATATAAATATTGTAACTGTAATTCTTGCTTGATAACTGTTTTGTTATATGTAATTTTGCTATGTTAAAGTTAAAGATTCCGTTCTTGTTTAAACAGAAATAGGAGTAATGATGGAGTATAGGTCATTGGTTAATTAAATAAAGAAACTGTTTGGCCTGAAAGGTTAGAACATAGGTGGGTGGAATAAACATAAGAGAATGCTGGGAGGAATAGGAATTGAGCTTAGAGATGCCATGCACCTCTCCCATGGGCAGAAATGGTAGCTCTGCACTCTAAGTCAGATGGCGATACAGCCAGCCACCAGGTCAGACATGCTAAATCTTTCCTTCTAAGCGCACCTCGTGCTGCAACATACATTATTAGACATGGGTTAAGAGGCTGAAAATAATGGGGCAGGCAGTGTTGAAATGAATAGTTTTGTGTTGTTATTTCGGAGCATAACCTTACAAGGCGGCCCCATGGGGATGCAGCCCTGCTGCTCAAATTTCTACAATCAAGGGGGAAATGGAAGAAGGGAAGAAAGAAGAGAGAGAGACAAGGAAGAATAGATGAATTCAATCATTCATTGGAAAAATGAGTGAACCAATGAATGAGGAGACCTAGTACGAAAAAAATGTGCTGCATTCCCTCAGAGAGTCAGGTCAAATTAAGGATTGACAAGGTTTTCCACTAAGGAGGAGGCTTATTCCATTTTACCTTCTTTGTGCTCCAGGCCCACCCACAAGAGTGATGATGAGGACAGGGAGAAGAGGAGAGGGTGTACCAGAATTCCCTGGTACAATTTCTCACCCAAATTGTAGCCAAATCACCTGACCTGGGACAGCTGATCTACATGCTGGACCCTAACTCCCAGTTTGACAACTCTAACATTTTAACCAAGTTTGTGAAGATGAAGGAACCAAAAATAGCCCAGTTACAGAACGGCAGGTTCCTTACAGGATGGGAGTCAGACATCAGTACCATACTGGTATTTGGCGGTTTGATGGGTGTGTGGGGTCTTTGCCAGACTCCACCTAGCATCATGGATTCCCTACTTTACTGATATTATGGAGTTCGGTGCATTCATCATATGTGTGCATGTCACACACTAGTGGGCATCATATGTACATGTTTATCCTGTGTGTGGGTGAGTGTGTTCATGAGTTTTATAGCCCAAGTAGTACAGAACATGATCAATGAAAGGGAACACTGTTTTCCAGATATGGCAGGGCAATTATTTAAATGAACTGACAAAGGTTGGATGGCATGGATAAGACCTATGAGAGTTCAAGGCATACCGAATCCAGGCATGACAAAGTAGGTGGCAGACAGAATTCTGGCAAAACTAAGTAGGTAGCTTGATGTCCAACTTACTGGAGAAGAGCAACTGAGCGGAGACACTTTTCACTAAGCAACATGCTCTAGTGGAGATCAAACATCCTTTGACTTACAGCCAGTACGAATTAAACCATTCATCAAATGAAACCTAATTTTCTCTGATTTTGAGTATACATTTGTGTCCCTTCCTGATTAATCTACTCTTTATCCTCTTAAGTCCCAATACCTCATGCTGATATCGGTCACATCTTTCCATTTGACATGGTTTTCCCTGAAGCTTCATACCGCCCGGAGATCATACAAATTTTTGTCCCCTCTCCACTGCTTCCATGACAGCCATCTTGTTCCATACCACACCACGCATCCCCAGTCCTTTACTCTCCAAGGGGAAAAGACCATAAATCCTGCTTTGTTTTGAGGCATGTATTTCTGTGATGCCCCATCCACCAAACACAATCCATCATTGACCAAATAACACAACATGTTAACAAATTTTTTTTCTTTGAGAAAGAATAATCAATTGGAAAAGATACCAGGATTCATAGAAGACCTGAGGTATCTCTGAAAAAACACATTCCCAAAGAGAGAATTAAGTCTGCCCCTCAAAATTTGAGAATTTCACTTTAACAGATCTTCACCAAATCATAGACATAGATATGGAAGTCATTATCAAACTTGATGAAATACACAGAAGGTTTGTTGGGAACTTGGCAAATAATTTTACCTATCTCTTGGGTTCCATCTTTTTTGTTGTACTGCACTCTTTTGCCCTCCAAGGAATCCCTGCACAATTCCAAAGTCACCTCTATTGGAGGACATTCAGGCGTGATGTGGAGGTTGCCTTCAATGGAATCATCATGATGGTGGTAAAGGTACAGGACCGGATCATTCTCGTTCACAATGTAGAAACAGGTCGTTATGGTCTGCACCTCATCTGGGACCACGCCACTCCACTCTTCCTTAGAGCCTGGCATGATGTGGAGGTTGCCTTCCAGGTAGTCATCCAGGAGGTGGTAAATGTACAAGACCGGATCTTTCTTGTAGGTAATATAAAACCAGGTCTTCATGATTGGCACCTCTTCTAGGACCATCCCGTTCCAGTCATTCTTAGAGCCATTTGTGCCCATGAATGTATGTTTCACTGCTCTGCCAACTATGGTGTTTGAGAGATGAGTGTCTGTCACCTGAGGAAATGGCACATTATTAGGCAGGATCTTCAGGTTTAAAATCCTTTCATCACTATGAAGCTCCAAGCCATAGACACAATCAATCCCATCATATTTCAACAAATAGAGAGAGGGATATGTTGGCAGTTGATCTAGAATGATGGCTTTCCAATGGGTGACTGGTTCATTGGCTTCCTTCCAGCCATGAGAAATTCTGCGGCCAACAATATTCTCCAGGGCCTCAAAAGGCTTACTAAGATTTTGCTTCTGGAGCGATGGCCCATTCTTCTTCTGGAGAGGTGGCATGCCACTCATACTGAGAGGCATCTTCATCATGGCGGGAGACTTTCTGAGATAGGCCACAGCACTCCTGTTCCACTGTCTCTTGGCTCTGTTTCTGTGCTTGGGCTTCATAGCTGCCAATCTCTGCATAGGAAGAACTCTTCAGTTTAAATCAGACACAAAGTGGTTTCCTCCACCATAAGTGCCTGCAAGGATAAGAAAGCTCTTTTAGGAATAACTTTGGAGCAGGTGAAAAAGGCAGGGCTGAATAGATTTGGATACCTAAATGGAATATGTTCTTAAGAATTAATAGGAAAATTATCAAACTCTTTTCTACAGCTCAGTATATGTGTATCAGAGACATATTCCTGCTGCAAAATGCAATTGATCTCTACTGAGACACCTACTTCCAGACTTACTATATCAATGAGAGAGGAAGCTATGCCTATACCTAAAGTGAAAAAGAAATATCTGAACAGATGGCAAAGAATTCAAAGAACAGCCACTCCTCTCCTTACCACTCAAGCTACTGGTTAGTTGGCTGATCTATAACCACCTGCCCAAGGTCATGGCACTCCAGTCCACTGGCTCTATCTATTGTGTCTCCTGATCCAGATCCAGGTTGATTACATAAAGATATTCTGTATCTTCATTAGAGAAGTGAGTACTGTGTGTCAAACTGCCAAAGAAAGAAATATTAATCTGTGCAACAGCACCTATTAGAAATAATTATCTTTTAAAACACATATGGACAAAGAGGATCTTTGCATTTAAGTGGACTGAGGAATTGGACATTTTTAGCAAAGATAGAGTGGGGAGAATACCTGACATTAACCGTCCCCCAGCTATCAAATATAGGAGCTGTTAACGACATAAATTTTGGACCCAGAGCAGATTTGAAAGAAACCTTTCTTTGACTACAGAGGTCCTAGTTGCTTCCTAAACATATTTACCAAAAGAAAATATCTTGGCTCTCTAGATTCCAACTTCTGGAAATTCGGTTGAACAGTTGTGGAGCCCAAGAGCTGAACTGACCTCCTCAGCCACCGTGAAGATAGTAAACCCACCTTCACAGAAGACCAGTGCTTCATGTGGAACAGAGTTGCCACGCCCAACCAAAGCTTTGTGACATCATCAAGGCTCTACTTATGTCATAAAACTCCTCCTAGCCAGGTTTCTTCCCTTAACCCCCAGAAATATCCAGCATACAGGTCCTAAAATGCTGCTCATACAGCCCCATGAAGACCCAAAATAAAAACCCAATATTCTTCCCAATTATTGAGTCATATTTTCCAAGTAACTCAACCCCTTTATGTGTTTTTTTTTCTGTAAAATAATTTTTGGTCTGAGTCAACAACTCACATGAATGTTTCTTTTTCCTAGCTCCAATGTCCTCATTGGTTATTTTCTATTGATTTTTCCATTACTTCATAATAATAATTATCAAACTTTCCACTTCTCTTCCTCCTCCCACATTCTTTTTGCTCCGGAAGTAAACCTCTCCACTCAAACACCAGTCCAAATAGAGGGCAGGGTACTTTGAGCTGTGGAAAGTCCAAGCCTACCCTTCATCCATACAGATTTAGAAAGGTATGCATCCAAAAAAATATGATCACAAAAATCCAGTGTATGATATGCAGACAATTGCAAGTGCCATTATCTTTGGCTTCTCCGTCTGCCCCAATTGTCAGCCACATTCAGAGCTTCCAGTTTGATCCCATGTTCTTTCATTCCCAGGTCACTGGATTAGTTGAAATCCCCTTAGTTCAGGCACAGTGTCTCATAGTGTGGACCAAGCCCTTATATTCCTGACATCCTTGCTCTTTTTCTCCATTCATCTGCTCTTCCACTGGAGCTTGGAAGCTCCATCTAGTTTTCTGATTTTGACCCTGACTTGATCTCCATCATTTGCCAAACAAAAGTTCCATGGTGGTTTTCAAGATAGTCAGTCATCAGTCTGACTATGGGACAAGGCACACATAGTTCCTAGGGACATGTCACAGTGCAGTCAACTTCTCCTCCCTGCTTAAGTACCTAGAGAGGGTCACCCTATGGCCTTCTGAGAACCACTCGAGAGATATCGATCTTGACATCGCCAGAATGGCCCCATAAATTGAGATATCATCAGTGTATGTGCATTAACTTGTGTGTGTTTGTGTGTGTGTATTTAAATCACAATAACAAGTAGATTGTAATTTTGAAGTTTCTTCTCATCTTGAGAAGAATATTTGCTACAGAAACACTCTCACAGTAATAGTGAGAGTGTAAACTGTCTCAGCAAGGAGAAATAACTGGAGGAATCCCCCAGGAGTTAGGCTCAGTGTCCCAGGAATTACGCCCAAGGAAAGTCAATGTACTCAGTGATGGAAGATAAAACCCAGCCTAAATAAAACCCTAAATCATTTAGGTGGAACATGAGATACTCTTACAACAGTTACAAGAGGTCTAAAATGCCTGGACTGGAACATAAGGGGAACACAATGACGTGGAGCTGAGAGTGCATGGCAAAACTGATAGGATCTGGCAAAAATTATGTAAGCATCCCAAGGAAACCACCAGTGGGACAAAACCCTAAGAAATCTGTATGACAACATATCATGTTGAACATAATGAGATTTATAGACAAAGGAAAGATCTTAATTATGTCACTGTCACACAGGTGATGATGAACCAGTTCCATCGTAGAGTGACTCCCTGCTGTGTTTAAGATAACCTGTCAATTCTGTCTAGTCAGTTACAAGGAAATTTGCATTAATTGCACAGATTAAATATCAGCATCATTTACTGAACAATCAAAGGCAAGGCAAAGAAATCATAGACATGTTGTTGAATGCTGATGATGTTATTGGGAGTTTTGATGGGTTTTTTTCTTAAAGGGAAATCATTGGTGACTCTCATGCATGAAGCAGATCCTTTCTCTGTGATGTTTCCTGAATAGCCACTGAGATACCAGCCCATTGAGCTGTGGTCTCTCTCTCTTTTACAAAGCAACTTCTTCCTTCAGCTTGATCTCTTGCTTGAGCTTCCCTTCCGGCTACTAGGCTCCTTTTCTGATCCTGCAGAGGGCTTTTGTAAAGGATTGTGATCTCTAAGATTTTCCCCTTTCAAGAACTAATCATTCTATTAATCACAATTCTAAACTGCTGTGGGAGTTTGTTTGTGACTTATGCCTTCACATGTGATACAAGCGACCTGTGTGTTTAGGGTCTTCTCTCTGTTCATGTGGGGAAGGCATGGCAGCAGGAGTAGATGGCTGCTCATTCTCTGTAAGGAAATCAGTAAACAGTGGGCACCAAGTACAAGGATGTCCTGAAATATTAAGTCTTGTCCTTTCAAGGCCCCAAAGCCTCCAGCTAGGTTCAGGGTCACGACAATCTCCAAAACCCACCGAGCATGAAGTATTCAGAACCAGAAGCCTGTGTGTGCCATATCACATAAATTCATCGTGAGTACACCAATCTGTTTTTTTTTTTTTAATTCTAAATTATTTTGTCCCATCAGAACGATCTATATTACCAATTAACCAAATTTGCTGCATCTTTGGTGTCCTAGAATTGCTTTAAATTGTTGCTGGGACAGTCTTACAAACCTTCCTGTGCTGTTATGAGACCTTAAGGGGACAGCACTTATTTCAGAAATCAAAGGCAGTTGGGTTCAATCCTATGGTTTGCTGTTAGCTAGACACTGGAAGGATGGATTTGTCTAAGAAAGGGAGACAGCATACATGGAGGCAGGTAACCTTTCCTTTGCAAAATGACCCATTTTGAGGCCTTACTTCAGGCTCTTCTCTTCTCCTAATCTTGGTTTTTTTTATTAGATTAGGAGAAGAATTAAAACTCAATTTACAGTATCTGTGAACCTGAATGAATTAAGTATGTGTGACCAACTTGATGTCTGCCTGTCTGTCAACAGGGCCAGAGTTCAGGGGCATCTGATGCATAGCACAGGAATGTCAGCCATCAATCTCTGGTCCACCTAACTCTACAGCATTAGAGATGTCATGGTTGCTCATCTGATCTTCCTCATATGATCTCCATCCACAGAGATGTCAGAAAAATCCTCCCCTGAGAGTGCAAGTTCTTTACAAATGAAAGATTATACAACAGAAGACACATGGGAGATTTATATGGGCAAGCTGTTGAAAGGATAAAGTGACAGAAGAAGTTTATTGATTAATTAAAGAAAGAATCCGCTTCAGCTGATAGGTTAGAACATAGGTAGGTGGAGTAAACAAAATAGAATGCCGGGAGGAAGAGGTAGTGAGCTCAGAGAAGCCATGCTCCCCTCTCCCCGGCAGCTGCCATAGCTCTGCTCTCTGAGGCATTTGTCGATGCAGCCAGCCACCATGTCAGACATGCTGAATTTTTCCTGGTAAGTGCACCTCGTTATACTACACTGATTATTAGAAATGGGTTAAAATGCTGAATCTAATGGGCCAGCAGTGTTTAAAAGAATACAGTTTTTGTGTATTTATTTCAGGCATAACCTTCATGCGGCCGTGGTGCTGGGGACACAGCCTCGCTGCTCAAATAACTACAGAATGGCTTGCAGCCTTCTGGACAACTGAATCCACTGAAAGCCTGAGAAAGCTTGGGAAAGAGTAAAGCATGTTTTCTTGGTAGCAGCGATTTCTCGGTCTGCTCTGCTTGCTAGAAGAAAGCAAGGGCTCTCATCTAAAAGAGGCTTGCTGACTCAGCTTCAGCTGCAAAACCCTGCAGCCCTTAAGAGGTCCTGCCACAAAACATTTAAATGGTGTTGATAAAAGCCAACTGAATGCTTGTATGTTTTCAGCAGTAGCAGGAAAACAAACTGTGTTGTTTTAAAATGCCGGCTTTCTAGGCCATCCTGCCTGGGCAAACTCTGACTGTTTGAGGAAGGAGGGCCAGCTACAGAAAGAGGGCTTGAGTGTTGTCTGTTGCAGCCTCTTTGATGGCAAGGACCTTTAAAGACTGTATACTTGTGGCACTGAATGCGGCTCTGTTCGGTACCTCAGCCACAAGGTTGAAATGGCAGAAAGCTAAGGAATGGGTACATCTGGCCAGCAAAGCCACGGCTTTAGTCCTACTGAGATTGCTTGGTAAATGAAAGACTCATGTGGTCAGAAAAACAGAGAGAGAAATAGAGTAAAGAGAGATTCAAAGACAAAGAAAATTTTTAAATGATTTACAGTGTGTTAAAACTATGTGCAGGCTAAAATTTGAAGTTCTTAAAGTTAAAAAAAGGAAGAGAGTTGTTGGGTGTGGTAGTACACACCTGTAAACCCAACACATGGGAGGCAGAGGGAGATTGACCTCTGTACCTTCAAGGTGAGGTAGCACACGCCTTTAATCCCAGTGCCTTGAAGGCAGAGACAAACAGATCTTTGTGAGTTCAATGTGTAGTAGCATACACCTTTAATCCCAATGCCTGAAAGGCAGAGAGAGGCAGATCTCTGAGACTTCAAGGACAGACAGGTATACAGAGTTATTCCAGGTCAAAGAACAGAGAACCTGTCTCAAAAGGCAAAAAATAAAAAAGAAAAATAAACAAAATAGAGGTTAAATTGAAGCGCACAAAGATGGAAAATTCACAGCGAATTTTGATATTGTATGCTGTTATGCTCTTTTTGAATCATTTGAATTTTGAGGCAGTAGCAATAGCTGCTAAAAGATGTTTCTTTATAAAAGCTGCTGAAATAATCCAACATAGATATTTTGAAAATGCCTTGACTTTGAAATTTGGATCTAAGGACATGATGCTTTGGAAAGGAGTTTCTATTTTGTTTTCACAGAGGGTGATAGTCTGTGGATGCCTCTATCCTAATATGGTAGGATGGACCACGCCCTACTTAAAGGTTGCTGTGACCACCTTTAAAAATTGCATCGCTCAACTGCCAACTGAGATAAATCAATAATGATGCCACCATTCAGCAGGAAGCATTTTGGAGAGAAAAAACTGCACCCACGTTCCCAAATATGGCTTATAAACGTTCTTTTTCATTTAAAGTGGGATGTGATATTGATATGAATATTTGCATTAGTATAGATTTTGCTTTACTGATAGAGATTTTAGGTCAATTTTGTTATATGTATATGCATTTTTGATCTTCATTAAGGTATTGTGATTGTGTAGTTCATTTAAAAATATAATGTATATAGGTTATTAATGGATAATCATTAATAGTCGTCAAGTTTGTAGTCATGTTAGTTAGATTTTCTAGCTACATAGATATATATATTTCAGTTAGATAGGCATTATTCATATCTCTCTAGACTACAAAATAGGCTATTTAATGTTTTAGTACCTTAGGGATTTTCATGACAGTGAGACACTCTACTCTTGGCAGCACATATCTACTTCAGGAAGAAGATGGGCATCAAAGAGGATCCTTATGGAGTTTGATAGCCATTTGGGGAAGAAACTGCTCTTGCCTGAATTGTTGCATAAACTGTACACAGAAAACACTCAGAGAGAGGACTACTGAACTTGCCTAAAGTTGAGATGATCTTTTCGTGTTCCTGATTCAGGAAAGGGTCAGCAAAACATTCTTCAAGACAAGCAGATAGTGACTGCCTTTGAAATTTCCTGCTTCATGGAAATGTCTGCTGGAAACTATGGGCCTGTAGGCTGAGGATGGTAACACCAACGGTACAGAGGAACTTTGGGTGACTGTCCAGGCAGCGAGATGTCTCTGTCATTTCTAGAGTTTGAAAATGGCTTACTTTTTGTTTGCTTAGGTAATACTGTATTATTCTGGAGTCTCTGATGGAGTTGAAGAATAGATAGACAGTTATAGTTTTCCATTGTTATGATAAAAGATAAAGTAGATATAAATATTGTAACTCTAATTCTTGCTTGATAACTGTTTTGTTATATGTAATTTTGCTATGTTAAAGTTAAAGATTCCGTTCTTGTTTAAACAGAAATAGGAGTAATGATGGAGTATAGGTCATTGGTTAATTAAATAAAGAAACTGTTTGGCCTGAAAGGTTAGAACATAGGTGGGTGGAATAAACATAAGAGAATGCTGGGAGGAATAGGAATTGAGCTTAGAGATGCCATGCACCTCTCCCATGGGCAGAAATGGTAGCTCTGCACTCTAAGGCAGATGGCGATACAGCCAGCCACCATGTCAGACATGCTAAATCTTTCCTTCTAAGCGCACCTCGTGCTGCAACATACATTATTAGACATGGGTTAAGAGGCTGAAAATAATGGGGCAGGTAGTGTTTAAATGAATAGTTTTGTGTTGTTATTTCGGAGCATAACCTTACAAGGCGGCCCCATGGGGATGCAGCCCTGCTGCTCAAATTTCTACAATCAAGGGGGAAATGGAAGAAGGGAAGAAAGAAGAGAGAGAGACAAGGAAGAATGGATGAATTCAATCATTCATTGGAAAAATGAGTGAACCAATGAATAAGGAGACCTAGTAGGAAAAAATTTGCTGCATTCCCTCAGAGAGTCAGGTCAAATTAAGGATTGACAAGGTTTTCCACTAAAGAGGAGGCTTATTCCATTTTACCTTCTTTGTGCTCCAGGCCCACCCACAAGAGTGATGATGAGGACAGGGAGAAGAAGAGGAGAGGGTGTACCAGAATTCCCTGGTACAATTTCTCACCCAAATTGTCGCCAAATCACCTGACCTGGGACAGCTGATCTACATGCTGGACCCTAACTCCCAGTTTGACAACTCTAACATTTTAACCAAGTTTGTGAAGATGAAGGAACCAAAAATAGCCCAGTTACAGGATGGCAGGTTCTTTACCTGATGGGAGTCAGACATCAGTACCATACTGGTATTTGGCGGTTTGATGGGTGTGTGGGGTCTTTGCCAGACTCCACCTAGCATCATGGATTCCCTACTTTACTGATATTATGGAGTTCGGTGCATTCATCATATGTGTGCATGTCACACACTAGTGGGCATCATATGTACATGTTTATCCTGTGTGTGGGTGAGTGTGTTCATGAGTTTTATAGCCCAAGTAGTACAGAACATGATCAATGAAAGGGAACACTGTTTTCCAGATATGGCAGGGCAATTATTTAAATGAACTGACAAGGGTTGGATGGCATGGATAAGACCTATGAGAGTTCAAGGCATACCGAATCCAGGCATGACAAAGTAGGTGGCAGACAGAATTCTGGCAAAACTAAGTAGGTAGCTTGATGTCCAACTTACTGGAGAAGAGCAACTGAGCGGAGACACTTTTCACTAAGCAACATGCTCTAGTGGAGATCAAACATCCTTTGACTTACAGCCAGTACGAATTAAACCATTCACCAAATGAAACCTAATTTTCTCTGATTTTGCGTAGACATTTGTGCCCCTTCCTGATTAATCTACTCTTTATCCTCTTAAGTCCCAATACCTCATGCTGATATCGGTCACATCTTTCCATTTGACATGGTTTTCCCACAAGCTTCATACCGCCCTGAGATCATACAACTTTTTGTCCCCTCTCCACTGCTTCCTTGACAGCCATCTTGTTCCTTACCACACCACGCATCCCCAGTCCTTTACTCTCCAAGGGGAAAAGACCATAAATCCTGCTTTGTTTTGAGGCATGTCTTTCTGTGATGCCCCATCCACCAAAGATAATCCATCATTGACCAAGTAACACAACATGTTAACAAATTTGTATTCTTTGAGAAAGAATAATCCATTGGAAAAAATACCGGGGTTCATAGAAGCCCTGAGGTATCTCTGAAAAAATACATTCCCAAAGAGAGCATTACATCTGCCCCTCAAAATTTTTGAATTTCACTTTAACAGATCTTCACCAAATCATAGACATAGATATGGAAGTCATTATCAAACTTGATGAAATACACAGAAGGTTTGTTGGGAACTTGGCAAATAATTTTACCTATCTCTTGGGTTCCATCTTTTTTGTTGTACTGCACTCTTTTGCCCTCCAAGGAATCCCTGCCTAATTCCAAAGTCACCTCTACTGGAGGACATTCAGGCGTGATGTGGAGGTTGCCTTCAATGGAATCATCATGATGGTGGTAAAGGTACAGGACCGGATCATTCTCGTTGACAATGTAGAAACAGGTCGTTATGGTCTGCACCTCATCTGGGACCACGCCACTCCACTCTTCCTTAGAGCCTGGCATGATGTGGAGGTTGCCTTCCAGGTAGTCATCCAGGAGGTGGTAAATGTACAAGACCGGATCTTTCTTGTAGGTAATATAAAACCAGGTCTTCATGATTGGCACCTCTTCTAGGACCATCCCGTTCCAGTCGTTCTTAGAGCCATTTGTGCCCATGAATGTATGTTTCACTGCTCTGCCAACTATGGTGTTTGAGAGATGAGTGTCTGTCACCTGAGGAAATGGCACATTATTAGGCAGGATCTTCAGGTTTAAAATCCTTTCATCACTATGAAGCTCCAAGCCATAGACACAATCAATCCCATCATATTTCAAAAAATAGAGAGAGGGATATGTTGGCAGTTGATCTAGAATGATGGTTTTCCAATGGGTGACTGGTTCATTGGCTTCCTTCCAGCCATGAGAAATTCTGCGGCCAAAAATATTCTCCAGGGCCTCAAAAGCCTTACTAAGTTTTTGCTTCTGGAGCGATGGCCCATTCTTCTTCTGGAGATGTGGCATGCAACTCATATTGAGAGGCATCTTCATCATGGCGGGAGACTTTCTGAGATAGGCCACAGCAGTCCTGTTCCACTGTCTCTTGGCTCTGTTTCTGTGCTTGGGCTTCATAGCTGCCAATCTCTGCATAGGAAGAACTCTTCAGTTTAAATCAGACACAAGGTGGTTTCCTCCACCATAAGTGCCTGCAAGGATAAGAAGGTGAGGATGGAGGTCAAGGCTCTTTTTAGGAATAACTTTGGAGCAGGTGAAAAAGGCAGGTCTGAATAGATTTGGATACCTAAATGGAATATGTTCTTAAGAAATTAATAGGAAAATTATCAAACTCTTGTCTACAGCTCAGTATATGTGTATCAGAGACATATTCCTGCTGCAAAATGCAATTGACCTCTACTGAGAAACCTACTTCCTGACTTACTATATCAATGAGAGAGGAAGCTATGCCTATACCTAAAGTGAGAAAGAAATATCTGAACAGATGGCAAAGAATTCAAAGAATTGCCACTCCTCTCCTTACCACTCAAGCTACTGGTTAGTTGGCTGATCTATAACCACCTGCCCAAGGTCATGGCACTCCAGTCCACTGGCTCTCTCTATTGTGTCTCCTGATCCAGATCCAGGTTGATTACATAAAGATATTCTGTATCTTCATTAGAGAAGTGAGTACTGTGAGTCAAACTGCCAAAAGAAAGAAACATTAATCTGTGCAACAGCACCTATTAGAAATAATTATCTTTTAAAACACATATGGACAAAGAGGATCTTTGCCATTTAAGTGGACTGAGGAATTGGACATTTTTAGCAAAGATAGAGTGGGGAGAATAGCTGACATTAACCGTCCCCCAGCTATCAAATATAGGAGCTGTTAACGACATAAATTTTGGACCTAGAGCAGATTGAAAAGAAACCTTTCTTTGACTACAGAGGTCCTAGTTGCTTCCTAAACATATTTACCAAAAGAAAATATCTTGGCTCTCTAGATTCCAACTTCTGGAAATTCGGTTGAACAGTTGTGGAGCCCAAGAGCTGAACTGACCTCCTCAGCCACCGTGAAGATAGTAAGCCCACCTTCACAGAAGACTAGTGCTTCATGTGGAACAGAGTTGCCACCCCCAACCAAAGCTTTGTGACATCATCAAGGCTCTACTTATGTCATAAAACTCCTCCTAGCCAGGTTTCTTCCCTACTAACCCCCAGAAATATCCAGCATACAGGTCCTAAAATGCTGCTCATACAGCCCCATGAAGACCCAAAATAAAAACCCCAATCTTTTTCCCAAATACTTGAGTCATATTTTCCAAGTAACTCAACCCCTTTATGTGTTTTTTTTTTCTGTAAAATAATTTTTGGTCTGAGTCAACAACTCACATGAATGTTTTTTTTCCTAGCTCCAATGTCCTGATTGGTTATTTTCTATTGATTTTTCCATTACTTCATAATAATAATTATCAAACTTTCCACTTCTCTTCCTCCTCCCACATTCTTCTTGCTCCGCAAATAAACCTCTCCACTCAAACACCAGTCCAAATAGAGGGCAGGGTACTATGAGCTGTGGGAAGTCCAAGCCCACACTTCATTCATCCAGATTTAGCAAGGTATGCATCCACAAAAAATATGATCACAAAAAGCCAGTGTATGATATGCAGACAATTGCAAGTGCCATTATCTTTGGCTTCTCTGTCTGCCCCAATTGTCAGCCACATTCAAAACTTCCAGTTCGATCCCATGTTCTTTCATTCCCAGGTCACTGGATTTGTTGAATCACCTTAGTTCAGGCACAGTGTCTCATAGTGTGGACCAAGCCCTTATATTCCTGACATCCTTGCTCATTTTCTCCATCCATCTGCTCTTCCACTGGAGCTTGGAAGCTCCATCTAGTTTTCTGAGTTTGACCCTGACTTGATCTCCATCATTTGCCAAACAAAGTTCCATGGTGGTTTTCAAGATAGTCAGTCATCAGTCTGACTATGGGACAAGGCACACATAGTTCCAAGGGACATGTCACAGTGTGGTCAACTTCTCCTCTCTGCTTAAGTACCTAGAGAGGGTCACGCTATGGCCTTCTGAGAACCACTCGAGAGATATCGATCTTGACATCCCCAGAATGGCCCCATAAATTGAGATATCATCAGTGTATGTGCATTAATTTGTGTGTGTTTGTGTGTGTATTTAAATCACAATAACAAATGAATTGTAATATTGAAGTTTCTTCTCATCTTGAGAAGAATATTTGCTACAGAAACACTCTCACAGTAATAGTGAGAGTGTAAACTATCTAAGAAAGGAGAAATAACTGGAGGAATCCCCCAGGAGTTAGTCTCAGTGTCCCAGGAATTACACCCAAGCAAAGTCAATGAACTCAGTGATGGAAGATAAAACCCAGCCTAAATAAAACCCTAAATCATTTAGGTGGAACATGAGATACTCTTACAACAGTTACAAGAGGTCTAAAATGCCTGGACTGGAACATAAGGGGAACACAATGACGTGGAGCTGAGAGTGCATGGCAAACTGATTGGATCTTGCAAAAATTATGTAAGCATACCAAGGAAACCACCAGTGGGACAAAACCCTAAGAAATCTGTATGACAACATATCATGTTGAACATAATGAGATTTATAGACAAAGGAAAGATCTTAATTATGTCACTGTCACACAGGTGATGATGAACCAGTTCCATCGTAGAGTGACTCCCTGCTGTGTTTAAGATAACCTGTCAATTCTGTCTAGTCAGTTACAAGGAAATTTGCATTAATTGCACAGATTAACTATCAGCATCATTTACTGCACAATCAAAGGCAAGGCAAAGAAATCATAGACATGTTGTTGAATGCTGATGATGTTATTGGGAGTTTGGATGGGTTTTTTTCTTAAAGGGAAATCATCGGTGACTCTCATGCATGTAGCAGATCCTTTCTCTGTGATGTTTCCTGAATAGCCACTGAGATACCAGCCCATTGAGTTGTGGTCTCTCTCTCTTTTACAAAGCAACTTCTACCTTCAGCTTGATCTCTTGCTTGAGCTTCCCTTCCGGCTACTAGGCTCCTTTTCTGATCCTGCAGAGGGCTTTTGTAAGGGATTGTGATCTCTAAGTTTTCCCCTTTCAAGAACTAATCATTCAATTAATCACAATTCTAAACTGCTGTGGGAGTTTGTTTGTGAGTTATGCCTTCACATGTGATACAAGCGACCTGTGTGTATAGGGTCTTCTCTCTGTTCATGTGGGGAAGGCATGGCAGCAGGAGTAGATGGCTGCTCATTCTCTGTAAGGAAATCAGTAAACAGTGGGCACCAAGTACAAGGATGTCCTGAAATATTAAGTCTTGTCCTTTCAAGGCCCCAAAGCCTCCAGCTAGGGTCAGGGTCACGGCAATCTCCAAAACCCACCGAGCATGAAGTATTCAGAACCAGAAGCCTGTGTGTGCCATATCACATAAATTCATCGTGAGTACACCAATCTGTTTTTTTTTTTTTAATCTAAATTATTTTGTCCCATCAGAACGAACTATATTACCAATAAACCAAATTTGCTGCATCTTTGGTGTCCTAGAATTGCTTTAAATTGTTGCTGGGACAGTCTTACAAACCTTCCTGTGCTGTTATGAGACCTTAAGGGGACAGCACTTATTTCAGAAATCAAAGGCAGTTGGGTTCAATCCTATGGTTAGCTGTTAGCTAGACACTGGAAGGATGGATTTGACTAACAAAGGGAGACAGCATACATGGAGGCAGGTAACCTTTCCTTTGCAAAATGACCCATTTTGAGGCCTTACTTCAGGCTCTTCTCTTCTCCTAATCTTGGTTTTTTTTATTAGTTTAGGAGAAGAATTAAAACTCCATTTACAGTATCTGTGAACCTGAATGAGTTAAGTATGTGTGACCAACTTGATGTCTGCCTGTCTGTCAACAGGGCCAGAGTTCAGGGGCATCTGATGCATAGCACAGGAATGTCAGCCATCAATCTCTGGTCCACCTAACTCTACAGCATTAGAGTTGTCATGGTTGCTCATCTGATATTCCTCATATGATCTCCATCCACAGAGATGTCAGAAAAATCCTCCCCTGAGAGTGCAAGTTCTTTACAAATGAAAGATTATAAAACAGAAGACACATGGGAGATTTATATGGGAAGCTGTTGAAAGGATAAAGTGACAGAAGAAGTTTATTGATTAATTAAAGAAAGAATCCACTTCAGCTTATAGGTTAGAACATAGGTAGGTGGAGTAAACCAAATAGAATGCCGGGAGGAAGAGGTAGTGAGCTCAGAGAAGCCATGCTCCCCTCTCCCCGGCAGATGCAATAGCTCTGCTCTCTGAGGCAGATGTCGATGCAGTCAGCCACCATGTCAGACATACTGAATTTTTCCTGGTAAGTGCACCTCGTTATACTACACTGATTATTAGAAATGGGTTAAAATGCTGAATCTAATGGGCCAGCAGTGTTTAAAAGAATACAGTTTTTGTGTATTTATTTCAGGCATAACCTTCATGCGGCCATGGTGCTGGGGACACAGCCTCGCTGTTCAAATAATTACAGAATGGCTTGCAGCCTTGTGGACAACTGAATCCACTGAAAGCCTCAGAAAGCTTGGGAAAGAGTAAAGCATGTTTTCTTGGTAGCAGCGATTTCTCGGTCTGCTCTGCTTGCTAGAGGAAAGCAAGGGCTCTCATCTAAAAGAGGCTTGCTGACTCAGCTTCAGCTGCAACCCCGCAGCCCTTAAGAGGTCCTGCCACAAAACAGTTAAATGTTGTTGATAAAAGCCAACTGAATGCTTGTATGTTTTCAGCAGTAGCTGGAAAAAAAC
This sequence comes from Microtus pennsylvanicus, assembly GCF_037038515.1. Taxonomy (NCBI): domain Eukaryota; kingdom Metazoa; phylum Chordata; class Mammalia; order Rodentia; family Cricetidae; genus Microtus; species Microtus pennsylvanicus. Next base: position 20,007,258 of record NC_134602.1, read on the forward strand.
TGTGTTGTTTTAAAATGCCGGCTTTCTGGGCCATCCTGCCTGGGCAAACTCTGACAGTTTGAGGAAGGAGGGCCAGCTACAGAAAGAGGGCTTGAGTGTTGTCTGTTGCAGCCTCTTTGACGGCAAGGACCTTGAAACACTGTAGACTTGTGGAACTGAAAGCGGCTCTGTTCGGTACCTCAGCCACAAGGTTGGAATGGCAGAAAGCTAAGGAATGGGCTACATCTGGCCAGCAAAGCCACGGCTTTAGTCCTACTGAGATTGCTTGGTAAATGAAAGACTCATGTGGTCAGAAAAACAGAGAGAGAAATACAGTAAAGAGAGATTCAAAGACAAAGAAAATTTTTAAATGATTTACAGTGTGTTAAAAATATGTGCAGGCTAAAATTTGAAGTTCTTAAAGTTAAAAAAAGGAAGAGAGTTGTTGGGTGTGGTAGTACACACCTGTAAACCCAACACATGGGAGGCAGAGGGAGATTGACCTCTGTACCTTCAGGGTGAGGTAGCACACGCCTTTAATCCCAGTGCCTTGAAGGCAGAGACAAACAGATCTTTGTGAGTTCAATGTGTAGTAGCATACACCTTTAATCCCAATGCCTGAAAGGCAGAGAGAGGCAGATCTCTGAGACTTCAAGGACAGACAGGTATGCAGAGTTATTCCAGGTCAAAGATACAGAGAACCTGTCTCAAAAGGCAAAAAATAAAAAGGAAAAATAAACAAAATAGAGGTTAAATTTAAGCGCACAAAGATGGAAAATTCACAGCAAATTTTGATATTGTATGCTATTATGCTCTTTTTGAATCATTTGAATTTTGAGGTAGTAGCAATAGCTGCTAAAAGATGTTTCTTTAAAAAAGCTGCTGAAACAATCCAACATAGATATTTTGAAAATGCCTTGACTTTGAAATTTGGATCAAAAGACATGATGCTTCGGAAAGGAGTTTCTCTTTTGTTTTCACAGAGGGTGATAGTCTGTGGATGCCTCTATCCTAATATGGTAGGATGGACCACGCCCTACTTAAAGGTTGCTGTGAACACCTTTAAAAAATTGCTTCACTCAACTGCCAACTGAGATAAATCAATAATGATGCCACCATTCAGCAGGAAGCATTTTCTAGAGAAAAAACTGCACCCACGTTCCCAAATATGGCTTATAAACGTTCTTTTACATTTAAAGTGGGATGTAATATAGATATGAATATTTGCATTAGTATAGATTTTGCTTTATTGATAGAGATTTTAGGTCAATTTTGTAATATGTATATGCATTTTTGATCTTAATTAAGGTATTGTGATTGTGTAGTTCATTTAAAAATATAATGTATATAGGTTATTAATGCATAATCATTAATAATAGTGAAGTTTGTCGTCATGTTAGTTAGATTTTCTAGCTACATAGATATATATATTTCAGTTAGATAGGCATTACTCATATCTCTCTAGACTACAAAATAGGCTATTTAATGTTTTAGTACCTTAGGGTTTTTCATGACAGTGAGACACTCTACTCTTGGCAGCACATATCTACTTCAGGAAGAAGATGGGCATCAAAGAGGATCCTTATGGAGTTTGATAGCCATTTGGGGAAGAAACTGCTCTTGCCTGGATTGTTGCATAAACTGTACACAGAAAACACTCAGAGAGAGGACTACTGAACTTGCCTAAAGTTGAGATGATCTTTTCGTGTTCCTGATTCAGGAAAGGGTCAGCAAAACATTCTTCAAGACAAGCAGATAGTGACTGCCTTTGAAATTTCCTGCTTCATGGAAATGTCTGCTGGAAACTATGGGCCTGTAGGCTGAGGATGGAAACACCAACGGTACAGAGGAACTTTGGGTGACTGTCCAGGCAGCGAGATGTCTCTGTCATTTCTAGAGTTTGAAAATGGCTTACTTTTTGTTTGCTTAGGTAATACTGTATTATTCTGGAGTCTCTGATGGAGTTGAAGAATAGATAGATAGTTATAGTTTTCCATTGTTATGATAAAAGATAAAATAGATATAAATATTGTAACTGTAATTCTTGCTTGATAACTGTTTTGTTATATGTAATTTTGCTATGTTAAAGTTAAAGATTCCGTTCTTGTTTAAACAGAAATAGGAGTAATGATGGAGTATAGGTCATTGGTTAATTAAATAAAGAAACTGTTTGGCCAGAAAGGGTAGAACATAGGTGGGTGGAATAAACATAAGAGAATGCTGGGAGGAATAGGAATTGAGCTTAGAGATGCCATGCACCTCTCCCATGGGCAGAAAAGGTAGCTCTGCACTCTGAGGCAGATGGCGATACAGCCAGCCACCAGGTCAGACATGCTAAATCTTTCCTTCTAATCGCACCTCGTGCTGCAACATACATTATTAGACATGGGTTAAGAGGCTGAAAATAATGGGGCAGGCAGTGTTGAAATGAATAGTTTTGTGTTGTTATTTCGGAGCATAACCTTACAAGGCAGCCCCATGGGGATGCAGCACTGCTGCTCAAATTTCTACAATCAAGGGGGAAATGGAAGAAGGGAAGAAAGAAGAGAGAGAGACAAGGAAGAATGAATGAATTCAATCATTCCTTGGAAAAATGAGTGAACCAATGAATGAGGAGACCTAGTAGGAAAAAATGTGCTGCATTCCCTCAGAGAGTCAGGTCAAATTAAGGATTGACAAGGTTTTCCATTAAGGAGGAGGCTTATTCCATTTTACCTTCTTTGTGCTCCAGGCCCACCCACAAGAGTGATGATGAGGACAGGGAGAAGAAGAGGAGAGGGTGTACCAGAATTCCCTGGTACAATTTCTCAACCAAATTGTAGCCAAATCACCTGACCTGGGACAGCTGATCTATATGCTGGACCCTAACTCCCAGTTTGACAACTCTAACATTTTAACCAAGTTTGTGAAGATGAAGGAACCAAAAATAGCCCAGTTACAGGATGGCAGGTTCCTTACAGGATGGGAGTCAGACATCAGTACCATACTGGTATTTGGCGGTTTGATGGGTGTGTGGGGTCTTTGCCAGACTCCACCTAGCATCATGGATTCCCTACTTTACTGATATTATGGAGTTCGGTGCATTCATCATATGTGTGCTTGTCACACACTAGTGGGCATCATATGTACATGTTTATCCTGTGTGTGGGTGAGTGTGTTCATGAGTTTTATAGCCCAAGTACTACAGAACATGATCAATGAAAGGGAACACTGTTTTCCAGATATGGCAGGGCAATTATTTAAATGAACTGACAAGGGTTGGATGGCATGGATAAGACCTATGAGAGTTCAAGGCATAAGGAATCCAGGCATGACAAAGTAGGTGGCAGACAGAATTCTGGCAAAACTAAGTAGGTAGCTTGATGTCCAACTTACTGGAGAAGAGCAACTGAGCGGAGACACTTTTCACTAAGCAACATGCTCTAGTGGAGATCAAACATCCTTTGACTTACAGCCAGTACGAATTAAACCATTCATCAAATGAAACCTAATTTTCTCTGATTTTGAGTATACATTTGTGTCCCTTCCTGATTAATCTACTCCTTATCCTCTTAAGTCCCAATACCTCACGCTGATATCGGTCACATCTTTCCATTTGACATGGTTTTCCCTCAAGCTTCATACCGCCCTGAGATCATACAACTTTTTGTCCCCTCTCCACTGCTTCCTTGACAGCCATCTTGTCCTTTACCACACCACGCATCCCCAGTCTTTTACTCTCCAAGGGAAAAGACCATAAATCCTGCTTTGTTTTGAGGCATGTATTTCTGTGATGCCCCATCCACCAAACACAATCCATCATTGACCAAATAACACAACATGTTAACAAATTTTTATTCTTTGAGAAAGAATAATCCATTGGAAAAGTACCAGCATTCATAGAAGACCTGAGGTATCTCTGAAAAAACACATTCCCACAGAGAGAATTAAGTCTGCCCCTCAAATTTTGAGAATTTTACTTTAACAGATCTTCACCAAATCATAGACATAGATATGGAAGTCATTATCAAACTTGATGAAATACACAGAAGGTTTGTTGGGAACTTGGCAAATAATTTTACCTATCTCTTGGGTTCCATCTTTTTTGTTGGTCTGCACTCTTTTGCCCTCCAAGGAATCCCTGCCTAATTCCAAAGTCACCTCTACTGGAGGACATTCAGGCGTGATGTGGAGGTTGCCTTCAATGGAATCATCATGATGGTGGGAAAGGTACAGGACCGGATCATTCTCGTTGACAATGTAGAAACAGGTCGTTATGGTCTGCACCTCATCTGGGACCACGCCACTCCACTCTTCCTTAGAGCCTGGCATGATGTGGAGGTTGCCTTCCAGGTAGTCATCCAGGAGGTGGTAAATGTACAAGACCGGATCTTTCTTGTAGGTAATATAAAACCAGGTCTTCATGATTGGTAGCTCTTCTAGGACCATTCCGTTCCAGTCATTCTTAGAGCCATTTGTGCCCATGAATGTATGTTTCACTGCTCTGCCAACTATGGTGTTTGAGAGATGAGTGTCTGTCACCTGAGGAAATGGCACATTATTAGGCAGGATCTTCAGGTTTAAAATCCTTTCATCACTATGAAGCTCCAAGCCATAGACACAATCAATCCCATCATATTTCAACAAATAGAGAGAGGGATATGTTGGCAGTTGATCTAGAATGATGGCTTTCCAATGGGTGACTGGTTCATTGGCTTCCTTCCAGCCATGAGAAATTCTGCGGCCAACAATATTCTCCAGGGCCTCAAAAGGCTTACTAAGTTTTTGCTTCTGGAGCGATGGCCCATTCTTCTTCTGGAGATGTGGCATGCAACTCATACTAAGAGGCATCTTCATCATGGCGGGAGACTTTCTGAGATAGGCCACAGCACTCCTGTTCCACTGTCTCTTGGCTCTGTTTCTGTGCTTGGGCTTCATAGCTGCCAATCTCCGCAAAGGAAGAACTCTTCAGTTTAAATCAGACACAAAGTGGATTCCTCCACCATAAGTGCCTACAAGGATAAAAGGTGAGGATGTGAGGTCAAGGCTCTTTTTAGGAATAACTTTGGAGCAGGTGAAAAAGGCAGGGCTGAATAGATTTGGATACCTAAATGGAATATGTTCTTAAGAAATTTATAGGAAAATTATCAAACTCTTGTCTACAGCTCAGTATATGTGTATCAGAGACATATTCCTGCTGCAAAATGCAATTGACCTCTACTGAGAAACCTACTTCCTGACTTACTATATCAATGAGAGAGGAAGCTATGCCTATACCTAAAGTGAGAAAGAAATATCTGAACAGATGGCAAAGAATTCAAAGAACAGCCACTCCTCTCCTTACCACTCAAGCTACTGGTTAGTTGGCTGATCTATAACCACTTGCCAAAGGTCATGGCACTCCAGTCCACTGGCTCTCTCTATTGTGTCTCCTGATCCAGATCCAGGTTGATTACATAAAGATATTCTGTATCTTCATTAGAGAAGTGAGTACTGTGAGTCAAACTGCCAAAAGAATGAAACATTATTCTGTGCAACAGCACCTATTAGAAATAATTATCTTTTAAAACACATATGGACAAAGAGGATCTTTGCCATTTAAGTGGACTGAGGAATTGGACATTTTTAGCAAAGATAGAGTAGGGAGAATACCTGACATTAACCGTCCCCCAGCTATCAAATATAGGAGCTGTTAAGGACAAAAATTTTGGACCCAGAGCAGATTTGAAAGAAACCTTTCTTTGACTACAGAGGTCCTAGTTGCTTCCTAAACATATTTACCAAAAGAAAATATCTTGGCTCTCTAGATTCCAACTTCTGGAAATTCGGTTGAACAGTTGTGGAGCCCAAGAGCTGAACTGACCTCCTCAGCCACCGTGAAGATAGTAAGCCCACCTTCACAGAAGACCAGTGCTTCATGTGGAACAGAGTTGCCACCCCCAACCAAAGCTTTGTGACATCATCAAGGCTCTACTTATGTCATAAAACTCCTCCTAGCCAGGTTTCTTCCCTACTAACCCCCAGAAATATCCAGCATACAGGTCCTAAAATGCTGCTCATACAGCCCCATTAAGACCCAAAATAAAAACCCCAATCTTCTTCCCAATTACTTGAGTCATATTTTCCAAGTAACTCAACACCTTTATGTGTTTTTTTTTTCTGTAAAATAATTTTTGGTCTGAGTCAACAACTCACATGAATGTTTTTTTGTTACTAGCTCCAATGTCCTCATTGGTTATTTTCTATTGATTTTTCCATTACTTCATAATAATAATTATCAAACTTTCCACTCTCTTCCTCCTCCTACATTCTTCTTGTTCTGCAAATAAACCTCTCCATTCAAACACCAGTCCAAATCGAGGGAAGGGTACTTTGAGCTGTGGGAAGTCCAAGCCCACCCTTCATCCATCCAGATATAGCAAGGTATGCATCCACAAAAAATATGATCACAAAAAGCCAGTGTATGATATGCAGACAATTGCAAGTGCCGTTATATTTGGCTTCTCCGTCTGCCCCAATTGTCAGCCACATTCAGAGCTTCCAGTTTGATCCCATGTTCTTTCATTCCCAGGTCACTGGATTAGTTGAAATCCCCTTAGTTCAGGCACAGTGTCTCATAATGTGGACCAAGCCCTTATATTCCTGACATCCTTGCTCGTTTTCTCCATCCATCTGCTCTTCCACTGGAGCTTGGAAGCTCATCTAGGTTTCTGATTTTGACCCTGACTTGATCTCCATCATTTGCCAAACAAAAGTTCCATGGTGGTTTTCAAGATAGTCAGTCATCAGTCTGACTATGGGACAAGGCACACATAGTTGCTAGGGACATGTCACAGTCTGGTCAACTTCTCCTCTCTGCTTAAGTACCTAGAGAGGGTCAGCCTATGGCCTTCTGAGAACCACTCGAGAGATATCGATCTTGACATCCCCAGAATGGCCCCATAAATTGAGATATCATCAGTGTATGTGCATTAACTTGTGTGTGTTTGTGTGTGTGTCTTTAAATCACAATAACAAATGGATTGTAATATTGAAGTTTCTTCTCATCTTGAGAAGAATATTTGCTACAGAAACACTCTCACAGTAATAGTGAGAGTGTAAACTGTTTCAGCAAGGAGAAATAACTGGAGGAATCCCCCAGGAGTTAGGCTCAGTGTCCCAGGAATTACGCCCAAGGAAAGTCAATGAACTCAGTGATGGAAGATAAAACCCAGCCTAAATAAAACCCTAAATCATTTAGGTGGAACATGAGATACTCTTACAACAGTTACAAGAGGTCTAAAATGCCTGGACTGGAACATGAGGGGAACACAATGATGTGGAGCTGAGAGTGCATGGCAAAACTGATTGGATCTGGCAAAAAATATGTAACATTCCAAGGAAACCACCAGTGGGACAAAACCCTAAGAAATCTGTATGACAACATATCATGTTGAACATAATGAGATTTATAGGCAAAGGAAAGATCTTAATTATGTCACTGTCACACAGGTGATGATGAACCAGTCCCATCGTAGAGTGACTCCCTGCTGTGTTTAAGATAACCTGTCAGTTCTGTCTAGTCAGTTACAAGGAAATTTGCATTAATTGCACAGATTAACTATCAGCATCATTTACTGCACAATCAAAGGCAAGGCAAAGAAATCATAGACATGTTGTTGAATGCTGATGATGTTATTGGGAGTTTTGATGGGTTTTTTTCTTAAAGGGAAATCATCGGTGACTCTCATGCATGAAGCAGATCCTTTCTCTGTGATGTTTCCTGAATAGCCACTGAGATACCAGCCCATTGAGTTGTGGTCTCTCTCTCTTTTACAAAGCAACTTCTACCTTCAGCTTGATCTCTTGCTTGAGCTTCCCTTCCGGCTACTAGGCTCCTTTTCTGATCCTGCAGAGGGCTTTTGTAAGGGATTGTGATCTCTAAGTTTTTCCCCTTTCAAGAACTAATCATTCTATTAATCACAATTCTAAACTGCTGTGGGAGTTTGTTTGTGACTTATGCCTTCACATGTGATACAAGTGACCTGTGTGTATAGGGTCTTCTCTCTGTTCATGTGGGGAAGGCCTGTCAGCAGGGGTAGATGGCTGCTCATTCTCTGTAAGGAAATCAGTAAACAGTGGGAACCAAGTACAAGGATGTCCTGAAATATTAAGTCTTGTCCTTTCAAGGCCCCAAAGTCTCCAGCTAGGTTCAGGGTCACGACAATCTCCAAAACCCACCGAGCATGAAGTATTCAGAACCAGAAGCCTGTGTGTGCCATATCACATAAATTCATCGTGAGTACACCAATCTGTTTTTTTTTTTAATTCTAAATTATTTTGTCCCATCAGAACGATCTATATTACCAATTAACCAAATTTGGTGCATCTTTGGTCTCCTAGAATTGCTTTAAATTGTTGCTGGGACAGTCTTACAAACCTTCCTGTGTTGTTATGAGACCTTAAGGGGACAGCACTTATTTCAGAAATCAAAGGCAGTTGGGTTCAATCCTATGGTTAGCTGCTAGCTAGACACTGGAAGGATGGATTTGACTAAGAAAGGGAGACAGCATACATGGAGGCAGGTAACCTTTCCTTTGCAAAATGACCCATTTTGAGGCCTTACTTCAGGCTCTTCTCTTCTCCTAATCTTGGTTTCTTTATTAGTTCAGGAGAAGAATTAAAACTCCATTTACGGTATCTGTGAACCCGAATGAGTTAAGTATGTGTGACCAACTTGATGTCTGCCTGTCTGTCAACAGGGCCAGAGTTCAGGGGCATCTGATGCATAGCACAGGAATGTCAGCCATCAATCTCTGGTCCACCTAACTCTACAGCATTAGAGTTGTCATGGTTGCTCATCTGATCTTCCTCATATGATCTCCATCCACAGAGATGTCAGAAAAATCCTCCCCTGAGAGTGCAAGTTCTTTACAAATGAAAGATTATACAACAGAAGACACATGGGAGATTTATATGGGCAAGCTGTTGAAAGGACAAAGTGACAGAAGAAGTTTATTGATTAATTAAAGAAAGAATCCACTTCAGCTGATAGGTTAGAACATAGGTAGGTGGAGTAAACAAAATAGAATGCCGGGAGGAAGAGGTAGTGAGCTCAGAGAAGCCATGCTCCCCTCTCCCCAGCAGATGCCATAGCTCTGCTCTCTGAGGCAGTTGTCAATGCAGCCAGCCACCATGTCAGACATGCTGAATTTTTCCTGGTAAGTGCACCTCGTTATACTACACTGATTATTAGAAATGGGTTAAAATGCTGAATCTAATGGGCCAGCAGTGTTTAAAAGAATACAGTTTTGGTGTATTTATTTCAGGCATAACCTTCATGCAGCCGTGGTGCCGGGGACACAGCCTCGTTGCTCAAATAACTACAGAATGGCTTGCAGCCTTGTGGACAACTGAAACCACTGAAAGCCTGAGAAAGCTTGGGAAAGAGTAAAGCATGTTTTCTTGGTAGCAGCGATTTCTCGGTCTGCTCTGCTTGCTAGAAGAAAGCAAGGGCTCTCATCTAAAAGAGGCTTGCAGACTCAGCTTCAGCTGCAAAACCCTGCAGCCCTTAAGAGGTCCTGCCACAAAACAGTTAAATGGTGTTGATAAAAGCCAACTGAATGCTTGTATGTTTTCAGCAGTAGCAGGATAAAAAACTGTGTTGTTTTAAAATGCCGGCTTTCTGGGCCATCCTGCCTGGGCAAACTCTGACTGTTTGAGGAAGGAGGGCCAGCTACAGAAAGAGGGCTTGAGTGTTGTCTGTTGCAGCCTCTTTGATGGCAAGGACCTTGAAGCACTGTAGACTTGTGGCACTGAATGCGGCTCTGTTCGGTACCTCAGCCACAAGGTTGGAATGGCAGAAAGCTAAGGAATGGGCTACATCTGGCCAGCAAAGCCACGGCTTTAGTCCTACTGAGATTGCTTGGTAAATGAAAGACTCATGTGGTCAGAAAAAAAGAGAGAGAAATAGAGTAAAGAGAGATTCAAAGACAAAGAAAATTTTTAAATGATTTACAGTGTGTTAAAAATATGTGCAGGCTAAAATTTGAAGTTCTTAAAGTTAAAAAAAGGAAGAGAGTTGTTGGGTGTGGTAGTACACACCTGTAAACCCAACACATGGGAGGCAGAGGGAGATTGACCTCTGTACCTTCAAGGTGAGGTAGCACACGCCTTTAATCCCAGTGCCTTGAAGACAGAGACAAACAGATCTTTGTGAGTTCAATGTGTAGTAGCATACACCTTTAATCCCAATGCCTGAAAGGCAGAGAGAGGCAGATCTCTGAGACTTCAAGGACAGACAGGTATACAGAGTTATTCCAGGTCAAAGATACAGAGAACCTGTCTCAAAAGGCAAAAAATAAAAAGGAAAAATAAACAAAATAGAGGTTAAATTGAAGCACACAAAGATGGAAAATTCACAGCGAATTTTGATATTGTATGCTATTATGCTCTTTTTGAATCATTTGAATTTTGAGGCAGTAGCAATAGCTGCTAAAAGATGTTTCTTTATAAAAGCTGCTGAAATAATCCAACATAGATATTTTGAAAATGCCTTGACTTTGAAATTTGGATCTAAGGACATGATGCTTTGGAAAGGAGTTTCTATTTTGTTTTCACAGAGGGTGATAGTCTGTGGATGCCTCTATCCTAATTGGTAGGATGGACCACGCCCTACTTAAATGTTGCTGTGAACACCTTTAAAAAATTGCTTCGCTCAACTGCCAACTGAGATAAATCAATAATGATGACACCATTCAGCAGGAAGCATTTTGGAGAGAAGAAACTGCACCCACGTTCTCAAATATGGCTTATAAACGTTCTTTTACATTTAAAGTGGGATGTGATATAGATATGAATATTTGCATTAGTATAGATTTTGCTTTACTGATAGAGTTTTTAGTCAATTTTGTTATATGTATATGCATTTTTGATCTTCATTAAGGTATTGTGATTCTGTAGTTCATTTAAAAATATAATGTATATAGGTTATTAATGGATAATCATTAATAATAGTCAAGTTTGTAGTCATGTTAGTTAGATTTTCTAGCTACATAGATATATATATTTCTGTCAGATAGGCATTATTCATATCTCTCTAGACTACAAAATAGGCTATATAATGTTTTAGTACCTTAGGGTTTTTCATGACAGTGAGACACTCTACTCTTGGCAGCACATGTCTACTTCAGGAAGAAGATGGGCATCACAGAGGATCCTTATGGAGTTTGATAGCCATTTGGGGAAGAAACTGCTCTTGCCTGGATTGTTGCATAAACTGTACACAGAAAACACTCAGAGAGAGGACTACTGAACTTGCCTAAAGGTGAGATGATCTTTTCGTGTTCCTGATTCAGGAAAGGGTCAGCAAAACATTCTTCAAGACAAGCAGATAGTGACTGCCTTTGAAATTTCCTGCTTCATGGAAATGTCTGCTGGAAACTATGGGCCTGTAGGCTGAGGATGGAAACACCAACGGTACAGAGGAACTTTGGGTGACTGTCCAGGCAGCGAGATGTCTCTGTCATTTCTAGAGTTTGAAAATGGCTTACTTTTTGTTTGCTTAGGTAATACTGTATTATTCTGGAGTCTCTGATGGAGTTGAAGAATAGATAGATAGTTATAGTTTTCCATTGTTATGATAAAAGATAAAGTAGATATAAATATTGTAACTGTAATTCTTGCTTGATAACTGTTTTGTTATATGTAATTTTGCTATGTTAAAGTTAAAGATTCCGTTCTTGTTTAAACAGAAATAGGAGTAATGATGGAGTATAGGTCATTGGTTAATTAAATAAAGAAACTCTTTGGCCTGAAAGGTTAGAACATAGGTGGGTGGAATAAACATAAGAGAATGCTGGGAGGAATAGGAATTGAGCTTAGAGATGCCATGCACCTCTCCCATGGGCAGAAATGGTAGCTCTGCACTCTGAGGCAGATGGCGATACAGCCAGCCACCAGGTCAGACATGCTAAATCTTTCCTTCTAATCGCACCTCGTGCTGCAACATACATTATTAGACTTGGGTTAAGAGGCTGAAAATAATGGGGCAGGCAGTGTTGAAATGAATAGTTTTGTGTTGTTATTTCGGAGCATAACCTTACAAGGCGGCCTCATGGGGATGCAGCCCTGCTGCTCAAATTTCTACAATCAAGGGGGAAATGGAAGAAGAGAAGAATGAAGAGAGAGAGACAAGGAAGAATGGATGAATTCAATCATTCCTTGGAAAAATGAGTGAACCAATGAATGAGGAGACCTAGTAGGAAAAAATGTGCTGCATTCCCTCAGAGTCAGGTCAAATTAAGGATTGACAAGGTTTTCCACTAAGGAAGAGGCTTATTCCATTTTACCTTCTTTGTGCTCGAGGCCCACCCACAAGAGTGATGATGAGGACAGGGAGAAGAAGAGGAGAGGGTGTACCAGAATTCCCTGGTACAATTTCTCACCCAAATTGTAGCCAAATCACCTGACCTGAGACAGCTGATCTACATGCTGGACCCTAACTCCCAGTTTGACAACTCTAACATTTTAACCAAGTTTGTGAAGATGAAGGAACCAAAAATAGCCCAGTTACAGGATGGCAGGTTCCTTCCAGGATGGGAGTCAGAATCAGTACCATACTGGTATTTGGCGGTTTGATGGGTGTGTGGGGTCTTTGCCAGACTCCACCTAGCATCATGGATTCCCTACTTTACTGATATTATGGAGTTCGGTGCATTCATCATATGTGTGCATGTCACACACTAGTGGGCATCATATGTACATGTTTATCCTGTGTGTGGGTGAGTGTGTTCATGAGTTTTATAGCCCAAGTACTATAGAACATGATCAATGAATGGGAACACTGTTTTCCTGATATGGCAGGGCAATTATTTAAATGAACTGACAAGGGTTGGATGGCATGGATAAGACCTATGAGAGTTCAAGGCATACCGAATCCAGGCATGACAAAGTAGGTGGCAGACAGAATTCTGGCAAATCTAAGTAGGTAGCTTGATGTCCAACTTACTGGAGAAGAGCAACTGAGCGGAGACACTTTTCACTAAGCAACATGCTCTAGTGGAGATCAAACATCCTTTGACTTACAGCCAGTACGAATTAAAGCATTCATCAAATGAAACCTAATTTTCTCTGATTTTGAGTATACATTTGTGTCCCTTCCTGATTAATCTACTCTTTATCCTCTTAAGTCCCAATACCTCACGCTGATATCGGTCACATCTTTCCATTTGACATGGTTTTCCCTCAAGCTTCATACCGCCCCGAGATCATACAACTTTTTGTCCCCTCTCCACTGCTTCCTTGACAGCCATCTTGTCCTTTACCACACCACGCATCCCCAGTCCTTTACTCTCCAAGGGGAAAAGACCATAAATCCTGCTTTGTTTGGAGGCATGTATTTCTGTGATGCCCCATCCACCAAACACAACCCATCATTGACCAAATAACACAACATGTTAACAAATTTTTATTCTTTGAGAAAGAATAATTCATTGGAAAAGATACCAGGATTCATAGAAGACCTGAGGTATCTCTGAAAAAACACATTCCCAAAGAGAGAATTAAGTCTGCCCCTCAAAATTTGAGAATTTCACTTTAACAGATCTTCACCAAATCATAGACATAGATATGGAAATCATTATCAAACTTGATGAAATACACAGAAGGTTTGATGGGAACTTGGCAAATAATTTTACCTATCTCTTGGGTTCCATGTTTTTTGTTGTACTGCACTCTTTTGCCCTGCAAGGAATCCCTGCCTAATTCCAAAGTCACCTCTACTGGAGGACATTCAGGCGTGATGTGGAGGTTGCCTTCAATGGAATCATCATGATGGTGGTAAAGGTACAGGACCGGATCATTCTCGTTGACAATGTAGAAACAGGTCGTTATGGTCTGCACCTCATCTGGGACCACACCACTCCACTCTTCTTAGAGCCTGGCATGATGTGGAGGTTGCCTTCCAGGTAGTCATCCAGGAGGTGGTAAATGTACAAGACGGGATCTTTCTTGTAGGTAATATAAAACCAGGTCTTCATGATTGGCACCTCTTCTAGGACCATCCCGTTCCAGTCATTCTTAGAGCCATTTGTGCCCATGAATGTATGTTTCACTGCTCTGACAACTATGGTGTTTGAGAGATGAGTGTCTGTCCCCTGAGGAAATGGCACATTATTAGGCAGGATCTTCAGGTTTAAAATCCTTTCATCACTATGAAGCTCCAAGCCATAGACACAATCAATCCCATCATATTTCAACAAATAGAGAGAGGGATATGTTGGCAGTTGATCTAGAATGATGGCTTTCCAATGGGTGACTGGTTCAATGGCTTCCTTCCAGCCATGAGAAATTCTGCGGCCAACAATATTCTCCAGGGCCTCAAAAGGCTTACTAAGTTTTTGCTTCTGGAGCGATGGCCCATTCTTCTTCTGGAGAGGTGGCATGCCACTCATATTGAGAGGCATCTTCATCATGGCGGGAGACTTTCTGATATAGGCCACAGCACTCCTGTTCCACTGTCTCTTGGCTCTGTTTCTGTGCTTGGGCTTCATAGCTGCCAATCTCTGCATAGGAAGAACTCTTCAGTTTAAATCAGACACAAAGTGGTTTCCTCCACCATAAGTGCCTGCAAGGATAAGAAGGTGAGGATGTGAGGTCAAGGCTCTCTTTAGGAATAACTTTGGAGCATGTGAAAAAGGCAGGGCTGAATAGATTTGATACCTAAATGGAATATGTTCTTAAGAAATTAATAGGAAAATTATCAAACTCTTGTCTACAGCTCAGTATATGTGTATCAGAGACATATTCCTGCTGCAAAATGCAATTGACCTCTACTGAGAAACCTACTTCCTGACTTACTACATCAATGAGAGAGGAAGCTATGCCTATACCTAAAGTGAGAAAGAAATATCTGAACAGATGGCAAAGAATTCAAAGAGCCACTCCTCTCCTTACCACTCAAGCTACTGGTTAGTTGGCTGATCTATAACCACCTGCCCAAGGTCATGGCACTCCAGTCCACTGGCTCTCTCTATTGTGTCTCCTGATCCAGATCCAGGTTGATTACATAAAGATATTCTGTATCTTCATTAGAGAAGTGAGTACTGTGAGTCAAACTGCCAAAAGAAAGAAACATTAATCTGTGCACCAGCACCTATTAGAAATAATTATCTTTTAAAACACATATGGACAAAGAGGAACTTTGCCATTTAAGTGGACTGAGGAATCGGACATTTTTAGCAAAGATAGAGTGGGGAGAATACCTGACATTAACCGTCCCCCAGCTGTCAAATATAGGAGCTGTTAACGACATAAATTTTGGACCCAGAGCAGATTTGAAAGAAACCTTTCTTTGACTACAGAGGTCCTAGTTGCTTCCTAAACATATTTACCAAAAGAAAATATCTTGGCTCTCTAGATTCCTACTTCTGGAAATTCGGTTGAACAGTTGAGGAGCACAAGAGCTGAACTGACCTCCTCAGCCACCGTGAAGATAGTAAGCCCACCTTCACAGAAGACCAGTGCTTCATGTGGAACAGAGTTGCCACCCCCAACCAAAGCTTTGTGACATCATCAAGGCTCTACTTATGTCATAAAACTCCTCCTAGCCAGGTTTCTTCCCTACTAACCCCCAGAAATATCCAGCATACAGGTCCTAAAATGCTGCTCATACAGCCCCATGAAGACCCAAAATAAAAACGCCAATCTTCTTCCCAATTACTTGAGTCATATTTTCCAAGTAACTCAACCCCTTTATGAGTTTTTTTTTTTTTTTTTCTGTAAAATAATTTTTGGTCTGAGTCAACAACTCACATGAATGTTTTTTTTCCTGGCTCCAATGTCCTCATTGGTTATTTTCTATTGATTTTTCCATTTCTTCATAATAATAATTATCAAACTTTCCACTTCTCTTCCTCCTCCCACAGTCTTCTTGCTCCTCAAATAAACCTCTCCACTCAAACACCAGTCCAAATAGAGGGCAGGGTACTTTGAGCTGTGGAAAGTCTAAGCCCACCCTTCATCCATCCAGATTTAGCAAGGTATTCATCCACAAAAAATATGATCACAAAATGCCAGTGTATGATATGCAGACAATTGCAAGTGCCATTATCTTTGGCTTCTCCGTCTGCCCCAATTGTCAGCCACATTCAGAGCTTCCAGTTTGATCCCATGTTCTTTCATTCCCAGGTCACTGGATTAGTTGAAATCCCCTTAGTTCAGGCACAGTGTCTCATAGTGTGGACCAAGCCCTTATATTCCTGACATCCTTGCTCTTTTTCTCCATCCATCTGCTGTTCCACTGGAGCTTGGAAGCTCCATCTAGTTTTCTGATTTTGACCCTGACTTGATCTCCATCATTTGCCAAACAAAAGTTCCATGGTGGTTTTCAAGATAGTCAGTCATCAGTCTGACTATGGGACAAGGCACACATAGTTCCTAGGGACATGTCACAGTGCGGTCAACTTCTCCTCCCTGCTTAAGTACCTAGAGAGGGTCACCCTATGGCCTTCTGAGAACCACTCGAGAGATATCGATCTTGACATCCCCAGAATGGCCCCATAAATTGAGATATCATCAGTGTATGTGCATTAACTTGTGTGTGTTTGTGTGTGTGTATTTAAGTCACAATAACAAATGGATTGTAATATTGAAGTTTCTTCTCATCTTGAGAAGAATATTGCTACAGAAACACTCTCACAGAAATAGTGAGAGTGTAAACTACCTAAGAAAGGAGAAATAACTGGAGGAATCCCCCAGGAGTTAGGCTCAGTGTCCCAGGAATTACGCCCAAGGAAAGTCAATGAACTCAGTGATGGAAGATAAAACCCAGCCTAAAAAAAACCCTAAATCATTTAGGTGGAACATGAGATACTCTTACAACAGTTACAAGAGGTCTAAAATGCCTGGACTGGAACATAAGGGGAACACAATGACGTGGAGCTGAGAGTGCATGGCAAAACTGATTGGATATGGCAAAAATTATGTAAGCATACCAAGGAAACCACCAGTGGGACAAAACCCTAAGAAATCTGTATGACAACATATCATGTTGAACATAATGAGATTTATAGACAAAGGAAAGATCTCAATTATGTCACTGTCACACAGGTGATGATGAACCAGTTCCATCGTAGAGTGACTCCCTGCTGTGTTTAAGATTACCTGTCAATTCTGTCTATTCAGTTAAAAGGAAATTTGCATTAATTGCACAGATTAACTATCAGCATCATTTACTGCACAATCAAAGGCAAGGCAAAGAAATCATAGACATGTTGTTGAATGCTGATGATGTTATTGGGAGTTTTGATGGGTTTTTTTCTTAAAGGGAAATCATCGGTGACTCTCATGCATGAAGCAGATCCTTTCTCTGTGATGTTTCCTGAATAGCCACTGAGATACCAGCCCATTGAGTTGTAGTCTCTCTCTCTTTTAAAAAGCAACTTCTACCTTCAGCTTGATCTCTTGTTTGAGCTTCCCTTCCGGCTACTAGGCTCCTTTTCTGATCCTGCAGAGGGCTTTTGTAAGGGATTGTGATCTCTAAGTTTTTCCCCTTTCAAGAACTAATCATTCTATTAATCACAATTCTAAACTGCTGTGGGAGTTTGTTTGTGACTTATGCCTTCACATGTGATACAAGCGACCTGTGTGTATAGGGTCTTCTCTCTGTTCATGTGGGGAAGGCATGGCAGCAGGAGTAGATGGCTGCTCATTCTCTGTAAGGAAATCAGTAAACAGTTGGGACCAAGTACAAGGATGTCCTGAAATATTAAGTCTTGTCCTTTCAAGGCCCCAAAGCCTCCAGCTAGGTTCAGGGTCACGGCAATCTCCAAAACCCACGGAGCATGAAGTATTCAGAACCAGAAGCGTGTGTGCCATATCACGTAAATTCATCGTGAGTACACCAATCTGTTTTTTTTTTTTTCAATTCTAAATTATTTTGTCCTATCAGAACGATCTCTATTACCAATTAACCAAATTTGCTGCATCTTTGGTGTCCTAGAATTGCTTTAAATTGTTGCTGGGACAGTCTTACAAACCTTCCTGTGCTGTTATGAGACCTTAAGGGGACAGCACTTATTTCAGAAATCAAAGGCAGTTGGGTTCAATCCTATGGTTAGCTGTTAGCTAGACACTGGAAGGATGGATTTGACTAACAAAGGGAGACAGCATACATGGAGGCAGGTAACCTTTCCTTTGCAAAATGACCCATTTTGAGGCCTTACTTCAGGCTCTTCTCTTCTCCTAATCTTGGTTTTTTATTAGTTTAGGAGAAGAATTAAAACTCCATTTACAGTATCTGTGAAACCGAATGAGTTAAGTATATGTGAACAACATGATGTCTGCCTGTCTGTCAACAGGGCCAGAGTTCAGGGGCATCTGATGCATAGCACAGGAATGTCAGCCATCAATCTCTAGTCCACCTAACTCTACAGCATTAGAGTTGTCATGATTGCTCATCTGATCTTCCTCATATGATCTCCATCCACAGAGATGTCAGAAAAATCCTCCCCTGAGAGTGCAAGTTCTTTACAAATGAAAGATTATACAACAGAAGACACATGGGAGATTTATATGGGCAAGCTGTTGAAAGGATAAAGTGACAGAAGAAGTTTATTGATTAATTAAAGAAAGAATCCGCTTCAGCTGATAGGTTAGAACATAGGTAGGTGGAGTAAACAAAATAGAATGCCGGGAGGAAGAGGTAGTGAGCTCAGAGAAGCCATGCTCCCCTCTCCCCGGCAGATGCCATAGCTCTGCTCTCTAAGGCAGATGTCGATGCAGCCAGCCACCATGTCAGACATGCTGAATTTTTCCTGGTAAGTGCACCTCATTATACTACACTGATTATTAGAATTGGGTTAAAATGCTGAATCTAATAGGCCAGCAGTGTTTAAAAGAATACAGTTTTTGTGTATTTATTTCAGGCATAACCTTCATGCGGCCGTGGTGCTGGGGACACAGCCTCACTGCTCAAATAACTACAGAATGGCTTCCAGCCTTGTGGACAACTGAATCCACTGAAAGCCTGAGAAAGCTTGGGAAAGAGTAAAGCATGTTTTCTTGGTAGCAGCGATTTCTCGGTCTGCTCTGCTTGCTAGAAGAAAGCAAGGGCTCTCATCTAAAAGAGGCTTGCTGACTCAGCTTCAGCTGCAAAACCCTGCAGCCCTTAAGAGGTCCTGCCACAAAACATTTAAATGGTGTTGATAAAAGCCAACTCAATGCTTGCATGTTTTCAGCAGTAGCAGGAAAACAACTGTTGTTTTAAAATGCCGGCTTTCTGGGCCATCCTGCCTGGGCAAACTCTGACTGTTTGAGGAAGTAGGGCCAGCTACAGAAAGAGGGCTTGAGTGTTGTCTGTTGCAGCCTCTTTGATGGCAAGGACCTTGAAACACTGTAGACTTGTGGCACTGAATGCGGCTCTGTTCGGTACCTCAGCCACAAGGTTGGAATGGCAGAAAGCTAAGGAATGGGCTACATCTGGCCAGCAAAGCCACGGCTTTAGTCCTACTGAGATTGCTTGGTAAATGAAAGACTCATGTGGTCAGAAAAACAGAGAGAGAAATAGAGTAAAGAGAGATTCAAAGACAAAGAAAATTTTTAAATGATTTACAGTGTGTTAAAAATATGTGCAGGGTAAAATTTGAAGTTCTTAAAGTTAAAAAAAGGAAGAGAGTTGTTGGGTGTGGTAGTACACACCTGTAAACCCAACACATCGGAGGAAGAGGGAGATTGACCTCTGTACCTTCAAGGTGAGGTAGCACACGCCTTTAATCCCAGTGCCTTGAGGGCAGAGACAAACAGATCTTTGTGAGTTCAATGTGTAGTAGCATACACCTTTAATCCCAATGCCTGAAAGGCAGAGAGAGGCAGATCTCTGAGACTTCAAGGACAGACAGGTATACAGAGTTATTCCAGGTCAAAGATACAGAGAACCTGTCTCAAAAGGCAAAAAATAAAAAGGAAAAATAAACAAAATAGAGGTTAAATTGAAGCGCACAAAGATGGAAAATTCACAGCGAATTTTGATATTGTATGCTATTATGCTCTTTTTGAATCATTTGAATTTTGAGGCAGTAGCAGTAGCTGCTAAAGGATGTTTCTTTATAAAAGCTGCTGAAATAATCCAACAGAGATATTTTGAAAATGCCTTGACTTTGAAATTTGGATCTAAGGACATGATGCTTTGGAAAGGAGTTTCTATTTTGTTTTCACAGAGGGTGATAGTCTGTGGATGCCTCTATCCTAATATGGTAGGATGGACCACGCCCTACTTAAAGGTTGCTTTGAACACCTTTAAAAAATTGCTTCACTCAACTGCCAACTGAGATAAATCATTAATGATGCCACCATTCAGCAGGAAGCATTTTGGAGAGAAAAAACTGCACCCACGTTCCCAAATATGGCTTATAAACGTTCTTTTACATTTAAAGTGGGATGTGATATAGATATGAATATTTGCATTAGTATAGATTTTGCTTTACTGATAGAGATTTTAGGTCAATTTTGTTATATGTATATGCATTTTTGATCTTCATTAAGGTATTGTGATGGTGTAGTTCATTTAAAAATATAATGTATATAGGTTATTAATGGGTAATCATTAATAATAGTCAAGTTTGTAGTCATGTTAGTTAGATTTTCTAGCTACATAGATATATATATATATATATATATTTTAGTTAGATAGGCATTATTCATATCTCTCTAGACTACAAAATAGGCTATTTAATGTTTTAGTACCTTAGGGTTTTTCATGACAGTGAGACACTCTACTCTTGGCAGCACATATCTACTTCAGGAAGAAGATGGGCATCACAGAGGATCCTTATGGAGTTTGATAGCCATTTGGGGAAGAAACTGCTCTTGCCTGGATTGTTGCATAAACTGTACACAGAAAACACTCAGAGAGAGGACTACTGAACTTGCCTAAAATTGAGATGATCTTTTCGTGTTCCTGATTCAGGAAACGGTCAGCAAAACATTCTTCAAGACAAGCAGATAGTGACTGCCTTTGAAATTTCCTGCTTCATGGAAATGTCTGCTGGAAACTATGGGCCTGTAGGCTGAGGATGGAAACACCAACGGTACAGAGGAACTTTGGGTGACTGTCCAGGCAGCGAGATGTCTCTGTCATTTCTAGAGTTTGAAAATGGCTTTCTTTTTGTTTGCTTAGGTAATACTGTATTATTCTGGAGTCTCTGATGGAGTTGAAGAATAGATAGATAGTTATAGTTTTCCATTGTTATGATAAAAGATAAAATAGATATAAATATTGTAACTGTAATTCTTGCATGATAACTGTTTTGTTATATGTAATTTTGCTATGTGAAAATTAAAGATTCCATTCTTGGTTAAACAGAAATAGGAGTAATGATGGAGTATATGTCATTGGTTAATTAAATAAAGAAACTGTTTGGCCTGAAAGGTTAGAACATAGGTGGGTGGAATAAACATAAGAGAATGCTGGGAGGAATAGGAATTGAGCTTAGAGATGCCATGCACCTCTCCCATGGGCAGAAATGGTAGCTCTGCACTCTGAGGCAGATGGCGATACAGCCAGCCACCAGGTCAGACATGCTAAATCTTTCCTTCTAAGCGCACCTCGTGCTGCAACATACATTATTAGACATGGGTTAAGAGGCTGATAATAATGGGGCAGGCAGTGTTGAAATGAATAGTTTTGTGTTGTTATTTCGGAGCATAACCTTAAAAGGCGGCCCCATGGGGATGCAGCCCTGCTGCTCAAATTTCTACAATCAAGGGGGAAATGGAAGAAGGGAAGAAAGAAGAGAGAGAGACAAGGAAGAATGGATGAATTCAATCATTCCTTGAAAAATGAGTGAACCAATGAATGAGGAGACCTAGTAAGAAAAAAATTGCTGCATTCCCTCAGAGAGTCAGGTCAAATTAAGGATTGACAAGGTTTTCCACTAAGGAAGAGGCTTATTCCATTTTACCTTCTTTGTGCTCCAGACCCACCCACAAGAGTGATGATGAGGACAGGGAGAAGAAGAGGAGAGGGTGTACCAGAATTCCCTGGTACAATTTCTCACCCAAATTGTAGCCAAATCACCTGACCTGGGACAGCTGATCTACATGCTGGACCCTAACTCCCAGTTTGACAACTCTAACATTTTAACCAAGTTTGTGAAGATGAAGGAACCAAAAATAGCCCAGG
This sequence comes from Microtus pennsylvanicus, assembly GCF_037038515.1. Taxonomy (NCBI): domain Eukaryota; kingdom Metazoa; phylum Chordata; class Mammalia; order Rodentia; family Cricetidae; genus Microtus; species Microtus pennsylvanicus. The sequence goes on from NC_134602.1 coordinate 20,029,375, forward strand.
TACAAGATGGCAGGTTCCTTACAGGATGGGAGTCAGACATCAGTACCATACTGGTATTTGGCGGTTTGATGGGTGTGTGGGGTCTTTGCCAGACTCCACCTAGCATCATGGATTCCCTACTTTACTGATATTATGGAGTTGGGTGCATTCATCATATATGTGCATGTCACACACTAGTGGGCATCATATGTACATGTTTATCCTGTGTGTGGGTGAGTGTGTTCATGAGTTTTATAGCCCAAGTACTACAGAACATGATCAATGAAAGGGAACACTGTTTTCCAGATATGGCAGGGCAATTATTTAAATGAACTGACAAGGGTTGGATGGCATGGATAAGACCTATGAGAGTTCAAGGCATACCGAATCCAGGCATGACAAAGTAGGTGGCAGACAGAATTCTGGCAAAACTAAGTAGGTAGCTTGATGTCCAACTTACTGGAGAAGAGCAACTGAGCGGAGACACTTTTCACTAAGCAACATGCTCTAGTGGAGATCAAACATCCTTTGACTTACAGCCAGTACGAATTAAAGCATTCATCAGATGAAACCTAATTTTCTCTGATTTTGAGTATACATTTGTGTCCCTTCCTGATTAATCTACTCTTTATCCTCTTAAGTCCCAATACCTCACGCTGATAGCGGTCACATCTTTCCATTTGACATGGTTTTCCCTCAAGCTTCATACCGCCCCGAGATCATACAACTTTTTGTCCCCTCTCCTCTGCTTCCTTGACAGCCATCTTGTCCTTTACCACACCACGCATCCCCAGTCCTTTACTCTCCAAGGGGAAAAGACCATAAATCCTGCTTTGTTTTGAGGCATGTATTTCTGTGATGCCCCATCCACCAAACACAATCCATCATTGACCAAATAACACAACATGTTAACAAATTTTTATTCTTTGAGAAAGAATAATCCATTGGAAAAGATACCAGGATTCATAGAAGACCTGAGGTATCTCTGAAAAAACACATTCCCAAAGAGAGCATTAAGTCTGCCCCTCAAAATTTGAGAATTTCACTTTAACAGATCTTCACCAAATCATAGACATAGATATGGAAGTCATTATCAAACTTGATGAAATACACAGAAGGTTTGTTGGGAACTTGGCAAATAATTTTACCAATCTCTTGGGTTCCATCTTTTTTGTTGTACTGCACTCTTTTGCCCTGCAAGGAATCCCTGCCTAATTCCAAAGTCACCTCTACTGGAGGACATTCAGGCATGATGTGGTGGTTGCCTTCAATGGAATCATCATGATGGTGGTAAAGGTACAGGACCGGATCATTCTCGTTGACAATGTAGAAACAGGTCGTTATGGTCTGCACCTCATCTGGGACCACGCCACTCCACTCTTCCTTAGAGCCTGGCATGATGTGGAGGTTGCCTTCCAGGTAACCATCCAGGAGGTGGTAAATGTACAAGACCGGATCTTTTTGTAGGTAATATAAAACCAGGTCTTCATGATTGGCACCTCTTCTAGGACCATCCCATTCCAGTCATTCTTAGAGCCATTTGTGCCCATGAATGTATGTTTCACTGCTCTGCCAACTATGGTGTTTGAGAGATGAGTGTCTGTCACCTGAGGAAATGGCACATTATTAGGCAGGATCTTCAGGTTTAAAATCCTTTCATCACTATGAAGCTCCAAGCCATAGACACAATCAATCCCATCATATTTCAACAAATAGAGAGAGGGATATGTTGGCAGTTGATCTAGAATGATGGCTTTCCAATGGGTGACTGGTTCATTGGCTTCCTTCCAGCCATGAGAAATTCTGCGGCCAACAATATTCTCCAGGGCCTCAAAAGGCTTACTAAGTTTTTGCTTCTGGAGCGATGGCCCATTCTTCTTCTGGAGAGGTGGCATGCAACTCATACTAAGAGGCATCTTCATCATGGCGGGAGACTTTTGGAGATAGGCCACAGCACTCCTGTTCCACTGTCTCTTGGCTCTGTTTCTGTGCTTGGGCTTCATAGCTGCCAATCTCTGCATAGGAAGAACTCTTCAGTTTAAATCAGACACAAAGTGGTTTCCTCCACCATAAGTGCCTGCAAGGATAAGAAGGTGAGGATGTGAGGTCAAGGCTCTTTTTAGGAATAACTTTGGAGCAGGTGAAAAAGTCAGGGCTGAATAGATTTGGATACCTAAATGGAATATGTTCTTAAGAAATTAATAGGAAAATTATCAAACTCTTGTCTACAGCTCAGTATATGTGTATCAGAGACATATTCCTGCTGCAAAATGCAATTGACCTCTACTGAGAAACCTACTTCCTGACTTACTATATCAATGAGAGAGGAAGCTATGCCTATACCTAAAGTGAGAAAGAAATATCTGAACAGATGGCAAAGAATTCAAAGAACAGCCACTCCTCTCCTTACCACTCAAGCTACTGGTTAGTTGGCTGATCTATAACCACCTGCCCAAGGTCATGGCACTCCAGTCCACTGGCTCTCTCTATTGTGTCTCCTGATCCAGATCCAGGTTGATTACATAAAGATATTCTGTATCTTCATTAGAGAAGTGAGTACTGTGAATCAAACTGCCAAAAGAAAGAAACATTAATCTGTGCAACAGCACTTCTTAGAAATAATTATCTTTTAAAACACATATGGACAAAGAGGATCTTTGCCATTTAAGTGGACTGAGGAATTGGACATTTTTAGCAAAGATAGAGTGGGGAGAATACCTGACATTAACCGTCCCCCAGCTATCAAATATAGGAGCTGTTAACGACATAAATTTTGGACCCAGAGCAGATTTGAAAGAAACCTTTCTTTGACTACAGAGGTCCTAGTTGCTTCCTAAACATATTTACCAAAAGAAAATATCTTGGCTCTCTAGATTCCAACTTCTGGAAATTCGGTTGAACAGTTGTGGAGCCCAAGAGCTGAACTGACCTCCTCAGCCACCATGAAGATAGTAAGCCCACCTTCACAGAAGACCAGTGCTTCATGTGGAACATTCCCTGTAAGGAAATCAGTAAACAGTGGGGACCAAGTACAAGGATGTCCTGAAATATTAAGTCTTGTCCTTTCAAGGCCCCAAAGCCTCCAGCTAGGTTCAGGGTCACGACAATCTCCAAAACCCACCGAGCATGAAGTATTCAGAACCTTAAGCCTGTGTGTGCAATATCACATAAATTCATCGTGAGTACACCAATCTGTTTTTTTTTTAATTCTAAATTATTTTATCCTTTCAGAACGATCTATATTACCAATTAACCAAATTTGCTGCATCTTTGGTGTCCTAGAATTGCTTTAAATTGTTGCTGGGACAGTCTTACAAACCTTCCTGTGCTGTTATGAGACCTTAAGGGGACAGCACTTATTTCAGAAATCAAAGGCAGTTTGGTTCAATCCTATGGTTAGCTGTTAGCTAGACACTGGAAGGATGGATTTGACTAAGAAAGGGAGACAGCATACATGGAGGCAGGTAACCTTTCCTTTGCAAAATGACCCATTTTGAGGCCTTACTTCAGGCTCTTCTCTTCTCCTAATCTTCGTTTTTTTATTAGTTTAGGAGAAGAATTAAAACTCCATTTACAGTATCTGTGAACCTGAATGAGTTAAGTATGTGTGACCAACTTGATGTCTGCCTGTCTGTCAACAGGGCCAGAGTTCAGGGGCATCTGATGCATAGCACAGAAATGTCAGCCATCAATCTCTGGTCCACCTAACTCTACAGCATTAGAGTTGTCATGGTTGCTCATCTGATCTTCCTCATATGATCTCCATCCACAGAGATGTCAGAAAAATCCTCCCCTGAGAGTGCAAGTTCTTTACAAATGAAAGATTATACAACAGAAGACACATGGGAGATTTATATGGGCAAGCTGTTGAAAGGATAAAGTGACAGAAGAAGTTTATTGATTAATTAAAGAAAGAATCCGCTTCAGCTGATAGGTTAGAACATAGGTAGGTGGAGTAATCAAAATAGAATGCCGGGAGGAAGAGGTAGTGAGCTCAGAGAAGCCATGCTCACCTCTCCCCGGCAGATGCCATAGCTCTGCTCTCTGAGTCAGTTGTCGATGCAGCCAGCCACCATGTCAGACATGCTGAATTTTTCCTGGTAAGTGCACCTCGTTATACTACACTGATTATTAGAAATGGGTTAAAATGCTGAATCTAATGGGCCAGCAGTGTTTAAAAGAATACAGTTTTTGTGTATTTATTTCAGGCATAACCTTCATGCGGCCGTGGAGCTGGGGACACAGCCTTGCTGCTCAAATAACTACAGAATGATCTTGCAGCCTTGTGGACAACTGAATCCACTGAAAGCCTGAGAAAGCTTGGGAAAGAGTAAAGCATGTTTTCTTGGTAGCAGCGATTTCTCGGTCTGCTCTGCTTGCTAGAAGAAAGCAAGGGCTCTCATCTAAAAGAGGCTTGCTGACTCAGCTTCAGCTGCAAAACCCTGCAGCCCTTAAGAGGTCCTGCCACAAAACATTTAAATGGTGTTGATAAAAGCCAACTCAATGCTTGCATGTTTTCAGCAGTAGCAGGAAAACAACTGTTGTTTTAAAATGCCGGCTTTCTGGGCCATCCTGCCTGGGCAAACTCTGACTGTTTGAGGAAGGAGGACCAGCTACAGAAAGAGGGCTTGAGTGTTGTCTGTTGCAGCCTCTTTGATGGCAAGGACCTTGAAACACTGTAGACTTGTCGCACTGAATGCGGCTCTATTCGGTACCTCAGCCACAAGGTTGGAATGGCAGAAAACTAAGGAATGGGCTACATCTGGCCAGCAAAGCCATGGCTTTAGTCCTACTGAGATTGCTTGGTAAATGAAAGATTCATGTGGTCAGAAAAACAGAGAGAGAAATAGAGTAAAGAGAGATTCAAAGACAAAGAAAATCTTTAAATGATTTACAGTGTGTTAAAAATATGTGCAGGCTAAAATTTGAAGTTCTTAAAGTTAAAAAAAGGAAGGAGTTGTTGGGTGTGGTAGTACACACCTGTCAACCCAACACATGGGAGGCAGAGGGAGATTGACCTCTGTACCTTCAAGGTGAGGTAGCACACGCCTTTAATCCCAGTGCCTCGAAGGCAGAGACAAACAGATCTTTGTGAGTTCAATGTGTAGTAGCATACACCTTTAATCCCAATGCCTGAAAGGCAGAGAGAGGCAGATCTCTGAGACTTCAAGGACAAACAGGTATACAGAGTTATTCCAGGTCAAAGATACAGAGAACCTGTCTCAAAAGGCAAAAAATAAAAAGGAAAAATAAACAAAATAGAGGTTAAAGGAAGCGCACAAAGATGGAAAATTCACAGCGAATTTTGATATTGTATGCTATTTTGCTCTTTTTGAATCATTTGAATTTTGAGGCAGTAGCAATAGCTGCTAAAAGATGTTTCTTTATAAAAGCTGCTGAAATAATCCAACATAGATATTTTGAAAATGCCTTGACTTTGAAATTTGGATCTAAGGACATGATGCTTTGCAAAGGAGTTTCTATTTTGTTTTCACAGAGGGTGATAGTCTGTGGATGCCTCTATCCTAAAATGGTAGGTTGGACCACGCCCTACTTAAAGGTTGCTGTGAACACCTTTAAAAATTTGCTTCGCTCAACTGCCAACTGAGATAAATCAATAATGATGCCACCATTCAGCAGGAAGCATTTTGGAGAGAAAAATCTGCACCCACGTTCCCAAATATGTCTTCTAAACGTTCTTTTACATTTAAAGACAGATGTGATATAGATACGAATATTTGCATTAGTATAGATTTTGCTTTACTGATAGAGATTTTAGGTCAATTTTGTTATATGTATATGCATTTTTGATCTTCATTAAGGTATTGTGATTGTGTAGCTCATTTAAAAATATAATGTATATAGGTTATTAATGGATAATCATTAATAATAGTCAAGTTTGTAGTCATGTTAGTCAGATTTTCTAGCTACATATATATATATATATATATGTCAGTTAGATTGGCATTATTCATATCTCTCTAGACTACAAAATAGGGTATTTAATGTTTTAGTACCTTAGGGTTTTTCATGACAGTGAGACACTCTACTCTTGGCAGCACATATCTACTTCAGGAAGAAGATGGGCATCAAAGAGGATCCTTATGGAGTTTGATAGCCATTTGGGGAAGAAACTGCTCTTGCCTGGATTGTTGCATAAACTGTACACAGAAAACACTCAGAGAGAGGACTACTGAACTTGCCTAAAGGTAAGATGATCTTTTCATGTTCCTGATTCAGGAAAGGGTCAGAAAAACATTCTTCAAGACAAGCAGATAGTGACTGCCTTTGAAATTTCCTGCTTCATGGAAATGTCTGCTTGAAACTATGGGCCTGTAGGCTGAGGATGGAAACACCAACGGTGCAGAGGAACTTTGGGTGACTGTCCAGGCAGCGAGATGTCTCTGTCATTTCTAGAGTTTGAAAATGGCTTACTTTTTGTTTGCTTAGGTAATACTGTATTATTCTGGGGTCTCTGATGGAGTTGAAGAATAGATAGATAGTTATAGTTTTCCATTGTTATGATAAAAGATAAAATAGATATAAATATTGTAACTGTAATTCTTGCTTGATAACTGTTTTGTTATATGTAATTTTGCTATGTTAAAGTTAAAGATTCCGTTCTTGTTTAAACAGAAATAGGAGTAATGATGGAGTATAGGTCATTGGTTAATTAAATAAGAAACTGTTTGGCCTGAAAGGTTAGAACATAGGTGGGTGGAATAAACATAAGAGAATGCTGGGAGGAATAGGAATTGAGCTTAGAGATGCCATGCACCTCTCCCATGGGCAGAAATGGTAGCTCTGCACTCTGAGGCAGATGGCGATACAGCCAGCCACCATGTCAGACATGCTAAATCTTTCCTTCTAAGCGCACCTCGTGCTGCAACATACATTATTAGACATGGGTTAAGAGGCTGAAAATAATGGGGCAGGCAGTGTTGAAATGAATAGTTTTGTGTTGTTATTTCGGAGCATAACCTTACAAGGCGGCCCCATGGGGATGCAGCCCTGCTGCTCAAATTTCTACAATCAAGGGGGACATGGAAGAAGGGAAGAAAGAAGAGAGAGAGACAAGGAAGAATGGATGAATTCAATCATTCATTGGAAAAATGAGTGAACCAATGAATGAGGAGACCTAGTAGGAAAAAATGTGCTGCATTCCCTCAGAGAGTCAGATCAAATTAAGGATTGACAAGGTCTTCCACTAAGGAGGAGGCTTATTCCATTTTACCTTCATTGTGCTCCAGGCCCACCCACAAGAGTGATGATGAGGACAGGGAGAAGAAGAGGAGAGGGTGTACCAGAATTCCCTGGTACAATTTCTCACCCAAATTGTAGCCAAATCACCTGACCTGGGACAGCTGATCCTAACTCCTGGGACATGCTGGACCCTAACTCCCAGTTTGACAACTCTAACATTTTAACCAAGTTTGTGAAGATGAAGGAACCAAAAATAGCCCAGTTACAGGATGGCAGGTTCCTTACAAGATGGGAGTCAGACATCAGTACCATACTGGTATTTGGCGATTTGATGAGTGTGTGGGTTCTTTGCCAGACTCCACCTAGCATCATGGATTCCCTACTTTACTGATATTATGGAGTTGGGTGCATTCCTCATATGTGTGCATGTCACACACTAGTGGGCATCATATGTACATGTTTATCCTGTGTGTGGGTGAGTGTGTTCATGAGTTTTATAGCCCAAGTACTACAGAACATGATCAATGAATGGGAACACTGTTTTCCAGATATGGCAGGGCAATTATTTAAATGAACTGACAAGGGTTTGATGGCATGGATAAGACCTATGAGAGTTCAAGGCATACCGAATCCAGGCATGACATAGTAGGTGGCAGACAGAATTCTGGCAAAACTAAGTAGGTAGCTTGATGTCCAACTTACTGGAGAAGAGCAACTGAGCGGAGACACTTTTCACTAAGCAACATGCTCTAGTGGAGATCAAACATCCTTTGACTTACAGCCAGTACGAATTAAACCAGTCATCAAATGAAAACTAATTTTCTATGATTTTGAGTATACATTTGTGTCCCTTCCTGATTAATCTACTCTTTATCCTCTTAAGTCCCAATACCTCACGCTGATATCGCTCACATCTTTTCATTTGACATGGTTTTCCCTCAAGCTTCATACCGCCCCGAGATCATACAACTTTTTGTCCCCTCTCCACTGCTTCCTTGACAGCCATCTTGTCCTTTACCACACCACGCATCCCCAGTCCTTTACTCTCCAAGGGGAAAAGACCATAAATCCTCTTTGTTTTGAGGCATGTATTTCTGTGATGCCCCATCCACCAAACACAATCCATCATTGACCAAATAACACAACATGTTAACAAATTTTTATTCTTTGAGAAAGGATAATCCATTGGAAAAGATACCAGGATTCATAGAAGACCTGAGGTATCTCTGAAAAAACACATTCCCAAAGAGAGCATTAAGTCTGCCCCTCAAATTTTGAGAATTTCACTTTAACAGATCTTCACCAAATCATAGACATAGATATGGAAGTCATTATCAAACTTGATGAAATACACAGAAGGTTTGTTGGGAACTTGGCAAATAATTTTACCTATCTCTTGGGTTCCATCTTTTTTGTTGTACTGCACTCTTTTGCCCTCCAAGGAATCCCTGCCTAATTCCAAAGTCACCTCTACTGGAGGACATTCTGGCGTGATGTGGAGGTTGCCTTCAATGGAATCATCATGATGGTGGTAAAGGTACAGGACCGGATCATTCTCGTTGACAATGTAGAAACAGGTCGTTATGGTCTGCACCTCATCTGGGACCACGCCACTCCACTCTTCCTTAGAGCCTGGCATGATGTGGAGGTTGCCTTCCAGGTAGTCATCCAGGAGGTGGTAAATGTACAAGACCGGATCTTTCTTGTAGGTAATATAAAACCAGGTCTTCATGATTGGCACCTCTTCTAGGACCATCCCGTTCCAGTCATTCTTAGAGACATTTGTGCCCATGAATATATGTTTCACTGCTCTGCCAACTATGGTGTTTGAGAGATGAGTGTCTGTCACCTGAGGAAATGGCACATTATTAGGCAGGATCTTCAGGTTTAAAATCCTTTCATCACTATGAAGCTCCAAGCCATAGACACAATCAATCCCATCATATTTCAACAAATAGAGAGAGGGATATGTTGGCAGTTGATCTAGAATGATGGCTTTCCAATGGGTGACTGGTTCATTGGCTTCCTTCCAGCCATGAGAAATTCTGCGGCCAACAATATTCTCCACGGCCTCAAAAGGCTTACTAAGATTTTGCTTCTGGAGCGATGGCCCATTCTTCTTCTGGAGATGTAGCATGCAACTCATACTAAGAGGCATCTTCATCATGGCGGGAGACTTTCTGAGATAGGCCACAGCACTCCTGTTCCACTGTCTCTTGGCTCTGTTTCTGTGCTTGGGCTTCATAGCTGCCAATCTCTGCATAGGAAGAACTCTTCAGTTTAAATCAGACACAAAGTGGTTTCCTCCACCATAAGAGCCTGCAAGGATAAGAAGGTGAGGATGTGAGGTCAAGGCTCTTTTTAGGAATAACTTTGGAGCAGGTGAAAAAGGCAGGGCTGAATAGATTTGGATACCTAAATGGAATATGTTCTTAAGAAATTAATAGGAAAATTATCAAACTCTTGTCTACAGCTCAGTATATGTGTATCAGAGACATATTCCTGCTGCAAAATGCAATTGACCTCTACTGAGAAACCTACTTCCTGACTTACTATATCAATGAGAGAGGAAGCTATGCCTATACCTAAAGTGAGAAAGAAATATCTGAACAGATGGCAAAGAATTCAAAGAACAGCCACCCCTCTCCTTACCACTCAAGCTACTGGTTAGTTGGCTGATCTATAACCACCTGCCCAAGGTCATGGCACTCCAGTCCACTGGCTCTATCTATTGTGTCTCCTGATCCAGATCCAGGTTGATTACATAAAGATATTCTGTATCTTCATTAGAGAAGTGAGTACTGTGAGTCAAACTGCCAAAAGAAAGAAACATTAATCTGTGCAACAGCACCTATTAGAAATAATTATCTTTTAAAACACATATGGACAAAGAGGATCTTTCCCATTTAAGTGGACTGAGGAATTGGACATTTTTAGCAAAGATAGAGTGGGGAGAATACCTGACATTAACCGTCCCCCAGCTATCAAATATAGGAGCTGTTAACGACATAAATTTTGGATCCAGAGCAGATTTGAAAGAAACCTTTCTTTGACTACAGAGGTCCTAGTTGCTTCCTAAACATATTTACCAAAAGAAAATATCTTGGCTCTCTAGATTCCAACTTCTGGAAATTCGGTTGAACAGTTGTGGAGCCCAAGAGCTGAACTGACCTCCTCAGCCACCGTGAAGATAGTAAGCCCACCTTCACAGAAGACCAGTGCTTCATGTGGAACAGAGTTGCCACCCCCAACCAAAGCTTTGTGACATCATCAAGGCTCTACTTATGTCATAAAACTCCTCCTAGCCAGGTTTCTTCCCTACTAACCCCCAGAAATATCCAGCATACAGGTCCTAAAATGCTGTTCATACAGCCCCATGAAGACCCAAAATAAAAACCCCAATCTTCTTCCCAATTACTTGAGACATATTTTCCAAGTAACTCAACCCCTTTATGTGTTTTTTTTTCTGTAAAATAATTTTTGGTCTGAGTCAACAACTCACATGAATGTTTTTTTTTCCTAGCTCCAATGTCCTCATTGGTTATTTTCTATTGATTTTTCCATTACTTCATAATAATAATTATCAAACTTTCCACTTCTCTTCCTCCTCCCACATTCTTCTTGCTCCGCAAATAAACCTCTCCACTCAAACACCAGTCCAAATAGAGGGCAGGGTACTTTGAGCTGTGGGAATTCCAAGCCCACCCTTCATCCCTCCCGATTTAGCAAGGTATGCATCCACAAAAAATATGATCACAAAAAGCCAGTGTATGATATGCAGACAATTGCAAGTGCCATTATCTTTGGCTTCTCCGTCTGCCCCAATTGTCAGCCACATTCAGAGCTTCCAGTTTGATCCCATGTTCTTTCATTCCCAGGTCACTGGATTAGTTGAAATCCCCTTAGTTCAGGCACAGTGTCTCATAGTGTGGACCAAGCCCTTATATTCCTGACATCCTTGCTCTTTCTCTCCATCCATCTGCTCTTCCACTGGAGCTTGGAAGCTTCATCTAGTTTTCTGATTTTGACCCTGACTTGATCTCCATCATTTGCCAAACAAAAGTTCCATGGTGGTTTTCAAGATAGTCAGTCATTAGTCTGAATATGGGACAAGGCACACATAGTTCCTAGGGACATGTCACAGTGCGGTCAACTTCTCCTCCCTGCTTAAGTACCTAGAGAGGGTCACCCTATGGCCTTCTGAGAACCACTCGAGAGATATCGATCTTGACATCCCCAGAATGGCCCCATAAATTGAGATATCATCAGTGTATGTGCATTAACTTGTGTGTGTTTTTGTGTGTGTATTTAAATCACAATAACAAATGGATTGTAATATTGAAGTTTCTTCTCATCTTGAGAAGAATATTTGCTACAGAAACACTCTCACAGTAATAGTGAGAGTGTAAACTATCTAAGAAAGGAGAAATAACTGGAGGAATCCCCCAGGAGTTAGGCTCAGTGTCCCAGGAATTATGCCCAAGGAAAGTCAATGAACTCAGTGATGGAAGATAAAACCCAGCCTAAATAAAACCCTAAATCATTTAGGTGGAACATGAGATACTCTTACAACAGTTACAAGAGGTCTAAAATGCCTGGACTGGAACCTAAGGGGAACACAATGACGTGGAGCTGAGAGTGCATGTCAAAACTGATTGAATCTGGCAAAAATTATGTAAGCATACCAAGGAAACCACCAGTGGGACAAAAACCTAAGAAATCTGTATGACAACATATCATGTTGAACATAATGAGATTTATAGACAAAGGAAAGATCTTAATTATGTCACTGTCACACAGGTGATGATGAACCAGTTCCATCGTAGAGTGACTCCCTGCTGTGTTTATGATAACCTGTCAATTCTGTCTAGTCAGTTACAAGGAAATTTGCATTAATTGCACAGATTAACTATCAGCATCATTTACTGCACAATCAAAGGCAAGGCAAAGAAATCATAGACATGTTGTTGAATGCTGATGATGTTATTGGGAGTTTTGATGGGTTTTTTTCTTAAAGGGAAATCATCGGTGACTCTCATGCATGAAGCAGATCTTTTCTCTGTGATGTTTCCTGAATAGCCACTGAGATACCAGCCCATTGAGTTGTGGTCTCTCTCTCTTTTAAAAAGCAACTTCTACCTTCAGCTTGATCTCTTGCTTGAGCTTCCCTTCCGGCTACTAGGCTCCTTTTCTGATCCTGCAGTGGGCTTTTGTAAGGGATTGTGATCTCTAAGTTTTTCCCCTTTCAAGAACTAATCATTCTATTAATCACAATTCTAAACTGCTGTGGGAGTTTGTTTGTGACTTATGCCTTCACATGTGATACAAGCGACCTGTGTGTATAGGGTCTTCTCTCTGTTCATGTGGGGAAGGCATGGCAGCAGGAGTAGATGGCTGCTCATTCTCTTTAAGGAAATCAGTAAACAGTGGGGACCAAGTACAAGGATGTCCTGAAATATTAAGTCTTGTCCTTTCAAGGCCCCAAAGCCTCCAGCTAGGTTCAGGGTCACAACAATCTCCAAAACCCACCGAGCATGAAGTATTCAGAACCAGAAGCCTGTGTGTGCCATATCACATAAATTCATCGTGAGTACACCAATCTGTTTTTTTTTTTAATTCTAAATTATTTTGTCCCATCAGAACGATCTATATTACCAATTAACCAAATTTGCTGCATCTTTGGTGTCCTAGAATTGCTTTAAATTGTTGCTGGGACAGTCTTACAAACCTTCCTGTGCTGTTATGAGACCTTAAGGGGACAGCACTTATTTCAGAAATCAAAGGCAGTTGGGTTCAATCCTATGGTTAGCTGTTAGCTAGACACTGGAAGGATGGATTTGACTAAGAAAGGGAGACAGCATACATGGAGGCAGGTAACCTTTCCTTTGCAAAATGACCCATTTTGAGGCCTTACTTCAGGCTCTTCTCTTCTCCTAACTTGGTTTTTTTATTAGTTTAGGAGAAGAATTAAAACTCCATTTACAGTATCTGTGAACCTGAATGAGTTAAGTATGTGTGACCAACTTGATGTCTGCCTGTCTGTCAACAGGGCCAGAGTTCAGGGGCATCTGATGCATAGCACAGGAATGTCAGCCATCAATCTCTGGTCCACCTAACTCTACAGCATTAGAGTTGTCATGGTTGCTCATCTGATCTTCCTCATATGATCTCCATCCACAGAGATGTCAGAAAAATCCTCCCCTGAGAGTGCAAGTTCTTTACAAATGAAAGATTATACAACAGAAGACACATGGGAGATTTATATGGGCAAGCTGTTGAAAGGATAAAGTGACAGAAGAAGTTAATTGATTAATTAAAGAAAGAATCCGCTTCAGCTGATAGGTTAGAACATAGGTAGGTGGAGTAAACAAAATAGAATGCCGGGAGGAAGAGGTAGTGAGCTCAGAGAAGCCATGCTCCCCTCTCCCCGGCAGATGCCATAGCTCTGCTCTCTAAGGCAGATGTCGATGCAGCCAGCCACCATGTCAGACATGCTGAATTTTTCCTGGTAAGTGCACCTCGTTATACTACACTGATTATTAGAAATGGGTTAAAATGCTGAATCTAATGGGCCAGCAGTGTTTAAAAGAATAAAGTTTTGGTTTATTTATTTCAGGCATAACCTTCATGCAGCCGTGGTGCTGGGGACACAGCCTCGCTGCTCAAATAACTACAGAATGATCTTGCAGCCTTGTGGACAACTGAATCCACTGAAAGCCTGAGAAAGCTTGGGAAAGAGTAAAGCATGTTTTCTTGGTAGCAGCGATTTCTCGGTCTGCTCTGCTTGCTAGAAGAAAGCAAGGGCTCTCATCTTAAAGAGGCTTGCTGACTCAGCTTCAGCTGCAAAACCCTGCAGCCCTTAAGAGGTCCTGCCACAAAACATTTAAATGGTGTTGATAAAAGCCAACTGAATGCTTGTATGTTTTCAGCAGTAGCAGGAAAAAAAACTGTGTTGTTTTAAAATGCCGGCTTTCTGGGCCATCCTGCCTGGGCAAACTCTGACTGTTTGAGGAAGGAGGGCCAGCTACAGAAAGAGAGCTTGAGTGTCGTCTGTTGCAGCCTCTTTGATGGCAAGGACCTTGAAACACTGTAGACTTGTGGCACTGAATGCGGCTCTGTTCGGTACCTCAGCCACAAGTTTGGAATGGCAGAAAGCTAAGGAATGGGCTACATCTGGCCAGCAAAGCCACGGCTTTAGTCCTACGGAGATTGCTTGGTAAATGAAAGATTCATGTGGTCAGAAAAACAGAGAGAGAAATAGAGTAAAGAGAGATTCAAAGACAAAGAAAATCTTTAAATGATTTACAGTGTGTTAAAAATATGTGCGGGCTAAAATTTGAAGTTCTTAAAGTTAAAAAAAGGAAGGAGTTGTTGGGTGTGGTAGTACACACCTGTAAACCCAACAGAGATTGACCTCTGTACCTTCAAGGTGAGGTAGCACACGCCTTTAATCCCAGTGCCTTGAAGGCAGAGACAAACAGATCTTTGTGAGTTCAATGTGTAGTAGCATACACCTTTAATCCCAATGCCTGAAAGGCAGAGAGAGACTTCAAGGACAGACAGGTATACAGAGTTATTCCAGGTCAAAGATACAGAGAACCTGTCTCAAAAGGCAAAAAATAAAAAGGAAAAGTAAACAAAATAGAGGTTAAATTGAAGCGCACAAAGATGGAAAATTCACAGCGAATTTTGATATTGTATGCTATTATGCTCTTTTTGAATCATTTGAATTTTGAGGCAGTAGCAATAGCTGCTAAAAGATGTTTCTTTATAAAAGCTGCTGAAATAATCCAACAGAGATATTTTGAAAATGCCTTGACTTTGAAATTTGGATCTAAGGACATGATGCTTTGGAAAGGAGTTTCTATTTTGTTTTCACAGAGGGTGATAGTCTGTGGATGCCTCTATCCTAATTGGTAGGATGGACCACGCCCTACTTAAAGGTTGCTGTGAACACCTTTAAAAAGTTGCTTCGCTCAACTGCCAACTGAGATAAATCAATAATGATGCCACCATTCAGCAGGAAGCATTTTGGAGAGAATAAACTGCACCCACGTTCTCAAATATGCCTTATAAACGTTCTTTTACATTTAAAGTGGGATGTGATATAGATATGAATATTTGCATTAGTATAGATTTTGCTTTACTGATAGAGTTTTTAGTCAATTTTGTTATATGTATATGCATTTTTGATCTAATTAAGGTATTGTGATTTTGTAGTTCATTTAAAAATATAATGTATATAGGTTATTAATGGATAATCATTAATAATATTCAAGTTTGTAGTCATGTTAGTTAGATTTTCTAGCTACATAGATATATATATTTCTGTCAGATAGGCATTATTCATATCTCTCTAGACTACAAAATAGGCTATTTAATGTATTAGTACCTTAGGGTTTTTCATGACAGTGAGACACTCTACTCTTGGCAGCACATATCTACTTCAGGAAGAAGATGGGCATCAAAGAGGATCCTTATGGAGTTTGATAGCCATTTGGGGAAGAAACTGCTCTTGCCTGGATTGTTGCATAAACTGTACACAGAAAACACTCAGAGAGAGGACTACTGAACTTGACTAAAGGTGAGATGATCTTTTCGTGTTCCTGATTCAGGAAAGGGTCAGCAAAACATTCTTCAAGACAAGCAGATAGTGACTGCCTTTGAAATTTCCTGCTTCATGGAAATGTCTGCTTGAAACTATGGGCCTGTAGGCTGAGGATGGAAAAACCAACGGTTCAGAGGAACTTTGGGTGACTGTCCAGGCAGCGAGATGTCTCTGTCATTTCTAGAGTTTGAAAATGGCTTACTTTTTGTTTGCTTAGGTAATACTGTATTATTCTGGAGTCTCTGATGGAGTTGAAGAATAGATAGATAGTTATAGTTTTCCATTGTTATGATAAAAGATAAAATAGATATAAATATTGTAACTGTAATTCTTGCTTGATAACTGTTTTGTTATATGTAATTTTGCTATGTTAAAGTTAAAGATTCCGTTCTTGTTTAAACAGAAATAAGAGTAATGATGGAGTATAGGTCATTGGTTAATTAAATAAAGAAACTGTTTGGCCTGAAAGGTTAGAACATAGGTGGGTGGAATAAACATAAGAGAATGCTGGGAGGAATAGGAATTGAGCTTAGAGATGCCATGCACCTCTCCCATGGGCAGAAATGGTAGCTCTGCACTCTGAGGCAGATGGCGATACAGCCAGCCACCAGGTCAGACATGCTAAATCTTTCCTTCTAAGCGCACCTCCTGCTGCAACATACATTATTAGACATGGGTTAAGAGGCTGAAAATAATGGGGCAGGCAGTGTTGAAATGAATAATTTTGTGTTGTTATTGCGGAGCATAACCTTACAAGGCGGCCTCATGGGGATGCAGCCCTGCTGGTCAAATTTCTACAATCATTGGGGAAATGGAAGAAGGGAAGAATGAAGAGAGAGAGACAAGGAAGAATGGATGAATTCAATCATTCCTTGGAAAAATGAGTGAACCAATGAATGAGGAGACCTAGTAGGAAAAAATGTGCTGCATTCCCTCAGAATCAGGTCAAATTAAGGATTGACAAGGTTTTCCACTAAGGAGGAGGCTTATTCCATTTTACCTTCTTTGTGCTCCAGGCCCACCCACAAGAGTGATGATGAGGACAGGGAGAAGAAAAGGAGAGGGTGTACCAGAATTCCCTGGTACAATTTCTCACCCAAATTGTAGCCAAATCACCTGACCTGGGACAGCTGATCTACATGCTGGACCCTAACTCCCAGTTTGACAACTCTAACATTTTAACCAAGTTTGTGAAGATGAAGGAACCAAAAATAGCCCAGTTACAGGATGGCAGGTTCCTTCCAGGATGGGAGTCAGACATCAGTACCATACTGGTATTTGGCGGTTTGATGGGTGTGTGGGGTCTTTGCCAGACTCCACCTAGCATCATGGATTCCCTACTTTACTGATATTATGGAGTTGGGTGCATTCCTCATATGTGTGCATGTCACACACTAGTGGGCATCATATGTACATGTTTATCCTGTGTGTGGGTGAGTGTGTTCATGAGTTTTATAGCCCAAGTACTACAGAACATGATCAATGAAAGGGAACACTGTTTTCCAGATATGGCAGGGCAATTATTTAAATGAACTGACAAGGGTTGGATGGCATGGATAAGACCTATGAGAGTTCAAGGCATACCGAATCCAGGCATGACAAAGTAGGTGGCAGACAGAATTCTGGCAAAACTAAGTAGGTAGCTTGATGTCCAACTTACTGGAGAAGAGCAACTGAGCGGAGACACTTTTCACTAAGCAACATGCTCTAGTGGAGATCAAACATCCTTTGACTTACAGCCAGTACGAATTAAAGCATTCATCAAATGAAACCTAATTTTCTCTGATTTTGAGTATACATTTGTGTCCCTTCCTGATTAATCTACTCTTTATCCTCTTAAGTCCCAATACCTCATGCTGATATCGGTCACATCTTTCCATTTGACATGGTTTTCCCTCAAGATTCATACTGCCCAGAGATCATACAACTTTTTCCCCTGTCCACTGCTTCCTTGCCAGCCATCTAGTCCTTTACCACACCACGCATCCCCAGTCCTTTACTCTCCAAGGGGAAAAGACCATAAATCCTGCTTTGTTTTGAGGCATGTATTTCTGTGATGCCCCATCCACCAAACACAATCCATCATTGACCAAATAACACAACATGTTAACAAATTTTTATTCTTTGAGAAAGAATAATCCATTGGAAAAGATACCAGGATTCATAGAAGACCTGAGGTATCTCTGAAAAAACACATTCCCAAAGAGAACATTAAGTCTGCCCCTCAAAATTTGAGAATTTCACTTTAACAGATCTTCAACAAATCATAGACATAGATATGGAAATCATTATCAAACTTGATGAAATACACAGAAGGTTTGATGGGAACTTGGCAAATAATTTTACCTATCTCTTGGGTTCCATCTTTTTTGTTGTACTGCACTCTTTTGCCCTGCAAGGAATCCCTGCCTAATTCCAAAGTCACCTCTACTGGAGGACATTCAGGCGTGATGTGGAGGTTGCCTTCAATGGAATCATCATGATGGTGGTAAAGGTACAGGACCGGATCATTCTCGTTGACAATGTAGAAACAGGTCGTTATGGTCTGCACCTCATCTGGGACCATGCCACTCCACTCTTCCTTAGAGCCTGGCATGATGTGGAGGTTGCCTTCCAGGTAGTCATCCAGGAGGTGGTAAATGTACAAGACCGGATCTTTCTTGTAGGTAATATAAAACCAGGTCTTCATGATTGGCACCTCTTCTAGGACCATCCCGTTCCAGTCATTCTTAGAGACATTTGTGCCTATGAATGTATGTTTCACGGCTCTGCCAACTATGGTGTTTGAGAGATGAGTGTCTGTCACCTGAGGAAATGGCACATTATTAGGCAGGATCTTCAGGTTTAAAATCCTTTCATCACTATGAAGCTCCAAGCCATAGACACAATCAATCCCATCATATTTCAACAAATAGAGAGAGGGATATGTTGGCAGTTGATCTAGAATGATGGGTTTCCATAGGGTGACAGGTTCATTGGCTTCCTTCCAGCCATGAGAAATTCTGCGGCCAACAATATTCTCCAGGGCCTCAAAAGGCTTACTAAGTTTTTGCTTCTGGAGCGATGGCCCATTCTTCTTCTGGAGATGTGACATGCCACTCATACTAAGAGGCATCTTCATCATGGCGGGAGACTTTTGGAGATAGGCCACAGCATTCCTGTTCCACTGTCTCTTGGCTCTGTTTCTGTGCTTGGGCTTCATAGCTGCCAATGTCTGCATAGGAAGAACTCTTCAGTTTAAATCAGACACAAAGTGGTTTCCTCCACCATAAGTGCCTGCAAGGATAAGAAGGTGAGGATGTGAGGTCAAGGCTCTTTTTAGGAATAACTTTGGAGCAGGTGAAAAAGGCAGGGCTGAATAGATTTGGATACCTAAATGTAATATGTTCTTAAGAAATTAATAGGAAAATTATCAAACTCTTGTCTACAGCTCAGTATATGTGTATCAGAGACATATTCCTGCTGCAAAATGCAATTGACCTCTACTGAGAAACCTACTTCCTGACTTACTATATCAATGAGAGAGGAAGCTATGCCTATACCTAAAGTGAGAAAGAAATATCTGAACAGATGGCAAAGAATTCAAAGAACATCCACTCCTCTCCTTACCACTCAAGATACTGGTTAGTTGGCTGATCTATAACCACCTGCCCAAGGTCATGGCACTCCAGTCCACTGGCTCTATCTATTGTGTCTCCTGATCCAGATCCAGGTTGATTACATAAAGATATCCTGTATCTTCATTAGAGAAGTGAGTACTGTGAGTCAAACTGCCAAAAGAAAGAAACATTAATCTGTGCACCAGCACCTATTAGAAATAATTATCTTTTAAAACACATATGGACAAAGAGGATCTTTGCCATTTAAGTGGACTGAGGAATTGGACATTTTTAGCAAAGATAGAGTGGGGAGAATACCTGACATTAACCGTCCCCCAGCTATCAAATATAGGAGCTGTTAACGACATAAATTTTGGACCCAGAGCAGATTTGAAAGAAACCTTTCTTTGACTACAGAGGTCCTAGTTGCTTCCTAAACATATTTACCAAAAGAAAATATCTTGGCTCTCTAGATTCCAACTTCTGGAAATTCGGTTGAACAGTTGAGGAGCACAAGAGCTGAACTGACCTCCTCAGCCACCGTGAAGATAGTAAGCCCACCTTCACAGAAGACCAGTGCTTCATGTGGAACAGAGTTGCCACCCCCAACCAAAGCTTTGTGACATCATCAAGGCTCTACTTATGTCATAAAACTCCTCCTAGCCAGGTTTCTTCCCTACTAACCCCCAGAAATATCCAGCATACAGGTCCTAAAATGCTGCTCATACAGCCCCAGGAAGACCCAAAATAAAAACCCCAATCTTCTTCCCAATTACTTGAGTCATATTTTCCAAGTAACTCAACCCCTTTATGAGTTTTTTTTTTTCTGTAAAATAATTTTTGGTCTGAGTCAACAACTCACATGTATGTTTTTTTTCCTATCTACAATGTCCTCATTGGTTATTTTCTATTGATTTTTCCATTACTTCATAATAATAATTATCAAACTTTCCACTTCTCTTCCTCCTCCCACATTCTTCTTGCTCTGCAAATAAACCTCTCCACTCAAACACCATTCCAAATAGAGGGCAGGGTACTTTGAGCTGTGGGAAGTCCAAGCCCACCTTTCATCCATCCAGATTTAGCAAGGTATGCATCCACAAAAAATATGATCACAAAAAGCCAGTGTATGATATGCAGACAATTGCAAGTGCCATTATCTTTGGCTTCTCCGTCTGCCCCAATTGTCAGCCACATTCAGAGCTTCCAGTTTGATCCCATGTTCTTTCATTCCCAGGTCACTGGATTAGTTGAAGTCCCCTTAGTTCAGGCACAGTGTCTCATAGTGTGGACCAAGCCCTTATATTCCTGACATCCTTGCTCTTTTTCTCCATCCATCAGCTCTTCCACTGGAGCTTGGAAGCTCCATCTAGTTTTCTGATTTTGACCCTGACTTGGTCACGATCATTTGCCAAACAAAAGTTCCATGGTGGTTTTCAAGATAGTCAG
Organism: Microtus pennsylvanicus; assembly: GCF_037038515.1. NCBI lineage: Eukaryota > Metazoa > Chordata > Mammalia > Rodentia > Cricetidae > Microtus > Microtus pennsylvanicus. Next base: position 20,050,213 of record NC_134602.1, read on the forward strand.
TCATCAGTCTGACTATGGGACAAGGCACACATAGTTCCTAGGGACATGACACAGTGCGGTCAATTTCTCCTCCCTGCTTAAGTACCTAGAGAGGGTCACCCTATGGCCTTCTGAGAACCACTCGAGAGATATCGATAGTGACATCCCCAGAATGGCCCCATAAATTGTGATATCATCAGTGTATGTGCATTAACTTGTGTGTGTTTTTGTGTGTGTATTTAAATCACAATAACAAATGGATTGTAACATTGAAGTTTCTTCTCATCTTGAGAAGAATATTTGCTACAGAAACACTCTCACAGTAATAGTGAGAGTGTAAACTATCTAAGAAAGGAGAAATAACTGGAGGAATCCCCCAGGAGTTAGGCTCAGTGTCCCAGGAATTACGCCCAAGGAAAGTCAATGAACTCAGTGATGGAAGTAAAACCCAGCCTAAATAAAACCCTAAATCATTTAGGTGGAACATGAGATACTCTTACAACAGTTACAAGAGGTCTAAAATACCTGGACTGGAACATAAGGGGAACACAATGACGTGGAGCTTAGAGTGCATGTCAAAACTGATTGGATCTGGAAAAAATTATGTAAGCATACCAAGGAAACCACCAGTGGGACAAAACCCTAAGAAATCTGTATGACAACATATCATGTTGAACATAATGAGATTTAAAGACAAAGGAAAGATCTCAATTATGTCACTGTCACACAGGTGATGATGAACCAGTTCCATCGTAGAGTTACTCCCTGCTGTGTTTAAGATAACCTGTCAATTCTGTCTAGTTAGTTACAAGGAAATTTGCATTAATTGCACAGATTAACTATCAGCATCATTTACTGCACAATCAAAGGCAAGGCAAAGAAATCATAGACATGTTGTTGAATGCTGATTATGTTATTGGGAGTTTTGATGGGTTTTTTTCTTAAAGGGAAATCATCGATGACTCTCATGCATGAAGCAGATCTTTTCTCTGTGATGTTTCCTGAATAGCCACTGAGATACCAGCCCATTGAGTTGTGGTCTCTCTCTCTTTTACAAAGCAACTTCTACCTTCAGCTTGATCTCTTGCTTGAGCTTCCCTTCCGGCTACTAGGCTCCTTTTCTGATCCTGCAGAGGGCTTTTGTAAGGGATTGTGATCTCTAAGTTTTTCCCCTTTCAAGAACTAATCATTCTATTAATCACAATTCTAAACTGCTGTGGGAGTTTGTTTGTGACTTATGCCTTCACATGTGATACAAGCGACCTGTGTGTATAGGGTCTTCTCTCTGTTCATGTGGGGAAGGCATGGCAGCAGGAGTAGATGGCTGCTCATTCTCTGTAAGGAAATCAGTAAATAGTGGGGACCAAGTACAAGGATGTCCTGAAATATTAAGTCTTGTCCTTTCAAGGCCCCAAAGCCTCCAGCTAGGTTCAGGGTCACGACAATCTCCAAAACCCACCGAGCATGAAGTATTCAGAACCAGAAGCCTGTGCGTGCCATATCACATAAATTCATCGTGAGTACACCAATCTGTTTTTTTTAATTCTAAATTATTTTGTCCCATCAGAACGATCTATATTACCAATTCACCAAACTTGCTGCATCTTTGGTGTCCTAGAATTGCTTTAAATTGTTGCTGGGACAGTCTTACAAACCTTCCTGTGCTGTTATGAGACCTTAAGGGGACAGCACTTATTTCAGAAATCAAAGGCAGTTGGGTTCAATCCTATGGTTAGCTGTGAGCTAGACACTGGAAGGATGGATTTGACTAAGAAAGGGAGACAGCATACATGGAGGCAGGTAACCTTTCCTTTGCAAAATGACCCATTTTGAGGCCTTACTTCAGGCTCTTCTCTTCTCCTAATCTTGGTTTTTTTATTAGGAGAAGAATTAAAACTCCATTTACAGTATCTGTGAAACCGAATGAGTTAAGTATATGTGACCAACTTGATGTCTGCCTGTCTGTCAACAGGGCCAGAGTTCAGGGGCATCTGATGCATAGCACAGGAATGTCAGCCATCAATCTCTGGTCCACCTAACTCTACAGCATTAGAGTTGTCATGGTTGCTCATCTGATCTTCCTCATATGATCTCCATCCACAGAGATGTCAGAAAAATCCTCCCCTGAGAGTGCAAGTTCTTTACAAATGAAAGATTATACAACAGAAGACACATGGGAGATTTATATGGGCAAGCTGTTGAAAGGATAAAGTGACAGAAGAAGTTTATTGATTAATTAAAGAAAGAATCCTCTTCAGCTGATAGGTTAGAACATAGGTAGGTGGAGTAAACAAAATAGAATGTCGGGAGGAAGAGGTAGTGAGCTCAGAGAAGCCATGCTCCCCTCTCCCCGGCAGATGCCATAGCTCTGCTCTCTGAGGCAGATGTCGATGCAGCCAGCCACCATGTCAGACATGCTGAATTTTTCCTGGTAAGTGCACCTTGTTATACTACACTGATTATTAGAAATGGGTTAAAATGCTGAATCTAATGGGCCAGCAGTGTTTAAAAGAATAAAGTTTTGGTTTATTTATTTCAGGCATAACCTTCATGCGGCCGTGGTGCTGGGGACACAGCCTCGCTGCTCAAATAACTACAGAATGGCTTGCAGCCTTGTGGACAACTGAATCCACTGAAAGCCTGAGAAAGCTTGGGAAAGAGTAAAGCATGTTTTCTTGGTAGCAACGATTTCTCGGTCTGCTCTGCTTGCTAGAAGAAAGCAAGGGCTCTCATCTAAAAGAGGCTTGCTGACTCAGCTTCAGCTGCAAAACCCTGCAGCCCTTAAGAGGTCCTGCCACAAAACATTTAAATGGTGTTGATAAAAGCCAACTGAATGCTTGTATGTTTTCAGCAGTAGCAGGAAAAAAAAAACTGTGTTGTTTTAAAATGCCGGCTTTCTGGGCCATCCTGCCTGGGCAAACTCTGACTGTTTGAGGCAGGAGGGCCAGCTACAGAAAGAGGGCTTGAGTGTTGTCTGTTGCAGCCTCTTTGATGGCAAGGACCTTGAAACACTGTAGACTTGTGGCACTGAATGCGGCTCTGTTCGGTACCTCAGCCACAAGGTTGGAATGGCGGAAAGCTAAGGAATGGGCTACATCTGGCCAGCAAAGCCACGGCTTTAGTCCTACTGAGATTGCTTGGTAAATGAAAGACTCATGTGGTCAGAAAAACAGAGAGAGAAATAGAGTAAAGAGAGATTCAAAGACAAAAAAAATTTTTAAATGATTTACAGTGTGTTAAAAATATGTGCAGGCTAAAATTTGAAGTTCTTAAAGTTAAAAAAAGGAAGAGAGTTGTTGGGTGTGGTAGTACACACCTGTAAACCCAACACATGGGAGGCAGAGGGAGATTGACCTCTGTACCTTCAAGGTGAGGTAGCACACGCCTTTAATCCCAGTGCCTTGAAGGCAGAGACAAACAGATCTTTGTGAATTCAATGTGTAGTAGCATACACCTTTAATCCCAATGCCTGAAAGGCAGAGAGAGGCAGATCTCTGAGACTTCAAGGACAGACAGGTATACAGAGTTATTCCAGGTCAAAGATACAGAGAACCTGTCTCAAAAGGCAAAAAATAAAAAGGAAAAATAAACAAAATAGAGGTTAAATTGAAGCGCACAAAGATGGAAAATTCACAGCAAATTTTGATATTGTATGCTATTATGTTCTTTTTGAATCATTTGAATTTTGAGGCAGTAGCAATAGCAGCTAAAAGATGTTTCTTTATAAAAGCTACTGAAATAATCCAACATAGATATTTTGAAAATGCCTTGTCAATGAAAATTGGATCTAAGGACATGATGCTTTGGAAAGGAGTTTCTATTTTGTTTTCACAGAGGGTGATAGTCTGTTGATGCCTCTATCCTAATATGGTAGGATGGACCACTCCCTACTTAAAGGTTGCTGTGTACACCTTTAAAAAATTGCTTCGCTCAACTGCCAACTGAGATAAATCAATAATGATGCCACCATTCAGCAGGAAGCATTTTGGAGAGAAGAAACTGCACCCACATTCCCAAATATGGCTTATAAACGTTCTTTTACATTTAAAGTGGGATGTGATATAGATATGAATATTTGCATTAGTATAGATTTTGCTTTACTGATAGAGATTTTAGGTCAATTTTGTTATATGTATATGCATTTTTGATCTTAATTAAGGTATTGTGATTGTGTAGTTCATTTAAAAATATAATGTATATAGGTTATTAATGGATAATCATTAATAATAGTCAAGTTTGTAGTCATGTTAGTTAGATTTTCTAGCTACATAGATATATATATTTCAGTCAGATAGGCATTATTCATAACTCTCTAGACTACAAAATAGGCTATTTAATGTTTTAGTACCTTAGGGTTTTTCATGACAGTGAGACACTCTACTCTTGGCAGCACATATCTACTTCAGGAAGAAGATGGGCATCACAGAGGATCCTTATGGAGTTTGATAGCCATTTGGGGAAGAAACTGCTCTTGCCTGGATTGTTGCATAAACTGTACACAGAAAACACTCAGAGAGAGGACTACTGAACTTGCCTAAAGGTGAGATGATCTTTTCGTGTTCCTGATTCAGGAAAGGGTCAGCAAAACATTCTTCAAGACAAGCAGATATTGACTGCCTTTGAAATTTCCTGCTTCATGGAAATGTCTGCTGGAAACTATGGGCCTGTAGGCTGAGGATGGAAACACCAACGGTACAGAGGAACTTTGGGTGACTGTCCAGGCAGCGAGATGTCTCTGTCATTTCTAGAGTTTGAAAATGGCTTACTTTTTGTTTGCTTAGGTGATACTTTATTATTCTGGAGTCTCTGATCGAGTTGAAGAATAGATAGATAGTTATAGTTTTCCATTGTTATGATAAAAGATAAAATAGATATAAATATTGTAACTGTAATTCTTGCTTGATAACTGTTTTTTTATATGTAATTTTGCTTTGTTAAAGTTAAAGATTCCATTCTTGTTTAAACAGAAATAGGAGTAATGATGGAGTATAGGTCATTGGTTAATTAAATAAAGAAACTGTTTGGCCTGCAAGGTTAGAACATAGGTGGGTGGAATAAACATAAGAGAATGCTGGGAGGAATAGGAATTGAGCTTAGAGATGCCATGCACCTCTCCCATGGGCAGAAATGGTAGCTCTGCACTCTGAGGCAGATGGCGATACAGCCAGCCACCAGGTCAGACATGCTAAATCTTTCCTTCTAAGCGCACCTCGTGCTACAACATACATTATTAGACATGGGTTAAGAGGCTGAAAATAATGGGGCAGGCAGTGTTGAAATGAATAGTTTTGTGTTGTTATCTCGGAGCATAACCTTACAAGGCGGCCCCATGGGGATGCAGCCCTGCTGCTCAAATTTCTACAATCAAGGGGGAAATGGAAGAAGGGAAGAAAGAAGAGAGAGAGACAAGGAAGAATGGATGAATTCAATCATTCCTTGGAAAAATGAGTGAACCAATGAATGAGGAGACCTAGTAGGAAAAAAATGTACTGCATTCCCTCAGAGAGTCAGGTCAAATTAAGGATTGACAAGGTTTTCCAATAAAGAGGAGGCTTATTCCATTTTACCTTCTTTGTGCTCCAGGCCCACCCACAAGAGTGATGATGAGGACAGGGAGAAGAAGAGGAGAGGGTGTACCAGAATTCCCTGGTACAATTTCTCACCCAAATTGTAGCCAAATCACCTGACCTGGGACAGCTGATCTACATGCTGGACCCTAACTCCCAGTTGGACAACTCTAACATTTTAACCAAGTTTGTGAAGATGAAGGAACCAAAAATAGCCCAGTTACAGGATGGCAGGTTCCTTCCAGGATGGGAGTCAGACATCAGTACCATACTGGTATTTGGCGGTTTGATGGGTGTGTGGGGTCTTTGCCAGACTCCACCTAGAATCATGGATTCCCTACTTTACTGATATTATGGAGTTCGGTGCATTCATCATATGTGTGCATGTCACACACTAGTGGGCATCATATGTACATGTTTATCCTGTGTGTGGGTGAGTGTGTTCATGAGTTTTATAGCCCAAGTGAAGGGGTTAAATCAGCTCCCATTAGAGGGCGGGGTTTGCCTCAGGCGAATCCCTGCCAATAAAGGGTTCGCGGAGAGGTGGCTCGCCCCTTTTTTGTTCCTCGCTACCTGTGCTACGCTGGAACTTTGGTTCAGTAAGTTTAACAATAAACTGGTAAATATTCTTTGATATCTGCATTGCCTTTATTTTGTGCGGGAACATCTGGCGCCTGCCCCGTGGGGCTTTGCCGAGAACCTGCCCCGAATCGGAGTCTCTTGCACCCCCGGTCGCTGCGGCGGTCTCTCTGGGCACACGCGGAAGAAGTTGAGATTCTGAGCAGTCTCTGGGCGCGCGCTGAAACAGCTGAGATTCTGAGCGACTCGATTTTCCCTGCTGCTTGTTAGAGTATCAAGCAGTGAGTTTGATATCGACAGAGCCTTTTTAACAGTGCCTAAGCCTCTGTTCCGATCCGCCCCGGCCAGATTTTCCGTGCCCGCCCGCCGGCGCGTGCGCTGCCTGTGTCTGCTGCTCCCCCTCCCACCGCCGCCAGCGCTCAGGTCACGTGACAGCGGCCTGAGAGCCCCGGCAAAAAATACTTATCAGCCTGGTGTCTGTTTCAATTTTGTTTTTGAGTCGTTTTATTTCAGATTTAGGACTCGTGGATTCAACTGGACTCTTTCGCCACCACTGGCAGGAACCAGTTATTACAGGTAAGAGAACTTTTTCTTTTCTAAATAATGTCTGAGAACGTGACCGCAGCCTATTTCAATAGTTCTTTTGAGTGCACCATTTGGGAGATCTTACAAGAGGTGTCTACCAAACCACATATATGGATATTCCTGGGATTCTTAATTTTCCTTAGCACTATTTGGTTTGATAATAGGAAAATGATCAAATCTCTTAAGGCAGAGGTTGAACGTTTGAAAACTATTGAGAGCGACAACAATCTTCTCAAGAATCAGTTTGAAGTTCTCCAGGAAGAAAACAAATCTTTGTTTAACATGACTTGGTTAACTGAGCAAAATCTAGAAAAAGTACAGGTTGATGTTAAGGAGAAATTCATTACTATGGAAGAAGGAACAGCTGAATTAGATCGTAAGTTTCAGCAGTCCCTTTCTGATGTTAAGGAGAAATTCATTACTATGGAAGAAGGAACAGCTGAATTAGATCGTAAGTTTCAGCAGTCCCTTTCTGATGTTAAGGAGAAATTCATTACTATGGAAGAAGGAACAGCTGAATTAGATCGTAAGTTTCAGCAGTCCCTTTCTGTAGGAACTGAAACGTTAACTGAGAGAATCAAAACTGCTGAATGTGACAATCGAATTTTGTCTAAAGCTTATGACAGATTGGCGGAAAGATTGTCAATACAAGAAGGCACGGTTTATGCCATAAAAATTATGTCCAAAGATGACAAGTTATCTCTACTGGACAAATTTCATACTCTAGAATCCTCAATGAAGGCTTTAGAACATAATTCTGGGCAGGAGATTCAGACATTACAAAAAGCAATGGTGAATAGAATTGAAAAGATTGAGGAATTTCTAAATTCTGATGAAGAAGAACAAAGGGTAGAAAGGCAAATTTTAACTACATCTGTGGATAAATCCCTCCGGGAAAATTTTCACAAAGCTCTACCTACAGCTCTACATGCCTTTCCTGTAATAACAACAGAAAAGGTGGTTGGTTCCAGAAACCCTAGGGTCATCAAGGAAGATACATGGGAGCCTGTCCGTATGAATGATCTCAAAGAAATTAAACAGGCCATCATGTCTTTTGGGATGCACTCCCCTTTTGTTAAAGAGATGCTAAAATCTTGGGCCACAACAAGCAAAGCAACCCCCTTGGACTGGCTCCAGCTGAGCTCCGCGGTCCTTGAGAGTGGACCGCAATTAAAATGGAAATGCTTATTCAGGCAAGAGGCTAGACTTTTAGAACAGCAGGAAAAGGCGAAGGGAATTGACGTTTCCCTAGATAAAATTCTAGGTGAAGGGCTCTTTTCAGACCCTCAGGAACAAGCTAATTTGGATGAAAACATACTCTCCATGTGTACTACAGCAGCCTTAAGGGCTTGGGACAGAGTACAAGACCCAGGACAGAGAATGGAATCATTTGTCACAGTTAAACAGGGTCAGAGAGAACCCTTTAGTGACTTTTTACAAGGATTAACTAAGGCTGTACAAATGGGGATACCTGACCCAGAAGCAAGACGTATAATAATTGAGTCTTTGGCTTACGAAAATGCTAATGTGGAATGCAAAAGGATCTTGAGGCCTTTAATGTTCAGATCAGCGTCCTTGGAAGAATGGGTCTTGCATACACTAGATGTTGACACATTTGACTATGGCACTGAAGCATGGGTAGAAGAAGCAATTTCCAATGGTAAAACGAGACACCAGAATACCAAATGTTTTAATTGTGGCAAAATGGGTCATATGAAAAGGAATTGTAAACAACGGGTTTTCAGAAATAATAATAATGCGTCTTCTAGAAATAACAGGAATAGAAGGAATCAGCCTTCAGGTTTATGTAGAAGATGTGGGAAGGGCAGACACTGGACGAATGAATGCAGGTCTACAAGAGATAGACAAGGCAACCTGATACAGATGGGAAACGTGAGAGGGGGGGCCTCTCAGGCCCCCATGGCAAACATGGTTCAGACATTCCCAGTTTCTGCAGAGAACATGCCTCGTCAGGACAATTAGAAAGCCACATGCCTACTGTTACAAGCAATAGTAATCAGAAAGATGAGTTACGTGTGTTTTGGCAAACTTCTATAAATGATCAAAGACCTAAGCTGAGAGTGTGTGTAAATGGCATTTTTATTACTGGCCTACTGGACACAGGTGCTGATGTAAGTATCATTACCCTCAGAATCTTGGCATCCATATTGGCCTCTTCAGAATGTAAATGTTCAGCTCCTGGGAATTGGAACCCTATGTCGAGTAAGGCAGAGCACGAGATGGGTTGAATGTATAGGGCCTGAGGGACAAATAGGAAAATTAAGGCCTTATGTAGCCAATATTGCAATGAATTTATGGGGTCGTGACCTATTACAACAATGGAATACTCAAATTAACATTCCTGCTACTTCTAGAGCCCATATTTCTGAAAGGAATATTAAAAGTTATTACAAAAGGACAAAACCGGCCATTAGGGCTGTGCAGGAACAAGCAATTGATGTCCCTTCAGAAATACCAACAGCCTTGCCTCTAAAATGGTTGACTGAGAAACCAATATGGACAAAGCAATGGCCTTTAGCTGAGGAAAAGCTACAGGCTTTAGAACAGCTGGTACAAGAGCAACTAGATGCTGGACATATAGAAGAATCTACCAGCCCTTGGAATTCTCCTGTATTTGTGGTTAAGAAAAAATCAGGTAAATGGAGAATGGTGACAGATCTCAGGGCCATCAACAAGGTTATTCAACCTATGGGCCCTCTGCAATCTGGAATTCCGTTGCCCTCTTTATTACCAAAAGGATGGCCTCTCATAGTTATTGATTTAAAGGATTGTTTTTTCACTATACCTTTGCAAAAAGAAGATAGAGAAAAATTTGCCTTCACAGTGCCTACTTATAACAATTCTCAACCTTCGAGGAGGTACCACTGGACCGTCCTCCCCCAGGGTATGTTAAATAGCCCCTCCCTGTGCCAATATTTTGTGAACCAACCATTGCAAATAATACGCAAGAAATTTCCCAAATCTATTGTATACCATTACATGGACGACATATTTTTATCTGATTCAAACATAGATACCTTGAACAGACTGTTTGAAGAAATACAGATACTCTTACCTAAATGGGGATTGCAAATTGCTCCTGAAAAGATTCAGAAGGGAGATTCTGTTAATTATTTAGGTTATAGAATAGGTTTGCAAAAAATTAAGACACAGAAGGCACAAATTTGGAGAGATCGCTTACGGACTCTTAATGACTTTCAAAGACTGTTAGGAGACATTTCCAGTTTACGACCAACTATTGGGATAACACCTGATCTAATAATTCATTTGAACAAGACCTTGGATGGTGATAAAGATTTAAACAGTCCCAGAGAATTAACAGCTGAAGCAGAAAAGGAACTGACAAAATAAAGGCAATGCAGATATCAAAGAATATTTACCAGTTTATTGTTAAACTTACTGAACCAAAGTTCCAGCGTAGCACAGGTAGCGAGGAACAAAAAAGGGGCGAGCCGCCTCTCCGCGCACCCTTTATTGGCAGGGATTCGCCTGAGGCAAACCCCGCCCTCTAAAGGGAGCTGATTTAACCCCTTCATCTCCCCCTTTTGTCTAAATAAGACACAACTAAACCAAATATAACTATAACAATAATAACAAATGATAAATATAACAAACAATATTGAGAGCAAAAGTTTTGCTAAAGAGTAACTACAATTAAATAATCTTCAACTCCATCAAAGATCTGAGAAGGGAGTAAATATTACTTAACAAAAAAGAGATATCCAAAATGTGCAACAAATGACAGAGACAACTGACTGCCTGGGCAATCACCCAAAATCTCGTTTGCAATGTTGAGTCAACCAACTTTGGCTAAGGCCTAACATAACTGACATACCATTCTCAAATGCAAGGAACTTTCTTAGGATTATCCTACCCTGTCTTGGCAAGATAAGACAATCCTGTTTATATCTTAGTCAGTAGTTGAGGTATGGGTTTTTCTTAACCCAAAGGCCAGTTCTGCCAGGAAGACAAGCTCCCAGTGGAGTGTCTTTGGTGCTCAACGTTCTCTCGGGAGTAGAGTGGTGTTGCCAGGAGTAAATTGTGTCTCGATGGCACAGAATTCTAGGTTAGATTAAAGGCCATTTTCTACAGCTCTTCAAAGAGGCTGAAGATTATACTATCTATACTGAAAATAATCTCTATGTATCTAAAAGACCTGATTAACCTAAAAATAATATGACAAACATGTAATTCTCAATACCTATCTAATTTGAAAACTAAGGGAATAAACAATTGTGCAATGTATGAAGACAATGATCTTCACCTGTAAACAATGTCATTACTTATCAAATGTAAACAATGTTATTACATAAATAGTACCAGAGGTAGAAATGTACATTGTGATATGATAGATGTATCCATACAATATAAGCATACTCTTATACCAAAATAGAGGTAGGAACACTCACATTCAATATTCAATATATCAATATACAAGAAACAGTACCAACATAATTTTCTAAAAACAGTAAGTCACAAATACCAATCATCCCATCAACCCAGTTAATCCCCCCCCCTTTTTTTTATCCCTAATTACATACAATATCTCCCCATCCCCTCACTCCTAAACCAACCACTAAAAGATGTCCCTAACCCTGTGGGCAAACTCTGTTGGGAGAGGGGACGTCGTCCTCTTAGATTGCTTCTAGCTGACATGGGGGCGACGTTCTTCTTAGGGGCCCCTGTGAAAGCAAACGATGGTAAAATTCCCAAATTAACCTTTGACTTAAGAAAATTATAACTAGTCTCTGTGTGTTTTGAGAAGGTCCGGCCAGAGCGTTGTCAAAAATGTGCATCATATGAAATTGTCTCTTGCAGTTGGTACCAAAAAACAGGTCTAAAATTAGTGCTTAAAAAAAAAAATTCATGACGTCATAAAAACCAGATTGAGTTGATGTTGTGGGGCCCCATCTTCATCCTGGAAACTTCAAAAATTACTGTAGGAAAATATGTTGCTTGTTATGGGAAATTTAAACATTAACAACAAGGACTTATACTGACATATAAAGAAAGACACAGATGTGAGGGAAGGCAAAGAAAGTTTATCAAGTATAAAATTATTCTTATTCTGTCCCATTTCATGGCTCCTGACCTGAGACAGAAACTTTGAAATACCTCTTATCAACAGGCTTGGAATTGAAGAAGGACTGAGCCATAGTCCAACTCCAAAACCAGCTCTACACATTTATAAAGAAATGTTCAATAAAACATATAAATATATATATATATATAAAATCAATACTTACGATATGTATAGAATTTTATTGTTGATGTTTAATGGGTCGTAACTATTTTCCATCCATCAGTAATTAAATATTCAGGGTCCCTCAAATTCTTTGGAGATGAATATTTTCCTGTGGAGATAAGAAAAGAACCCTGCCCCCATCCTATTAGTAATCCTTACCATCTGTACGTCGGTCATCCTTGTGAATGAATTGATATTTATCTTTTCCAAGTGACTTCCCTTCCTCAAACTGAACCTTTATTAATTTTGACGGTATCCATAATTTTTCCTCACCTGTGGAGATAAGAGCAAAACCCCTTCCCCAACGCAGCACATCTCCTGGCTTCCATTGTGAGGTCAGTACATCCTTGAAATAAACTGGTTGATTTAGTTCAGCAGACTTTTCCATTATCCAATGTCTTTCGCAGCCGTCGTTCCCTTCTCGTTAGCGTTGAGAAAATTCAAGGTTAACAAAGCATTATGTAACCTATTTCTAGGGGTGTTTTCCACTCCTTTCTGTTTGTTCAATATATCCTTTATAGTTCGATTTGATCTTTCTATGACTGCTTGACCTGTAGGATTGTATGGTATACCTGTAACATGCTTGATATTGTAATGATCAAAAAACCGTTTCATCTTCCTAGAGACATAAGCAGGACCATTATCTGTCTTTATTTGTGTAGGTATACCCATGATAGCCATGACTTCTAATAAATGAGTGATTACTGAATCAGCTTTTTCTGAACTTAAAGCAGTTGCCCACTGAAAGCCTGAATAAGTGTCGATGGTGTGATGAACATACTTCAATTTGCCAAATTCTGCAAAGTGGAACACATCCATCTGCCAGATTTCATTTCTATGAGTGCCCTTTGGATTAACTCCTGCTGGCAGTGGCGTTTGGTTATAGAAACAGCAGGTAGGGCATTTCTTCACAATCTCCTTAGCTTGTTGCCATGTAATAGAAAACTCTTTCTTCAAAACTTTGCTATTAACATGATGTTTTTTATGAAATTCAGAGGCTTGAAGCACACTACCAATCAATAATTGATCAATTTCTGCATTACCTTGTGCTAGAGGACCTGGCAGACCCGTATGGGATCGGATGAGTGTTATGTACATAGGGCAAAGCCGGTTCCTTACAAGATGGGAGTCAGACATCAGTACCATACTGGTATTTGGCGGTTTGATGGGTGTGTGGGGTCTTTGCCAGACTCCACCTAGCATCATGGATTCCCTACTTTACTGATATTATGGAGTTCGGTGCATTCATCATATGTGTGCATGTCACACACTAGTGGGCATCATATGTACATGTTTATCCTGTGTGTGGGTGAGTGTGTTCATGAGTTTTATAGCCCAAGTACTACATAACATGATCAATGAAAGGGAACACTGTTTTCCAGATATGGCAGGGCAATTATTTAAATGAACTGACAAGGGTTGGATGGCATGGATAAGACCTATGAGAGTTCAAGGCATACCGAATCCAGGCATGACAAAGTAGGTGGCAGACAGAATTCTGGCAAAACTAAGTAGGTAGCTTGATGTCCAACTTACTGGAGAAGAGCAACTGAGCGGAGACACTTTTCACTAAGCAACATGCTCTAGTGGAGATCAAACATCCTTTGACTTACAGCCAGTACGAATTAACCCTTTCATCAAATGAAACCTAATTTTCTCTGATTTTGAGTATACATTTGTGTCCCTTCCTGATTAATCTACTCTTTATCCTCTTAAGTCCCAATACCTCACGCTGATAGCGGTCACATCTTTCCTTTTGACATGGTTTTCCCTCAAGCTTCATACCGCCCCGAGATCATACAACTTTTTGTCCCCTCTCCACTGCTTCCTTGACAGCCATCTTGTCCTTTACCACACCACGCATCCCCAGTCCTTTACTCTCCAAGGGGAAAAGACCATAAATCCTGCTTTGTTTTGAGGCATGTATTTCTGTGATGCCCCATCCACCAAACACAATCCATCATTGACCAAATAACACAACATGTTAACAAATTTTTATTCTTTGAGAAAGAATAATCCATTGGAAAAGATACCAGGATTCATAGAAGACCTGAGGTATCTCTGAAAAAACACATTCCCAAAGAGAGCATTAAGTCTGCCCCTCAAAATTTGAGAATTTCACTTTAACAGATCTTCACCAAATCATAGACATAGATATGGAAGTCATTATCAAACTTGATGAAATACACAGAAGGTTTGTTGGGAACTTGGCAAATAATTTTACCTATCTCTTGGGTTCCATCTTTTTTGTTGTACTGCACTCTTTTGCCCTGCAAGGAATCCCTGCCTAATTCCAAAGTCACCTCTACTGGAGGACATTCAGGCGTGATGTGGAGGTTGCCTTCAATGGAATCATCATGATGGTGGTAAAGGTAGAGGACCGGATCATTCTCGTTGACAATGTAGAAACAGGTCGTTATGGTCTGCACCTCATCTGGGACCACGCCACTCCACTCTTCCTTAGAGCCTGGCATGATGTGGAGGTTGCCTTCCAGGTAGTCATCCAGGAGGTGGTAAATGTACAAGACCGGATCTTTCTTGTAGGTAATATAAAACCAGGTCTTCATGATTGGCACCTCTTCTAGGACCATCCCGTTCCAGTCATTCTTAGAGCCATTTGTGCCCATGAATGTATGTTTCACTGCTCTGCCAACTATGGTGTTTGAGAGATGAGTGTCTGTCACCTGAGGAAATGGCACATTATTAGGCAGGATCTTCAGGTTTAAAATCCTTTCATCACTATGAAGCTCCAAGCCATAGACACAATCAATCCCATCATATTTCAACAAATAGAGAGAGGGATATGTTGGCAGTTGATCTAGAATGATGGCTTTCCAATGGGTGACTGGTTCATTGGCTTCCTTCCAGCCATGAGAAATTCTGCGGCCAACAATATTCTCCAGGGCCTCAAAAGGCTTACTAAGTTTTTGCTTCTGGAGCGATGGCCCATTCTTCTTCTGGAGAGGTGGCATGCAACTCATACTAAGAGGCATCTTCATCATGGCGGGAGACTTTCTGAGATAGGCCACAGCACTCCTGTTCCACTGTCTCTTGGCTCTGTTTCTGTGCTTGGGCTTCATAGCTGCCAACCTCTGCATAGGAAGAACTCTTCAGTTTAAATCAGACACAAAGTGGTTTCCTCCACCATAAGTGCCTGCAAGGATAAGAAGGTGAGGATGTGAGGTCAAGGCTCTTTTTAGGAATAACTTTGGAGCAGGTGAAAAAGTCAGGGCTGAATAGATTTGGATACCTAAATGTAATATGTTCTTAAGAAATTAATAGGAAAATTATCAAACTCTTGTCTACAGCTTAGTATATGTGTATCAGAGACATATTCCTGCTGCAAAATGCAATTGACCTCTACTGAGAAACCTACTTCCTGACTTACTATATCAATGAGAGAGGAAGCTATGCCTATACCTAAAGTGAGAAAGAAATATCTGAAGAGATGGCAAAGAATTCAAAGAACAGCCACTCCTCTCCTTACCACTCAAGCTACTGGTTAGTTGGCTGATCTATAACCACCTGCCCAAGGTAATGGCACTCCAGTCCACTGGCTCTCTCTATTGTGTCTCCTGATCCAGATCCAGGTTGATTACATAAAGATATTCTGTATCATCATTAGAGAAGTGAGTACTGTGAGTCAAACTGCCAAAAGAAAGAAACATTAATCTGTGCAACAGCACCTATTAGAAATAATTATCTTTTAAAACACATATGGACAAAGAGGATCTTTCCCATTTAAGTGGACTGAGGAATTGGACATTTTTAGCAAAGATAGAGTGGGGAGAATACCTGACATTAACCGTCCCCCAGCTATCAAATATAGGAGCTGTTAACGACATAAATTTTGGACCCAGAGCAGATTTGAAAGAAACCTTTCTTTGACTACAGAGGTCCTAGTTGCTTCCTAAACATATTTACCAAAAGAAAATATCTTGGCTCTCTAGATTCCTACTTCTGGAAATTCGGTTGAACAGTTGTGGAGCCCAAGAGCTGAACTGACCTCCTCAGCCACCGTGAAGATAGTAAGCCCACCTTCACAGAAGACCAGTGCTTCATGTGGAACAGAGTTGCCACCCCCAACCAAAGCTTTGTGACATCATCAAGGCTCTACTTATGTCATAAAACTCCTCCTAGCCAGGTTTCTTCCCTACTAACCCCCAGAAATATCCAGCATACAGGTCCTAAAATGCTGTTCATACAGCCCCATGAAGACCCAAAATAAAAACCCCAATCTTCTTTTCAATTACTTGAGTCATATTTTCCAAGCATATCAACCCCTTTATATGTTTTTTTTTTCTGTAAAATAATTTTTGTTCTGCGTCAACAACTCACATGAATGTTTTTTTTTTTTCTAGCTCCAATGTCCTCATTGGTTATTTTCTATTGATTTTTCCATTACTTCATAATATTAATTATCAAACTTTCCACTTCTCTTCCTCCTCCCACATTCTTCTTGCTCTGCAAATAAACCTCTCCACTCAAACACCAGTCCAAATAGAGGGCAGGGTACTTTGAGCTGTGGGAAGTCCAAGCCACCCTTCATCCATCCAGATTTAGCAAGGTATGCATCCACAAAAAAATATGATCACAAAAAGCCAGTGTAGGATATGGACACAATTGCAAGTGCTTTTATCCTTGGCTTCTCCGTCTGCCCCAATTGTCAGCCACATTCAGAGCTTCCAGTTTGATCCCATGTTCTTTCATTCCCAGGTCACTGGATTAGTTGAAATCCCCTTAGTTCAGGCACAGTGTCTCATAGTGTGAACCAAGCCCTTATATTCCTGACATCCTTGCTCTTTTTCTCCATCCATCTGCTCTTCCACTGGAGCTTGGAAGCTCCATCTAGTTTTCTGATTTTGACCCTGACTTGATCTCCATCATTTGCCAAACAAAAGTTCCATGGTGGTTTTCAAGATAGTCAGTCATCAGTCTGACTATGGGACAAGGCACACATAGTTCCTAGGGACATGTCACAGTGCGGTCAACTTCTCCTCCCTGCTTAAGTACCTAGAGAGGGTCACCCTATGGCCTTCTGAGAACCACTCGAGAGATATCGTTCTTGACTTCCCCAGAATGGCCCCATAAATTGAGATATCATCAGTGTATGTGCATTAACTTGTGTGTGTTTGTGTCTGTGTATTTAAATCACAATAACAAATGGATTGTAATATTGAAGTTTCTTCTCATCTTGAGAAGAATATTTGCTACAGAAACACTCTCACAGTAATAGTGAGAGTGTAAACTATCTAAGAAAGGAGAAATAACTGGAGGAATCCCCCAGGAGTTAGGCTCAGTGTCCCAGGAATTACGCCCAAGGAAAGTCAATGAAATCAGTGATGGAAGATAAAACCCAGCCTAAATAAAACCCTAAATCATTTAGGTGGAACATGAGATACTCTTACAACAGTTACAAGAGGTCTAAAATGCCTGGACTGGAACATAAGGGGAACACAATGACGTGGAGCTGAGAGTGCATGGCAAAACTTACTGGATCTGGCAAAAATTATGTAAGCATACCAAAGAAACCACCAGTGGGACAAAACCCTAAGAAATCTGTATGACAACATATCATGTTGAACATAATGAGATTTATAGACAAAGGAAAGATCTCAATTATGTCACTGTCACACAGGTGATGATGAACCAGTTCCATCGTAGAGTGACTCCCTGCTGTGTTTAAGATAACCTGTCAATTCTGTCTAGTCAGTTACAAGGAAATTTGCATTAATTGCACAGATTAACTATCAGCATCATTTACTGCACAATCAAAGGCAAGGCAAAGAAATCATAGACATGTTGTTGAATGCTGATGATGTTATTGGGAGTTTTGATGGGTTTTTTTCTTAAAGGGTGACTCTCATCGGTGACTCTCATGCATGAAGCAGATCTTTTCTCTGTGATGTTTCCTGAATAGCCACTGAGATACCAGCCCATTGAGTTGTGGTCTCTCTCTCTTTTACAAAGCAACTTCTACCTTCAGCTTGATCTCTTGCTTGAGCTTCCCTTCCGGCTACTAGGCTCCTTTTCTGATGCTGCAGAGGGCTTTTGTTGGGATTGTGATCTCTAAGTTTTTCCCCTTTCAAGAACTAATCATTCTATTAATCACAATTCTAAACTGCGCTGGGAGTTTGTTTGTGACTTATGCCTTCACATGTGATACAAGCGACCTGTGTGTATAGGGTCTTCTCTCTGTTCATGTGGGGAAGGCATGGCAGCAGGAGTAGATGGCTGCTCATTCTCTGTAAGGAAATCAGTAAACAGTGAGCACCAAGTACAAGGATGTCCTGAAATATTAAGTCTTGTCCTTTCAAGGCCCCAAAGCCTCCAGCTAGGTTCAGGGTCACGACAATCTCTAAAACCCACCGAGCATGAAGTATTCAGAACCAGAAGCCTGTGTGTGCCATATCACATAAATTCATCGTGAGTACACCAATCTGTCTTTTTTTTAATTCTAAATTATTTTGTCCCATCAGAACGATCTATATTACCAATTAACCAAATTTGCTGCATCTTTGGTGTCCTAGAATTGCTTTAAATTGTTGCTGGGACAGTCTTACAAACCTTCCTGTGCTGTTATGAGACCTTAAGGAGACAGCACTTATTTCAGAAATCAAAGGCAGTTGGGTTCAATCCTATGGTTAGCTGTTAGCTTGAAACTGGAAGGATGGATTTGACTAAGAAAGGGAGACAGCATACATGGAGGCAGGTAACCTTTCCTTTGCAAAATGACCCATTTTGAGGCCTTACTGCAGGCTCTTCTCTTCTCCTAATCTTGGTTTTTTTATTAGTTTAGGAGAAGAATTAAAACTCCATTTACAGTATCTCTGAACCTGAATGAGTTAAGTATGTGTGACCAACTTGATGTCTGCCTGTCTGTCAACAGGGCCAGAGTTCAGGGGCATCTGATGCATAGCACAGGAATGTCAGCCATCAATCTCTGGTCCACCTAACTCTACAGCATTAGAGTTGTCATGGTTGCTCATCTGATCTTCCTCATATGATCTCCATCCACAGAGATGTCAGAAAAGTCCTCCCCTGAGAGTGCAAGTTCTTTACAAATGAAAGATTATACAACAGAAGACACATGGGAGATTTATATGGGCAAGCTGTTGAAAGGATAAAGTGACAGAAGAAGTTTATTGATTAATTAATGAAAGAATCCGCTTCAGCTGATAGGTTATAACATAGGTAGGTGGAGTAAACAAAATAGAATGCTGGGAGGAAGAGGTAGTGAGCTCAGAGAAGCCATGCTCCCCTCTCCCCGGCAGATGCCATAGCTCTGCTCTCTGAGGCATTTGTCGATGCAGCCAGCCACCATCTCAGACATGCTGAATTTTTCCTGGTAATTGCACGTCGTTATACTACACTGATTATTAGAAATGGGTTAAAATGCTGAATCTAATGGGCCAGCAGTGTTTAAAAGAATACAGTTTTTGTGTATTTATTTCAGGCATAACCTTCATGCGGCCGTGGTGCTGGGGACACAGCCTCACTGCTCAAATAACTACAGAATGGCTTGCAGCCTTGTGGACAACTGAATCCACTGAAAGCCTGAGAAATCTTGGGAAAGAGTAAAGCATGTTTTCTTGGTAGCAGCGATTTCTCGGTCTGCTCTGCTTGCTAGAAGAAAGCAAGGGCTCTCATCTAAAAGAGGCTTGCTGACTCAGCTTCAGCTGCAAAACCCTGCAGCCCTTAAGAGGTCCTGCCACAAAACATTTAAATGGTGTTGATAAAAGCCACCTGAATGCTTGTATGTTTTCAGCAGTAGCAGGAAAACAAACTGTGTTGTTTTAAAATGCCGGGTTTCTGGGCCATCCTGCCTGGGCAAACACTGACTGTTTGATGAAGGAGGGCCAACTACAGAAAGAGGGCTTGAGTGTTGTCTGTTGCAGCCTCTTTGATGGCAAGGACCTTGAAACACTGTAGACTTGTGGCACTGAATGCGGCTCTGTTCGGTACCTCAGCCACAAGGTTGGAATGGCAGAAAGCTAAGGAATGGGCTACATCTGGCCAGCAAAGCCACGGCTTTAGTCCTACTGAGATTGCTTGGTAAATGAAAGACTCATGTGGTCAGAAAAACCGAGAGAGAAATAGAGTAAAGAGAGATTCAAAGACAAAGAAAATTTTTAAATGATTTACAGTGTGTTAAAAATATGTGCAGGGTAAAATTTGAAGTTCTTAAAGTTAATAAAAGGAAGAGAGTTGTTGGGTGTGGTAGTACACACCTGTAAACCCAACACATGGGAGGCAGAGGGAGATTGACCTCTGTACCTTCAAGGTGAGGTAGCACACGCCTTTAATCCCAGTGCCTTGAAGGCAGAGACAAACAGATCTTTGTGAGTTCAATGTGTAGTAGCATACACCTTTAATCCCAATGCCTGAAAGGCGGAGAGAGGCAGATCTCTGAGACTTCGAGGACAGACAGGTTTACAGAGTTATTCCAGGTCAAAGATACAGAGAACCTGTCTCAAAAGGCAAAAAATAAAAAGGAAAAGTAATCAAAATAGAGGTTAAATTGAAGCGCACAAAGATGGAAAATTCACAGCGAATTTTGATATTGTATGCTATTATGCTCTTTTTGAATCATTTGAATTTTGAGGCAGTAGCAATAGCTGCTAAAAGATGTTTCTTTATAAAAGCTGCTGAAATAATCCAACATAGATATTTTGAAAATGCCTTGACTTTGAAATTTGGATCTAAGGACATGATGCTTTGGAAAGGAGTTTCTATTTTGTTTTCACAGAGGGTGATAATCTGTGGATGCCTCTATACTAATATGGTAGGATGGACCACGCCCTACTTAAAGGTTGCTGTGAACACCTTTAAAAAATTGCTTCGCTCAACTGCCAACTGAGATAAATCAATAATGATGCCACCATTCAGCAGGAAGCATTTTGGAGAGAAGAAACTGCAACCACGTTCTCAAATATGGCTTATGAGCGTTCTTTTACATTTAAAGTGGGATGTGATATAGATATGAATATTTGCATTAGTATAGATTTTGCTTTACTGATAGAGATTTTAGGTCAATTTTGTTACATGTATATGCATTTTTGATCTTAATTAAGGTATTGTGATTGTGTAGTTCATTAAAAAATATAATGTATATAGGTTATTAATGGATAATCATTAATAATAGTCAAGTTTGTAGTCATGTTAGTTAGATTTTCTAGCTACATAGATATATATATTTCTGTCAGATAGGCATTATTCATATCTCTCTAGACTACAAAACAGGGTATTAAATGTTTTAGTACCTTAGGGTTTTTCATGACAGTGAGACACTCTACTCTTGGCAGCACATATCTACTTCAGGAAGAAGATGGGCATCACAGAGGATCCTTATGGAGTTTGATAGCCATTTGGGGAAGAAACTGCTCTTGCCTGGATTGTTGCATAAACTGTACACAGAAAACACTCAGAGAGAGGACTACTGAACTTGCCTAAAGGTGAGATGATCTTTTCGTGTTCCTGATTCAGGAAAGGGTCAGCAAAACATTCTTCAAGACAAGCAGATAGTGACTGCCTTTGAAATTTCCTGCTTCATGGAAATGTCTGCTGGAAACTATGGGCCTGTAGGCTGAGGATGGTAACACCAACGGTACAGAGGAACTTTGGGTGACTGTCCAGGCAGCGAGATGTCTCTGTCATTTCTAGAGTTTGAAAATGGCTTACTTTTTGTTTGCTTAGGTAATACTGTATTATTCTGGAGTCTCTAATGGAGTTGAAGAATAGATAGATAGTTATAGTTTTCCATTGTTATGATAAAAGATAAAATAGATATAAATATGGTAACTGTAATTCTTGCTTGATAATTGTTTTGTTATATGTAATTTTGCTATGTTAAAGTTAAAGATTCCGTTCTTGTTTAAACAGAAATAGGAGTAATGATGGAGTATAGGTCATTGGTTAATTAAATAAAGAAACTGTTTGGCCTGAAAGGTTAGAACATAGGTGGGTGGAATAAACATAAGAGAATGCTGGGAGGAATAGGAATTGAGCTTAGAGATGCCATGCACCTCTCCCATGGGCAGAAATGGTAGCTCTGCACTCTGAGGCAGATGGCGATACAGCCAGCCACCAGGTCAGACATACTAAATCTTTCCTTCTAAGCGCACCTGGTGCTGCAACATACATTATTAGACATGGGTTAAGAGGCTGAAAATAATGGGGCAGGCAGTGTTGAAATGAATAGTTTTGTGTTGTTATTTCGGAGCATAACCTTACAAGGCGGCCCCATGGGGATGCAGCCCTGCTGCTCAAATTTCTACAATCAAGGGGGAAATGGAAGAAGGGAAGAAAGAAGAGAGAGAGACAAGAAAAAATGGATGAATTTAATCATTCATTGGAAAAATGAGTGAACCAATGAATGAGGAGACCTAGTAGGAAAAAATGTGCTGCATTCCCTCAGAGTGTCAGGTCAAATTAAGGTTGACAAGGTTTTCCACTAAGGAGTAGGCTTATTCCATTTTACCTTCTTTGTGCTCCAGGCCCACCCACAAGAGTGATGATGAGGACAGGGAGAAGAAGAGGAGAGGGTGTACCAGAATTCCCTGGTACAATTTCTCACCCAAATTGTAGCCAAATCACCAGACCTGGGACAGCTGATCTACATGCTGGACCCTAAATCCCAGTTTGACAACTCTAACATTTTAACCAAGTTTGTGAAGATGAAGGAACCAAAAATATCCCAGTTACAGGATGGCAGGTTCCTTACAGGATGGGAGTCAGACATCAGTACCATACTGGTATTTGGCGGTTTGATGGGTGTGTGGGGTCTTTGCCAGACTCCACCTAGCATCATGGATTCCCTACTTTACTGATATTATGGAGTTCGGTGCATTCATCATATGTGTGCATGTCACACACTAGTGGGCATCATATGTACATGTTTATCCTGTGTGTGGGTGAGTGTGTTCATGAGTTTTATAGCCCAAGTACTACAGAACATGATCAATGAAAGGGAACACTGTTTTCCAGATATGGCAGGACAATTATTTAAATGAACGGACAAGGGTTGGATGGCATGGATAAGACCTATGAGAGTTCAAGGCATACCGAATCCAGGCATGACAAAGTAGGTGGCAGACAGAATTCTGGCAAAACTAAGTAGGTAGCTTGATGTCCAAATTGCTGGAGAAGAGAAACTGAGCGGAGACACTTTTCACTAAGCAACATGCTCTAGTGGAGATCAAACATCCTTTGACTTACAGCCAGTACGAATTAAACCATTCATCAAATGAAACCTATTTTTCTCTGAATTTGAGTATACATTTGTGTCCCTTCCTGATTAATCTACTCTTTATCCTCTTAAGTCCCAATACCTCACGCTGATATCGGTCACATCTTTCCATTTGACATGGTTTTCCCTCAAGCTTCATACGGCCCCGAGATCATACAACTTTTTGTCCCTTCTCCACTGCTTCCTTGACAGCCATCTTGTCCTTTACCACACCACGCATCCCCAGTCCTTTACTCTCCAAGGGGAAAAGACCATAAATCCTGCTTTGTTTGGAGGCATGTATTTCTGTGATGCCCCATCCACCAAACACAATCCATCATTGACCAAATAACACAACATGTTAACAAATTTTTATTCTTTGAGAAAGAATAATCCATTGGAAAAGATACCAGGATTCATAGAAGACCTGAGGTATCTCTGAAAAAACATATTCCCACAGAGAGAATTAAGTCTGCCCCTCAAAATTTGAGAATTTCACTTTAACAGATCTTCACCAAATCATAGACATAGATATGGAAGTCATTATCAAACTTGATGAAATACACAGAAGGTTTGTTGGGAACTTGGCAAATAATTTTACCTATCTCTTGGGTTCCATCTTTTTTGTTGTACTGCACTCTTTTGCCCTGCAAGGAATCCCTGCCTAATTCCAAAGTCACCTCTACTGGAGGACATTCAGGCGTGATGTGGAGGTTGCCTTCAATGGAATCATCATGATGGTGGTAAAGGTAGAGGACCGGATCATTCTCGTTGACAATGTAGAAACAGGTCGTTATGGTCTGCACCTCATCTGGGACCACGCCACTCCACTCTTCCTTAGAGCCTGGCATGATGTGGAGGTTGCCTTCCAGGTAGTCATCCAGGAGGTGGTAAATGTACAAGACCGGATCTTTCTTGTAGGTAATATAAAACCAGGTCTTCATGATTGGCACCTCTTCTAGGACCATCCCGTTCCAGTCATTCTTAGAGCCATTTGTGCCCATGAATGTATGTTTCACTGCTCTGCCAACTATGGTGTTTGAGAGATGAGTGTCTGTCACCTGAGGAAATGGCACATTATTAGGCAGGATCTTCAGGTTTAAAATCCTTTCATCACTATGAAGCTCCAAGCCATAGACACAATCAATCCCATCATATTTCAACAAATAGAGAGAGGGATATGTTGGCAGTTGATCTAGAATGATGGCTTTCCAATGGGTGACTGGTTCATTGGCTTCCTTCCAGCCATGAGAAATTCTGCGGCCAACAATATTCTCCAGGGCCTCAAAAGGCTTACTAAGTTTTTGCTTCTGGAGCGATGGCCCATTCTTCTTCTGGAGATGTGGCATGCAACTCATACTAAGAGGCATCTTCATCATGGCGGGAGACTTTCTGAGATAGGCCACAGCACTCCTGTTCCACTGTCTCTTGGCTCTGTTTCTGTGCTTGGGCTTCATAGCTGCCAATCTCTGCATAGGAAAAACTCTTCAGTTTAAATCAGACACAAAGTGGTTTCCTCCACCATAAGTGCCTGCAAGGATAAGAAGGTGAGGATGTGAGGTCAAGGCTCTTTTTAGGAATAACTTTGGAACAGGTGAAAAAGGCAGGGCTGAATAGATTTGGATACCTAAATGGAATATGTTCTTAAGAATTAATAAGAAAATTATCAAACTCTTGTCTACAGCTCAGTATATGTGTATCAGAGACATATTCCTGCTGCAAAATGCAATTGACCTCTACTGAGAAACCTACTTCCTGACTTACTATATCAATGAGAGACGAAGCTATGCCTATACCTAAAGTGAGAAAGAAATATCTGAAGAGATGGCAAAGAATTCAAAGAACAGCCACTCTTCTCCTTACCACTCAAGCTACTGATCTATAACCACCTGCCCAAGGTCATGGCACTCCAGTCCACTGGCTCTCTCTATTGTGTCTCCTGATCCAGATCCAGGTTGATTACATAAAGATATTCTGTATCTTCATTAGAGAAGTGAGTACTGTGAGTCAAACTGCCAAAAGAAAGAAACATTAATCTGTGCAACAGCACCTATTAGAAATAATTATCTTTTAAAACACATATGGACAAAGAGGATATTTGCCATTTAAGTGGACTGAGGAATTGGACATTTTTAGCAAAGATAGAGCTGGGAGAATACCTGACATTAACCGTCCCCCAGCTATCAAATATAGGAGCTGTTAACGACATAAATTTTGGACCCAGAGCAGATTTGAAAGAAACCTTTCTTTGACTACAGAGGTCCTAGTTGCTTCCTAAACATATTTACCAAAAGAAAATATCTTGGCTCTCTAGATTCCAACTTCTGGAAATTCGGTTGAACAGTTGTGGAGCCCAAGAGCTGAACTGACCTCCTCAGCCACCTTGAAGATAGTAAGCCCACCTTCACAGAAGACCAGTGCTTCATGTGGAACAGAGTTGCCACCCCCAACCAAAGCTTTGTGACATCATCAAGGCTCTACTTATGTCATAAAACTCCTCCTAGCCAGGTTTCTTCCCTACTAACCCCCAGAAATATCCAGCATACAGGTCCTAAAATGCTGCTCATACAGCCCCATGAAGACCCAAAATAAAAACCCCAATCTTCTTCCCAATTACTTGAGTCATATTTTCCAAGTAACTCAACCCCTTTATGTGTTTTTTTTTCTGTAAAATAATTTTTGGTCTGAGTCAACAACTCATATGAATGTTTTTTTCCTAGCTCCAATGTCCTCATTGGTTATTTTCTATTGATTTTTCCATTACTTCATAATAATAATTATCAAACTTTCCACTTCTCTTCCTCCTCCCACATTCTTCTTGCTGCGCAAATAAACCTCTCCACTCAAACACCAGTCCAAATAGAGGGCAGGGTACTTTGAGCTGTGGGAAGTCCAAGCCCACCCTTCATCCATCCAGATTTAGCAAGGTATGCATCCACAAAAATTATGATCACAAAAAGCCAGTGTATGATATGCAGACAATTGCAAGTGCCATTATCTTTGGCTTCTCCGTCTGCCCCAATTGTCAGCCACATTCAGAGCTTCCAGTTTGATCCCATGTTCTTTCATTCCCAGGTCACTGGATTAGTTGAAATCCCCGTAGTTCAGGCACAGTGTCTCATAGTGTGGACCAAGCCCTTATATTCCTGACATCCTTGCTCTTTTTCTCCATCCATCTGCTCTTCCACTGGAGCTTGGAAGCTCCATCTAGTTTTCTGATTTTGACCCTGACTTGATCTCCATCGTTTGCCAAACAAAAGTTCCATGGTGGTTTTCAAGATAGTCAGTCATCAGTCTGACTATGGGACAAGGCACACATAGTTCCTAGGGACATGTCACAGTGCAGTCAACTTCTCCCCCATGCTTCAGTACCTAGAGAGGGTCACCCTATAGCCTACTGAGAACCACTCGAGAGATATCGATATTGACATCCCCAGAATGGCCCCATAAATTGAGATATCATCAGTGTATGTGCATTAACTTTTGTGTGTTTTTGTGTGTGTATTTAAATCACAATAACAAATGGATTGTAATATTGAAGTTTCTTCTCATCTTGAGAAGAATATTTGCTACAGAAACACTCTCACAGTAATAGTGAGAGTGTAAACTATCTAAGAAAGGAGAAATAACTGGAGGAATCCCCCAGGAGTTAGGCTCAGTGTCCCAGGAATTACGCCCAAGGAAAGTCAATGAAATCAGTGATGGAAGATAAAACCCAGCCTAAATAAAACCCTAAATCATTTAGGTGGAACATGAGATACTCTTACAACAGTTACAAGAGGTCTAAAATGCCTGGACTGGAACATAAGGGGAACACAATGACGTGGAGCTGAGAGTGCATGGCAAAACTTACTGGATCTGGCAAAAATTATGTAAGCATACCAAAGAAACCACCAGTGGGACAAAACCCTAAGAAATCTGTATGACAACATATCATGTTGAACATAATGAGATTTATAGACAAAGGAAAGATCTCAATTATGTCACTGTCACACAGGTGATGATGAACCAGTTCCATCGTAGAGTGACTCCCTGCTGTGTTTAAGATAACCTGTCAATTCTGTCTAGTCAGTTACAAGGAAATTTGCATTAATTGCACAGATTAACTATCAGCATCATTTACTGCACAATCAAAGGCAAGGCAAAGAAATCATAGACATGTTGTTGAATGCTGATGATGTTATTGGGAGTTTTGATGGGTTTTTTTCTTAAAGGGTGACTCTCATCGGTGACTCTCATGCATGAAGCAGATCCTTTCTCTGTGATGTTTCCTGAATAGCCACTGAGATACCAGCCCATTGAGTTGTGGTCTCTCTCTCTTTTACAAAGCAACTTCTACCTTCAGCTTGATCTCTTGCTTGAGCTTCCCTTCCGGCTACTAGGCTCCTTTTCTGATCCTGCAGAGGGCTTTGGTAAGGGATTGTGATCTCTAAGTTTTTCCCCTTTCAAGAACTAATCATTCTATTAATCACAATTCTAAACTGCTGTGGGAGTTTGTTTGTGAGTTATGCCTTCACATGTGATACAAGCGACCTGTGTGTATAGGGTCTTCTCTCTGTTCATGTGGGGAAGGCATGGCAGCAGGAGTAGATGGCTGCTCATTCTCTGTAAGGAAATCAGTAAACAGTGGGGACCAAGTACAAGGATGTCCTGAAATATTAAGTCTTGTCCTTTCAAGGCCCCAAAGCCTCCAGCTAGGTTCAGGGTCACGACAATCTCCAAAACCCACCGAGCATGAAGTATTCAGAACCAGAAGCCTGTTTGTGCCATATCACGTAAATTCATCGTGAGTACACCAATCTGTTTTTTTTTCAATTCTAAATTATTTTGTCCCATCAGAACGATCTATATTACCAATTAACCAAATTTGCTGCATCTTTGGTGTCCTAGAATTGCTTTAAATTGTTGCTGGGACAGTCTTACAAACCTTCCTGTGCTGTTATGAGACCTTAAGGAGACAGCACTTATTTCAGAAATCAAAGGCAGTTGGGTTCAATCCTATGGTTAGCTGTTAGCTAGACACTGGAAGGATGGATTTGACTAAGAAAGGGAGACAGCATACATGGAGGCAGGTAACCTTTCCTTTGCAAATTGACCCATTTTGAGGCCTTACTTCAGGCTCTTCTCTTCTCCTAATCTTGGTTTTTTTATTAGTTTAGGAGAAGAATTAAAACTCCATTTACAGTATCTGTGAAACCGAATGAGTTAAGTATATGTGACCAACTTGATGTCTGCCTGTCTGTCAACAGGGCCAGAGTTCAGGGGCATCTGATGCATAGCACAGGAATGTCAGCCATCAATCTCTGGTCCACCTAACTCTACAGCATTAGAGTTGTCATGGTTGCTCATCTGATCTTCCTCATATGATCTCCATCCACAGAGATGTCAGAAAAATCCTCCCCTGAGAGTGCAAGTTCTTTACAAATGAAAGATTATACAACAGAAGACACATGGGAGATTTATATGGGCAAGCTGTTGAAAGGATAAAGTGACAGAAGAAGTTTATTTATTAATTAAAGAAAGAATCCGCTTCAGCTGATAGGTTAGAACATAGGTAGGTGGAGTAAACAAAATAGAATGCTGGGAGGAAGAGGTAGTGATCTCAGAGAAGCCATGCTCCCCTCTCCCCGGCAGATGCCATAGCTCTGCTCTCTGAGTCAGTTGTCGATGCAGCCAGCCACCATGTCAGACATGCTGAATGTTTCCTGGTAAGTGCACCTCGTTATACTACACTGATTATTAGAAATGGGTTAAAATGCTGAATCTAATGGGCCAGCAGTGTTTAAAAGAATACAGTTTTGGTGTATTTATTTCAGGCATAACCTTCATGCGGCCGTGGTGCTGGGGACACAGCCTCGCTGCTCAAATAACTACAGAATGGCTTGCAGCCTTGTGGACAACTGAATCCACTGAAAGCCTGAGAAAGCTTGGGAAAGGGTAAAGCATGTTTTCTTGGTAGCAGCGATTTCTCGGTCTGCTCTGCTTGCTAGAAGAAAGCAAGGGCTCTCATCTTAAAGAGGCTTGCTGACTCAGCTTCAGCTGCAAAACCCTGCAGCCCTTAAGAAGTCCTGCCACAAAACATTTAAATGGTGTTGATAAAAGCCAACTGAATGCTTGTATGTTTTCAGCAGTAGCAGGAAAAAAAACTGTGTTGTTTTAAAATGCCGGCTTTCTGGGCCATCCTGCCTGGGCAAACTCTGACTGTTTGAGGAAGGAGGGCCAGCTACAGAAAGAGGGCTTGAGTGTTGTCTGTTGCAGCCTCTTTGATGGCAAGGACCTTGAAACACTGTAGACTTGTGGCACTGAATGCGGCTCTGTTCGGTACCTCAGCCACAAGGTTGGAATGGCAGAAAGCTAAGGAATGGGCTACATCTGGCCAGCAAAGCCACGGCTTTAGTCCTACTGAGATTGCTTGGTAAATGAAAGACTCATGTGGTCAGAAAAACAGAGAGAGACATAGAGTAAACAGAAATTCAAAGACAAAGAAAATTTTTAAATGATTTACAGTGTGTTAAAAATATGTGCAGGGTAAAATTTGAAGTTCTTAAAGTTAAAAAAAGGAAGAGAGTTGTTGGGTGTGGTAGTACACACCTGTAAACCCAACACATGGGAAGCAGAGGGAGGTTGACCTCTGTACCTTCAAGGTGAGGTAGCACACGCCTTTAATCCCAGTGCCTTGAAGGCAGAGACAAACAGATCTTTGTGAGTTCAATGTGTAGTAGCATACACCTTTAATCCCAATGCCTGAAAGGCAGAGAGAGGCAGATCTCTGAGACTTCGAGGACAGACAGGTTTACAGAGTTATTCCAGGTCAAAGATACAGAGAACCTGTCTCAAAAGGCAAAAAATAAAAAGGAAAAGTAATCAAAATAGAGGTTAAATTGAAGCGCACAAAGATGGAAAATTCACAGCGAATTTTGATATTGTATGCTATTATGCTCTTTTTGAATCATTTGAATTTTGAGGCAGTAGCAATAGCTGCTAAAAGATGTTTCTTTATAAAAGCTGCTGAAATAATCCAACATAGATATTTTGAAAATGCCTTGACTTTGAAATTTGGATCTAAGGACATGATGCTTTGGAAAGGAGTTTCTATTTTGTTTTCACAGAGGGTGATAGTCTGTGGATGCCTCTATCCTAATTGGTAGGATGGACCACGCCCTACTTAAATGTTGCTGTGAACACCTTTAAAAAATTGCTTCGCTCAACTGCCAACTGAGATAAATCAATAATGATGCCACCATTCAGCAGGAAGCATTTTGGAGAGAAGAAACTGCACCCACGTTCTCAAATATGGCTTATAAACGTTCTTTTACATTTAAAGTGGGATGTGATATAGATATGAATATTTGCATTAGTATAGATTTTGCTTTACTGATAGAGTTTTTAGTCAATTTTGTTATATGTATATGCATTTTTGATCTAATTAAGGTATTGTGATTGTGTAGTTCATTTAAAAATATAATGTATATAGGTTATTAATGGATAATCATTAATAATAGTCAAGTTTGTAGTCATGTTAGTTAGATTTTCTAGCTACATAGATATATATATTCAGTTAGATAGGCATTATTCATATCTCTCTAGACTACAAAATAGGCTATTTAATGTTTTAGTACCTTAGGGTTTTTCATGACAGTGAGACACTCTACTCTTGGCAGCACATGTGTACTTCAGGAAGAAGATGGGCATCAAAGAGGATCCTTATGGAGTTTGATAGCCATTTGGGGAAGAAACTGCTCTTGCCTGGATTGTTGCATAAACTGTACACAGAAAACACTCAGAGAGAGGACTACTGAACTTGCCTAAAGGTGAGATGATCTTTTCGTGTTCCTGATTCAGGAAAGGGTCAGCAAAACATTCTTCAAGACAAGCAGATAGTGACTGCCTTTGAAATTTCCTGCTTCATGGAAATGTCTGCTTGAAACTATGGGCCTGTAGGATGAGGATGGAAACACCAACGGTGCAGAGGAACTTTGGGTGACTGTCCAGGCAGCGAGATGTCTCTGTCATTTCTAGAGTTTGAAAATGGCTTACTTTTTTTTGCTTAGGTAATACTGTATTATTCTGGAGTCTCTGATGGAGTTGAAGAATAGATAGATAGTTATAGTTTTCCATTGTTATGATAAAAGATAAAATAGATATAAATATGGTAACTGTAATTCTTGCTTGATAACTGTTTTGTTATATGTAATTTTGCTATGTTAAAGTTAAAGATTCCGTTCTTGTTTAAACAGAAATAGGAGTAATGATGGAGTATAGGTCATTGGTTAATTAAATAAAGAAACTGTTTGGCCTGAAAGGTTAGAACATAGGTGGGTGGAATAAACATAAGAGAATGCTGGGAGGAATAGGAATTGAGCTTAGAGATGCCATGCACCTCTCCCATGGGCAGAAATGGTAGCTCTGCACTCTGAGGCAGATGGCGATACAGCCAGCCACCAGGTCAGACATGCTAAATCTTTCCTTCTAAGCGCACCTCGTGCTGCAACATACATTATTAGACATGGGTTAAGAGGCTGAAAATAATGGGGCAGGCAGTGTTGAAATGAATAGTTTTGTGTTGTTATTTCGGAGCATAACCTTACAAGGCGGCCCCATGGGGATGCAGCCCTGCTGCTCAAATTTCTACAATCAAGGGGGAAATGGAAGAAGGGAAGAAAGAAGAGAGAGAGACAAGGAAGAATGGATGAATTCAATCATTCATTGGAAAAATGAGTGAACCAATGAATGAGGAGACCTAGTAGGAAAAAATGTGCTGCATTCCCTCAGAGAGTCAGGTCAAATTAAGGATTGACAAGGTTTTCCACTAAGGAGGAGGCTTATTCCATTTTACCTTCTTTGTGCTCCAGGCCCACCCACAAGAGTGATGATGAGGACAGGGAGAAGAAGAGGAGAGGGTGTACCAGAATTCCCTGGTACAATTTCTCACCCAAATTGTAGCCAAATCACCTGACCTGGGACAGCTGATCTACATGCTGGCCACTAACTCCCAGTTTGACAACTCTAACATTTTTCCAAGTTTGTGAAGATGAAGGAACCAAAAATAGCCCAGTTACAGGATGGCAGGTTCCTTACAGGATGGTTGTCAGACATCAGTACCATACTGGTATTTGGCGGTTTGATGGGTGTGTGGGGTCTTTGCCAGACTCCACCTAGCATCATGGATTCCCTACTTTACTGATATTATGGAGTTGGGTGCATTCATCATATGTGTGCATGTCACACACTAGTGGGCATCATATGTACATGTTTAACCTGTTTGTGGGTGAGTGTGTTCATGAGTTTTATAGCCCAAGTACTACAGAACATGATCAATGAAAGGAAACACTGTTTTCCAGATATGGCAGGGCAATTATTTAAATGAACTGACAAGGGTTGGATGGCATGGATAAGACCTATGAGAGTTCAAGGCATACTGAATCCAGGCATGACAAAGTAGGTGGCAGACTGAATTCTGGCAAAACTAAGTAGGTAGCTTGATGTCCAACTTACTGGAGAAGAGCAACTGAGCGGAGACACTTTTCACTAAGCAACATGCTCTAGTGGAGATCAAACATCCTTTGACTTACAGCCAGTACGGATTAAACCATTCATCAAATGAAACCTAATTTTCTATGATTTTGAGTATACATTTGTGTCCCTTCCTGATTAATCTACTCTTTATCCTCTTAAGTCCCAATACCTCACGCTGATAGCGGTCACATCTTTCCATTTGACATGGTTTTCCCTCAAGCTTCATACCGCCCCGAGATCATACAAATTTTTGTCCCCTCTCCACTGCTTCCTTGACAGCCATCTTGTCCTTTACCACACCACGCATCCCCAGTCTTTTACTCTCCAAGGGAAAAGACCATAAATCCTGCTTTGTTTTGAGGCATGTGTTTCTGTGATGCCCCATCCACCAAACACAATCCATCATTGACCAAATAACACAACATGTTAACAAATTTTTATTCTTTGAGAAAGAATAATCCATTGGAAAAGATACCAGGATTCATAGAAGACCTGAGGTATCTCTGAGAAAACACATTCCCACAGAGAGAATTAAGTCTGCCCCTCAAAATTTGAGAATTTCACTTTAACAGATCTTCACCAAATCATAGACATAGATATGGAAGTCATTATCAAACTTGATGAAATACACAGAAGGTTTGTTGGGAACTTGGCAAATAATTTTACCTTTCTCTTGGGTTCCATCTTTTTGTTGTACTGCACTCTTTTGCCCTCCAAGGAATCCCTGCCTAATTCCAAAGTCACCTCTACTGGAGGACATTCAGGTGTGATGTGGAGGTTGCCTTCAATGGAATCATCATGATGGTGGTAAAGGTACAGGACCGGATCATTCTCGTTGACAATGTAGAAACAGGTCGTTATGGTCTGCACCTCATCTGGGACCATGCCACTCCACTCTTCCTTAGAGCCTGGCATGATGTGGAGGTTGCCTTCCAGGTAGTCATCCAGGAGGTGGTAAATGTACAAGACCGGATCTTTCTTGTAGGTAATATAAAACCAGGTCTTCATGATTGGCACCTCTTCTAGGACCATCCCGTTCCAGTCATTCTTAGAGCCATTTGTGCCCATGAATGTATGTTTCACTGCTCTGCCAACTATGGTGTTTGAGAGATGAGTGTCTGTCACCTGAGGAAATGGCACATTATTAGGCAGGATCTTCAGGTTTAAAATCCTTTCATCACTATGAAGCTCCAAGCCATAGACACAATCAATCCCATCATATTTCAACAAATAGAGAGAGGGATATGTTGGCAGTTGATCTAGAATGATGGCTTTCCAATGGGTGACTGGCTCATTGGCTACCTTCCAGCCATGAGAAATTCTGCGGCCAACAATATTCTCCAGGGCCTCAAAAGGCTTACTAAGTTTTTGCTTCTGGAGCGATGGCCCATTCTTCTTCCTGAGATGTGGCATGCAACTCATACTAAGAGGCATCTTCATCATGGCGGGAGACTTTCTGAGATAGGCCACAGCAATCCTGTTCCACTGTCTCTTGGCTCTGTTTCTGTGCTTGGGCTTCATAGCTGCCAATCTCTGCAAAGGAAGAACTCTTCAGTTTAAATCAGACACAAAGTGGTTTCCTCCACCATAAGTGCCTGCAAGGATAAGAAGGTGAGGATGTGAGGTCAAGGCTCTTTTTAGGAATATCTTTGGAGCAGGTGAAAAGGGCAGGGCTGAATAGATTTGGATACCTAAATGGAATATGTTCTGAAGAAATTAATAGGAAAATTATCAAACTCTTGTCTACAGCTCAGTATATGTGTATCAGAGACATATTCCTGCTGCAAAATGCAATTGACCTCTACTGAGAAACCTACTTCCTGACTTACTATATCAATGAAAGAGGAAGCTATGCCTATACCTAAAGTGAGAAAGAAATATCTGAACAGATGGCAAAGAATTCAAAGAACAGCCACTCCTCTCCTTACCACTCAAGCTACTGGTTAGTTGGCTGATCTATAACCACCTGCCCAAGGTCATGGCACTCCAGTCCACTGGCTCTCTCTATTGTGTCTCCTGATCCAGATGCAGGTTGATTACATAAAGATATTCTGTATCTTCATTAGAGAAGTGAGTACTGTGAGTCAAACTGCCAAAAGAAAGAAACATTATTCTGTGCAACAGCACCTATTAGAAATAATTATCTTTTAAAACACATATGGACAAAGAGGATCTTTGCCATTTAAGTGGACTGAGGAATTGGACATTTTTAGCAAAGATAGAGTGGGGAGAATACCTGACATTAACCGTCCCCAAGCTATCAAATATAGGAGCTCTTAACGACATAAATTTTGGACCCAGAGCAGATTTGAAAGAAACCTTTCTTTGACTACAGAGGTCCTAGTTGCTTTTTAAACATATTTACCAAAAGAAAATATCTTGGCTCTCTAGATTCCAACTTCTGGAAATTCGGTTGAACAGTTGTGCAGCCCAAGAGCTGAACTGACCTCCACAGCCACCGTGAAGATAGTAAGCCCACCTTCACAGAAGACTAGTGCTTCATGTGGAACAGAGTTGCCACGCCCAACCAAAGCTTTGTGACATCATCAAGGCTCTACTTCTGTCATAAAACTCCTCCTAGCCAGGTTTCTTCCCTACTAACCTCCAGAAATATCCAGCATACAGGTCCTAAAATATTGCTCATACAGCCCCATGAAGACCCAAAATAAAAAACCCAATCTTCTTCCCAATTACTTGAGTCATATTTTCCAAGTAACTCAAACCCTTTATGTGTTTTTTTTTCTGTAAAATAATTTTTGGTCTGAGTCAACAACTCACATGAATGTTTTTTTTCCCTAGCTCCAATGTCCTCATTGGTTATTTTCTATTGATTTTTCCATTACTTCATAATAATAATTATCAAACTTTCCACTTCTCTTCCTCCTCCCACATTCTTCTTGCTGCGCAAATAAACCTCTCCACTCAAACACCAGTCCAAATAGAGGGCAGGGTACTTTGAGCTGTGGGAAGTCCAAGCCCACCCTTCATCCATCCAGATTTAGCAAGGTATGCATCCACAAAAAATATGATCACAAAAAGCCAGTGTATGATATGCAGACAATTGCAAGTGCCATTATCTTTAGCTTCTCCGTCTGCCACAATTGTCAGCCACATTCACAGCTTCCAGTTTGATCCCATGTTCTTTCATTCCCAGGTCACTGGATTAGTTGAAATCCTCTTAGTTCAGGCACAGTGTCTCATAGTGTGGACCAAGCCCTTATATTCCTGACATCCTTGCTCTTTTTCTCCATCCATCTGCTCTTCCACTGGAGCTTGGAAGCTCCATCTAGGTTTCTGATTTTGACCCTGACTTGATCTCCATCATTTGCCAAACAAAAGTTCCATGGTGGTTTTCAAGATACTCAGTCATCAGTCTGACTATGGGACAAGGCACCCATAGTTCCTAGGGACATGTCACAGTGCGGTCAACTTCTCCTCCCTGCTTAAGTACCTAGAGAGGGTCACCCTATGGCCTTCTGAGAACCACTCGAGAGATATCGATCTTGACATCCCCAGAATGGCCCCATAAATTGAGATATCATCAGTGTATGTGCATTAACTTGTGTGTGTTTGTGTGTGTGTATTTAAATCACAATAACAAATGGATTGTAACATTGAAGTTTCTTCTCATCTTGAGAAGAATATTTGCTACAGAAACACTCTCACAGTAATAATGAGAGTGTAAACTATCTAAGAAAGGAGAAATAACTGGAGGAATCCCCCAGGAGTTAGGCTCAGTGTCCCAGGAATTACACCCAAGGAAGTCAATGAACTCAGTGATGGAAGATAAAACCCAGCCTAAATAAAACCCTAAATCATTTAGGTGGAACATGAGATACTCTTACAACAGTTACAAGAGGTCTAAAATGCCTGGACTGGAACATAAGGGGAACACAATGACGTGGAGCTGAGAGTGCATGTCAAAACTGATTGGATCTGGAAAAAATTATGTAAGCATACCAAGGAAACCACCAGTGGGACAAAACCCTAAGAAATCTGTATGACAACATATCATGTTGAACATAATGAGATTTATAGACAAAGGAAAGATCTTAATTATGTCACTGTCACACAGGTGATGATGAACCAGTTCCATCGTAGAGTGACTCCCTGCTGTGTTTAAGATAACCTGTCAATTCTGTCTAGTCAGTTACAAGGAAATTTGCATTAATTGCACAGATTAACTATCAGCATCATTTACTGCACAATCAAAGGCAAGGCAAAGAAATCATAGACATGTTGTTGAATGCTGATGATGTTATTGGGAGTTTTGATGGGTTTTTTTCTTAAAGGGAAATCATCGGTGACTCTCATGCATGAAGCAGGTCCTTTCTCTGTGATGTTTCCTGAATAGCCACTGAGATACCAGCCCATTGAGTTGTGGTCTCTCTCTCTTTTAAAAAGCAACTTCTACCTTCAGCTTGATCTCTTGCTTGAGCTTCCCTTCCGGCTAATAGGCTCCTTTTCTGATGCTGCAGAGGGCTTTTGTTGGGATTGTGATCTCTAAGTTTTTCCCCTTTCAAGAACTAATCATTCTATTAATCACAATTCTAAACTGCTGTGGGAGTTTGTTTGTGAGTTATGCCTTCACATGTGATACAAGCGACCTGTGTGTATAGGGTCTTCTCTCTGTTCATGTGGGGAAGGCATGGCAGCAGGAGTAGATGGCTGCTCATTCTCTGTAAGGAAAGCAGTAAACAGTGGGGACCAAGTACAAGGATGTCCTGAAATATTAAGTCTTGTCCTTTCAAGGCCCCAAAGCCTCCAGCTAGGTTCAGGGTCACGACAATCTCCAAAACCCACCGAGCATGAAGTATTCAGAACCAGAAGCCTGTTTGTGCCATATCATGTAAATTCATCGTGAGTACACCAATCTGTTTTTTTTTCAATTCTAAATTATTTTGTCCCATCAGAACGATCTATATTACCAATTAACCAAATTTGCTGCATCTTTGGTGTCCTAGAATTGCTTTAAATTGTTGCTGGGACAGTCTTACAAACCTTCCTGTGCTGTTATGAGACCTTAAGGAGACAGCACTTATTTCAGAAATCAAAGGCAGTTGGGTTCAATCCTATGGTTAGCTGTTAGCTTGAAACTGGAAGGATGGATTTGACTAAGAAAGGGAGACAGCATACATGGAGGCAGGTAACCTTTCCTTTGCAAAATGACCCATTTTGAGGCCTTACTTCAGGCTCTTCTCTTCTCCTAATCTTGGTTTTTTTATTAGTTTAGGATAAGAATTAAAACTCCTTTTACGGTATCTGTGAACCCGAATGAGTTAAGTATGTGTGACCAACTTGATGTCTGCCTGTCTGTCAACAGGGCCAGAGTTCAGGGGCATCTGATGCATAGCACAGGAATGTCAGCCATCAATCTCTGGTCCACCTAACTCTACAGCATTAGAGTTGTCATGGTTGCTCATCTGATCTTCCTCATATGATCTCCATCCACAGAGATGTCAGAAAAATCCTCCCCTGAGAGTGCAAGTTCTTTACAAATGAAAGATTATACAACAGAAGACACATGGGAGATTTATATGGGCAAGCTGTTGAAAGGATAAAGTGACAGAAGAAGTTTATTGATTAATTAAAGAAAGAATCCGCTTCAGCTGATAGGTTAGAACATAGGTAGGTGGAGTAAACAAAATAGAATGCCGGGAGGAAGAGGTAGTGATCTCAGAGAAGCCATGCTCCCCTCTCCCCGGCAGATGCCATAGCTCTGCTCTCTGAGGCAGATGTCGATGCAGCCAGCCACCATGTCAGACATGCTGAATTTTTCCTGGTAAGTGCACCTCATTATACTACACTGATTATTAGAAATGGGTTAAAATGCTGAATCTAATGGGCCAGCAGTGTTTGAAAGAATACAGTTTTTGTGTATTTATTTCAGGCATAACCTTCATGCGGCCGTGGTGCTGGGGACACAGCCTTGCTGCTCAAATAACTACAGAATGGCTTGCAGCCTTGTGGACAACTGAATCCACTGAAAGCTTGAGAATGCTTGGGAAAGTGTAAAGCATGTTTTCTTGGTAGCAGCGATTTCTCGGTCTGCACTGCTTGCTAGAAGAAAGCAAGGGCTCTCATCTAAAAGAGGCTTGCTGACTCAGCTTCAGCTGCAAAACCCTGCAGCCCTTAAGAGGTCCTGCCACAAAACAGTTAAATGTTGTTGATAAAAGCCAACTGAATGCTTGTATGTTTTCAGCAGTAGCAGGAAAAAAAACTGTGTTGTTTTAAAATGCCGGCTTTCTGGGCCATCCTGCCTGGGCAAACTCTGACTGTTTGAGGAAGGAGTGCCAGCTACAGAAAGAGGGCTTGAGTGTTGTCTGTTGCAGCCTCTTTGATGGCAAGGACCTTGAAACACTGTAGACTTGTGGCACTGAATGCGGCTCTGTTCGGTACCTCAGCCACAAGGTTGGAATGGCAGAAAGCTAAGGAATGGGCTACATCTGGCCAGCAAAGCCACGGCTTTAGTCCTACTGAGATTGCTTGGTAAATGAAAGACTCATGTGGTCAGAAAAACAGAGAGAGAAATAGAGTAAAGAGAGATTCAAAGACAAAGAAAATTTTTAAATGATTTACAGTGTGTTAAAAATATGTGCAGGCTAAAATTTGAAGTTCTTAAAGTTAAAAAAAGGAAGAGAGTTGTTGGGTGTGGTAGTACACACCTGTAAACCCAACACATGGGAGGCAGAGGGAGATTGACCTCTGTACCTTCAAGGTGAGGTAGCACACGCCTTTAATCCCAGTGCCTTGAAGGCAGAGACAAACAGATCTTTGTGAGTTCAATGTGTAGTAGCATACACCTTTAATCCCAATGCCTGAAAGGCAGAGAGAGGCAGATCTCTGAGACTTCAAGGACAGACAGGTTTACAGAGTTATTCCAGGTCAAAGATACAGAGAACCTGTCTCAAAAGGCAAAAAATAAAAAGGAAAAATAAACAAAATAGAGGTTAAATTGAAGCGCACAAAGATGGAAAATTCACAGCGAATTTTGATATTGTATGCTATTATGCTCTTTTTGAATCATTTGAATTTTGAGGCAGTAGCAATAGCTGCTAAAAGATGTTTCTTTATAAAAGCTGCTGAAATAATCCAACATAGATATTTTGAAAATGCCTTGACTTTGAAATTTGGATCTAAGGACATGATGCTTTGGAAAGGAGTTTCTATTTTGTTTTCACAGAGGGTGATAGTCTGTGGATGCCTCTATCCTAATATGGTAGGATGGACCACGCCCTACTTAAATGTTGCTGTGAACACCTTTAAAAAATTGCTTCGCTCAACTGCCAACTGAGATAAATCAATAATGATGCCACCATTCAGCAGGAAGCATTTTGGAGAGAAAAAACTGCACCCACGTTCCCAAATATGGCTTATAAACGTTCTTTTACATTTAAAGTGGGATGTGATATAGATATGAATATTTGCATTAGTATAGATTTTGCTTTACTGATAGAGATTTTAGGTCAATTTTGTTATATGTATATGCATTTTTGATCTTAATTAAGGTATTGTGATTGTGTAGTTCATTTAAAAATATAATGTATATAGGTTATTAATGGATAATCATTAATAATAGTCAAGTTTGTAGTCATGTTAGTTAGATTTTCTAGCTACATAGATATATATTTCACTTAGATAGGCATTATTCATATCTCTCTAGACTACAAAATAGGCTATTTAATGTTTTAGTACCTTAGGGTTTTTCATGACAGTGAGACACTCTACTCTTGGCAGCACATATCTACTTCAGGAAGAAGATGGGCATCAAAGAGGATCCTTATGGAGTTTGATAGCCATTTGGGGAAGAAACTGCTCTTGCCTGGATTGTTGCATAAACTGTACACAGAAAACACTCAGAGAGAGGACTACTGAACATGCCTAAAGGTGAGATGATCTTTTCGTGTTCCTGATTCAGGAAAGGGTCAGCAAAACATTCTTCAAGACAAGCAGATAGTGACTGCCTTTGAAATTTCCTGCTTCATGGAAATGTCTGCTGTAAACTATGGGCCTGTAGGCTGAGGATGGAAACACCAACGGTACAGAGGAACTTTGGGTGACTGTCCAGGCAGCGAGATGTCTCTGTCATTTCTAGAGTTTGAAAATGGCTTACTTTTTGTTTGTTTAGGTTATACTGTATTATTCTGGAGTCTCTGATGGAGTTGAAGGATAGATAGATAGTTATAGTTTTCCATTGTTATGATAAAAGATAAAATAGATATAAATATTGTAACTGTAATTCTTGCTTGAAAACTGTTTTGTTATATGTAATTTTGCTATGTTAAAGTTAAAGATTCCGTTCTTGTTTAAACAGAAATAGGAGTAATGATGGAGTATAGGTCATTGGTTAATTAAATAAGAAACTGTTTGTCCTGAAAGGTTAGAACATAGGTGGGTGGAATAAACATAAGAGAATGCTGGGAGGAATAGGAATTGAGTTTAGAGATGCCATGCACCTCTGCCATGGGCAGAAATGGTAGCTCTGCACTCTGAGGCAGATGGCGATACAGCCAGCCACCAGGTCAGACATGCTAAATCTTTCCTTCTAAGCGCACCTCGTGCTGCAACATACATTATTAGACATGGGTTAAGAGGCTGAAAATAATGGGGCAGGCAGTGTTGAAATGAATAGTTTTGTGTTGTTATTTCGGAGCATGACCTTACACGGCGGCCCCATGGGGATGCAGCCCTGCTGCTCAAATTTCTACAATCAAGGGGGAAATGGAAGAAGGGAAGAAACAAGAGAGAGAGACAAGGAAGAATGGATGAATTCAATCATTCCTTGGAAAAATGAGTGAACCAATAAATGAAGAGACCTAGTAGGAAAAAATGTGCTGCATTCCCTCAGAGAGTCATGTCAAATTAAGGATTGACAAGGTTTTCCATTAAGGAGGAGGCTTATTCCATTTTACCTTCTTTGTGCTCCAGGCCCACCCACAAGAGTGATGATGAGGACAGGGAGAAGAAGAGGAGAGGGTGTGCCAGAATTCCCTGGTACAATTTCTCAACAAAATTGTAGCCAAATCACCTGACCTGGGACAGCTGATCTACATGCTGGAC
Organism: Microtus pennsylvanicus; assembly: GCF_037038515.1. Taxonomy (NCBI): domain Eukaryota; kingdom Metazoa; phylum Chordata; class Mammalia; order Rodentia; family Cricetidae; genus Microtus; species Microtus pennsylvanicus. Next base: position 20,091,992 of record NC_134602.1, read on the forward strand.
CCTAACTCCCAGTTTGACAACTCTAACATTTTAACCAAGTTTGTGAAGATGAAGGAACCAAAAATAGCCCAGTTACAGGATGGCAGGTTCCTTACAGGATGGGAGTCAGACATCAGTACCATACTGGTATTTGGCGGTTTGATGGGTGTGTGGGGTCTTTGCCAGACTCCACCTAGCATCATGGATTCCCTACTTTACTGATATTATGGAGTTGGGTGCATTCATCATATGTGTGCATGTCACACACTAGTGGGCATCATATGTACATGTTTATCCTGTGTGTGGGTGAGTGTGTTAATGAGTTTTATAGCCCAAGTACTACAGAACATGATCAATGAAAGGGAACACTGTTTTCCAGATATGGCAGGGCAATTATTTCAATGAACTGACAAGGGTTGGATGGCATGGATAAGACCTATGAGAGTTCAAGGCATACCGAATCCAGGCATGACAAAGTAGGTGGCAGACAGAATTCTGGCAAAACTAAGTAGGTAGCTTGATGTCCAACTTACTGGAGAAGAGCAACTGAGCGGAGACACTTTTCACTAAGCAACATGCTCTAGTGGAGATCAAACATCCTTTGACTTACAGCCAGTACGAATTAAACCATTCATCAAATGAAACCTAATTTTCTCTGATTTTGAGTATACGTTTGTGTCCCTTCCTGATTAATCTACTCTTTATCCTCTTAAGTCCCAATACCTCACGCTGATATCGGTCACATCTTTCCATTTGACATGGTTTTCCCTCAAGCTTCATACCGCCCCGAGATCATACAACTTTTTGTCCCCTCTCCACTGCTTCCTTGACAGCCATTTTGTCCTTTACCACACCACGCACGCCCAGTCCTTTACTCTCCAAGGGGAAAAGACCATAAATCCTGCTTTGTTTTGAGGCATGTGTTTCTGTGATGCCCCATCCACCAAACACAATCCATCATTGACCAAATAACACAACATGTTAACAAATTTTTATTCTTTGAGAAAGAATAATTCATTGGAAAAGATACCAGGATTCATAGAAGACCTGAGGTATCTCTGAAAAAACACATTCCCAAAGAGAGCATTAAGTCTGCCCCTCAAAATTTGAGAATTTCACTTTAACAGATCTTCACCAAATCATAGACATAGATATGGAAGTCATTATCAAACTTGATGAAATACACAGAAGGTTTGTTGGGAACTTGGCAAATAATTTTACCTATCTCTTGGGTTCCATCTTTTTTGTTGTACTGCACTCTTTTGCCCTCCAAGGAATCCCTGCCTAATTCCAAAGTCACCTCTACTGGAGGACATTCAGGCGTGATGTGGAGGTAGCCTTCAATGGAATCATCATGATGGTGGTAAAGGTACAGGACCGGATCATTCTCGTTGACAATGTAGAAACAGGTCGTTATGGTCTGCACCTCATCTGGGACCACGCCACTCCACTCTTCCTTAGAGCCTGGCATGATGTGGAGGTTGCCTTCCAGGTAGTCATCCAGGAGGTGGTAAATGTACAAGACCGGATCTTTCTTGTAGGTAATATAAAACCAGGTCTTCATGATTGGCACCTCTTCTAGGACCATCCCGTTCCAGTCATTCTTAGAGCCATTTGTGCCCATGAATGTATGTTTCACTGCTCTGCCAACTATGGTGTTTGAGAGATGAGTGTCTGTCACCTGAGGAAATGGCACATTGTTAGGCAGGATCTTCAGGTTTAAAATCCTTTCATCACTATGAAGCTCCAAGCCATAGACACAATCAATCCCATCATATTTCAACAAATAGAGAGAGGGATATGTTGGCAGTTGATCTAGAATGATGGCTTTCCAATGGGTGACTGGTTCATTGGCTTCCTTCCAGCCATGAGAAATTCTGCGGCCAACAATATTCTCCAGGGCCTCAAAAGGCATACTAAGTTTTTGCTTCTGGAGCGATGGCCCATTCTTCTTCTGGAGATGTGGCATGCCACTCATACTGAGACGCATCTTCATCATGACGGGAGACTTTCTGAGATAGGCCACAGCACTCCTGTTCCACTGTCTCTTGGCTCTGTTTCTGTGCTTGGGCTTCATAGCTGCCAATCTCTGCATAGGAAGAACTCTTCAGTTTAAATCAGACACAAAGTGGTTTCCTCCACCATAAGTGCCTGCAAGGATAAGAAGGTGAGGATGTGAGGTCAAGGCTCTTTTTAGGAATAACTTTGGAGCAGGTGAAAAAGGCAGGGCTGAATAGATTTGGATACCTAAATGGAATATGTTCTTAAGAAATTAATAAGAAAATTATCAAACTCTTGTCTACAGCTCAGTATATGTGTATCAGAGACATATTCCTGCTGCAAAATGCAATTGACCTCTACTGAGAAACCTACTTCCTGACATACTATATCAATGAGAGAGGAAGCTATGCCTATACCTAAAGTGAGAAAGAAATATCTGAACAGATGGCAAAGAATTCAAAGAACAGCCACTCCTCTCCTTACCACTCAAGCTACTGGTTAGTTGGCTGATCTATAACCACCTGCCCAAGGTCATGGCACTCCAGTCCACTGGCTCTCTCTATTGTGTCTCCTGATCCAGATCCAGGTTGATTACATAAAGATATTCTGTATCTTCATTAGAGAAGTGAGTACTGTGAGTCAAACTGCCAAAAGAAAGAAACATTAATCTGTGCAACAGCACCTATTAGAAATAATTATCTTTTAAAACGCATATGGACAAAGAGGATCTTTGCCATTTAAGTGGACTGAGGAATTGGACATTTTTAGCAAAGATAGAGCTGGGAGAATACCTGACATTAACCGTCCCCCAGCTATCAAATATAGGAGCTGTTAACGACATAAATTTTGGACCCAGAGCAGATTTGAAAGAAACCTTTCTTTGACTACAGAGGTCCTAGTTGCTTCCTAAACATATTTACCAAAAGAAAATATCTTGGCTCTCTAGATTCCAACTTCTGGAAATTCGGTTGAACAGTTGTGGAGCCCAAGAGCTGAACTGACCTCCTCAGGCACCGTGAAGATAGTAAGCCCACCTTCACAGAAGACCAGTGCTTCATGTGGAACAGAGTTGCCACCCCCAACCAAAGCTTTGTGACATCATCAAGGCTCTACTTATGTCATAAAACTCCTCCTAGCCAGGTTTCTTCCCTACTAACCCCCAGAAATATCCAGCATACAGGTCCTAAAATGCTGCTCATACAGCCCCATGAAGACCCAAAATAAAAACCCCAATCTTCTTCCCAATTACTTGAGTCATATTTTCCAAGTAACTCAACCCCTTTATGTGTTTTTTTTTTCTGTAAAATAATTTTTGGTCTGAGTCAAAAACTCATAGGAATGTTTTTTTCCTAGCTCCAATGTCCTCATTGGTTATTTTCTATTGATTTTTCCATTACTTCATAATAATAATTATCAAACTTTCCACTTCTCTTCCTCCTCCCACATTCTTCTTGCTGCGCAAATAAACCTCTCCACTCAAACACCAGTCCAAATAGAGGGCAGGGTACTTTGAGCTGTGGGAAGTCCAAGCCCACCCTTCATCCATCCAGATTTAGCAAGGTATGCATCCACAAAAATTATGATCACAAAAAGCCAGTGTATGATATGCAGACAATTGCAAGTGCCATTATCTTTGGCTTCTCCGTCTGCCCCAATTGTCAGCCACATTCAGAGCTTCCAGTTTGATCCCATGTTCTTTCATTCCCAGGTCACTGGATTAGTTGAAATCCCCTTAGTTCAGGCACAGTGTCTCATAGTGTGGACCAAGCCCTTATATTCCTGACATCCTTGCTCTTTTTCTCCATCCATCTGCTCTTCCACTGGAGCTTGGAAGCTCCATCTAGTTTTCTGATTTTGACCCTGACTTGATCTCCATCATTTGCCAAACAAAAGTTCCATGGTGGTTTTCAAGATAGTCAGTCATCAGTCTGACTATGGGACAAGGCACACATAGTTCCTAGGGACATGTCACAGTGCGGTCAACTTCTCCCCCATGCTTCAGTACCTAGAGAGGGTCACCCTATAGCCTACTGAGAACCACTCGAGAGATATCGATATTGACATCCTCAGAATGGCCCCATAAATTGAGATATCATCAGTGTATGTGCATTAACTATTGTGTGTTTGTGTGTGTGTATTTAAATCACAATAACAAATGGATTGTAATATTGAAGTTTCTTCTCATCTTGAGAAGAATATTTGATACAGAAACACTCTCACAGTAATAGTGAGAGTGTAAACTATCTAAGAAAGGAGAAATAACTGGAGGAATCCCCCAGGAGTTAGGCTCAGTGTCCCAGGAATTACGCCCAAGGAAAGTCAATGAAATCAGTGATGGAAGATAAAACCCAGCCTAAATAAAACCCTAAATCATTTAGGTGGAACATGAGATACTCTTACAACAGTTACAAGAGGTCTAAAATGCCTGGACTGGAACATAAGGGGAACACAATGACGTGGAGCTGAGAGTGCATGGCAAAACTTACTGGATCTGGCAAAAATTATGTAAGCATACCAAAGAAACCACCAGTGGGACAAAACCCTAAGAAATCTGTATGACAACATATCATGTTGAACATAATGAGATTTATAGGCAAATGAAAGATCTCAATTATGTCACTGTCACACAGGTGATGATGAACCAGTTCCATCGTAGAGTGACTCCCTGCTGTGTTTAAGATAACCTGTCAATTCTGTCTAGTCAGTTACAAGGAAATTTGCATTAATTGCACAGATTAACTATCAGCATCATTTACTGCACAATCAAAGGCAAGGCAAAGAAATCATAGACATGTTGTTGAATGCTGATGATGTTATTGGGAGTTTTGATGGGTTTTTTTCTTAAAGGGTGACTCTCATCGGTGTCTCTCATGCATGAAGCAGATCCTTTCTCTGTGATGTTTCCTGAATAGCCACTGAGATACCAGCCCATTGAGTTGTGGTCTCTCTCTCTTTTAAAAAGCAACTTCTACCTTCAGCTTGATCTCTTGCTTGAGCTTCCCTTCCGGCTACTAGGCTCCTTTTCTGATCCTGCAGAGGGCTTTTGTAAGGGATTGTGATCTCTAAGTTTTTCCCCTTTCAAGAACTAATCATTCTATTAATCACAATTCTAAACTGCTGTGGGAGTTTGTTTGTGACTTATGCCTTCACATGTGATACAAGCGACCTGTGTGTATAGGGTCTTCTCTCTCTTCATGTGAGGAAGGCATGACAGCAGGAGTAGATGGCTGCTCATTCTCTGTAAGGAAATCAGTAAACAGTGGGCACCAAGTACAGGGATGTCCTGAAATATTAAGTCTTGTCCTTTCAAGGCCCCAAAGCCTCCAGCTAGGTTCAGGGTCACGACAATCTCCAAAACCCACCGAGCATGAAGTATTCAGAACCAGAAGCCTGTGTGTGCCATATCACATAAATTCATCGTGAGTACACCAATCTGTTTTTTTTTTAATTCTAAATTATTTTGTCCCATCAGAACGATCTATATTACCAATTAACCAAATTTGCTGCATCTTTGGTGTCCTAGAATTGCTTTAAATTGTTGCTGGGACAGTCTTACAAACCTTCCTGTGCTGTTATGAGACCTTAAGGTGACAGCACTTATTTCAGAAATCAAAGGCAGTTGGGTTCAATCCTATGGTTATCTGTTAGCGAGACACTGGAAGGATGGATTTGACTAAGAAATGGAGACAGCATACATGGAGGCAGGTAACCTTTCCTTTGCAAAATGACCCATTTTGAGGCCTTACTCAGGCTCTTCGCTTCTCCTAATCTTGGTTTTTTTATTAGTTTAGGAGAAGAATTAAAACTCCATTTACAGTATCTGTGAACCTGAATGAGTTAAGTATGTGTGACCAACTTGATGTCTGCCTGTCTGTCAACAGGGCCAGAGTTCAGGGGCATCTGATGCATAGCACAGGAATGTCAGCCTTCAATCTCAGGTCCACCTAACTCTACAGCATTAGAGTTGTCATGGTTGCTCATCTGATCTTCCTCATATGATCTCCATCCACAGAGATGTCAGAAAAATCCTCCCCTGAGAGTGCAAGTTCTTTACAAATGAAAGATTATACAACAGAAGACACATGGGAGATTTCTATGGGCAAGCTGTTGAAAGGATAAAGTGACAGAAGAAGTTTATTGATTAATTAAAGAAAGAATCCGCTTCAGCTGATAGGTTATAACATAGGTAGGTGGAGTAAACAAAATAGAATGCCGGGAGGAAGAGGTAGTGAGCTCAGAGAAGCCATGCTCCCCTCTCCCCGGCAGATGCCATAGCTCTGCTCTCTGAGGCAGATGTCTATGCAGCCAGCCACCATGTCAGACATGCTGAATTTTTCCTGGTAAGTGCACCTCGTTATACTACACTGATTATTAGAAATGGGTTAAAATGCTGAATCTAATGGGACAGCAGTGTTTAAAAGAATACAGTTTTTGTGTATTTATTTCAGGCATAACCTTCATGCGGCCGTGGTGCTGGGGACACAGCCTCGCTGCTCAAATAACTACAGAATGGCTTGCAGCCTTGTGGACAACTGAATCCACTGAAAGCTGAGAAAGCTTGGGAAAGAGTAAAGCATGTTTTCTTGGTAGCAGCGATTTCTCGGTCTGCTCTGCTTGCTAGAAGAAAGCAAGGGCTCTCATCTAAAAGAGGCTTGCTGACTCAGCTTCAGCTGCAAAACCCTGCAGCCCTTAAGAGGTCCTGCCACAAAACAGTTAAATGGTGTTGATAAAAGCCAACTGAATGCTTGTATGTTTTCAGCAGTAGCAGGAAAAAAAACTGTGTTGTTTTAAAATGCCGGCTTTCTGGGCCATCCTGCCTGGGCAAACTCTGAATGTTTGAGGAAAAAGGGCCAGCTACAGAGAGAGGGCTTGAGTGTTGTCTGTTGCAGCCTCTTTGATGGCAAGGACCTTGAAACACTGTAGACTTGTGGCACTGAATGCGGCTCTGTTAGGTACCTCAGCCACAAGGTTGGAATGGCAGAAAGCTAAGGAATGGGCTACATCTGGCCAGCAAAGCCACGGCTTTAGTCCTACTGAGATTGCTTGGTAAATGAAAGACTCATGTGGTCAGAAAAACAGAGAGAGACATAGAGTAAAGAGAGATTCAAAGACAAAGGAAATTTTTAACTGATTTACAGTGTGTTAAAAATATGTGCAGGCTAAAATTTGAAGTTCTTAAAGTTAAAAAAAGGAAGAGAGTTGTTGGGTGTGGTAGTACAAACCTGTAAACCCAACACATGGGAGGCAGAGGGAGATTGACCTCTGTACCTTCAAGGTGAGGTAGCACACGCCTTTAATCCCAGTGCCTTGAAGGCAGAGACAAACAGATCTTTGTGAGTTCAATGTGTAGTAGCATACACCTTTAATCCCAATGCCTGAAAGGCAGAGAGAGGCAGATCTCTGAGACTTCAAGGACAGACAGGTATACAGAGTTATTCCAGGTCAAAGATACAGAGAACCTGTCTCAAAAGGCAAAAAAATAAAAAGGAAAATAATCAAAATAGTGGTTAAATTGAAGCGCACAAAAATTCACAGCGAATTTTGATATTGTATGCTATTATGCTCTTTTTGAATCATTTGAATTTTGAGGCAGTAGCAATAGCTGCTAAAAGATGTTTCTTTATAAAAGCTGCTGAAATAATCCAACATAGATATTTTGAAAATGCCTTGACTTTGAAATTTGGATCTATGGACATGATGCTTTGGAAAGGAGTTTCTATTTTGTTTTCACAGAGGGTGATAGTCTGTGGATGCCTCTATCCTAATATGGTAGGATGGACCACGCCCTACTTAAAGGTTGCTGTGAACACCTTTAAAAAATTGCTTCTCTCAACTGCCAACTGAGATCAATCAATAATGATGCCACCATTCAGCAGGAAGCATTTTGGAAAGAAAAAACTTCACCCACGTTCCCAAATATGGCTTATAAATGTTCTTTTACATTTAAAGTGGGATGTGATATAGATATGAATATTTGCATTAGTATAGATTATGCTTTTCTGATAGAGATTTTAGGTCAATTTTGTTATATGTATATTCATTTTTGATCTTAATTAAGGTATTGTGATTGTGTAGTTCATTTAAAAATATAATGTATATAGGTTATTAATGGATAATCATTAATAATAGTCAAGTTTGTAGTCATGTTAGTTAGATTTTCTAGCTACATAGATATATATATTCAGTTAGATAGGCATTATTCATATCTCTCTAGACTACAAAATAGGCTATTTAATGTTTTAGTACCTTAGGATTTTTCATGACAGTGAGGCACTCTACTCTTGGCAGCACATATCTACTTCAGGAAGAAGATGGGCATTACAGAGGATCCTTATGGAATTTGATAGCCATTTGGGGAAGAAACTGCTCTTGCCTGGATTGTTGCATAAACTGTACACAGAAAACACTCAGAGAGAGGACTACTGAACTTGCCTAAAGGTGAGATGATCTTTTCGTGTTCCTGATTCAGGAAAGGGTCAGCAAAACATTCTTCAAGACAAGCAGATAGTGACTGCCTTTGAAATTTCCTGCTTCATGGAAATGTCTGCTGGAAACTATGGGCCTGTAGGCTGAGGATGGAAACACCAACGGTACAGAGGAACTTTGGGTGACTGTCCAGGCAGCGAGATGTCTCTGTCATTTCTAGAGTTTGAAAATGGCTTACTTTTTGTTTGCTTAGGTAATACTGTATTATTCTGGAGTCTCTGATGGAGTTGAAGAATAGATAGACAGTTATAGTTTTCCATTGTTATGATAAAAGGTAAAATAGATATAAATATTGTAACTGTAATTCTTGCTTGATAACTGTTTTGTTATATGTAATTTTGCTATGTTAAAATTAAAGATTCCGTTCTTGTTTAAACAGAAATAGGAGTAATGGTGGAGTATAGGTCATTGGTTAATTAAATAAAGAAACTGTTTGGCCTGAAAGGTTAGAACATAGGTGGGTGGAATAAACATAAGAGAATGCTGGGAGGAATAGGAATTGAGCTTAGAGATGCCATGCACCTCTCCCATGGGCAGAAATGGTAGCTCTGCACTCTGAGGCAGATGGCGATACAGCCAGCCACCAGGTCAGACATGCTAAATCTTTCCTTGTAAGCACACCTCGTGCTGCAACATACATTATTAGACATGGGTTAAGAGGCCTAAAATAATGGGGCAGGCAGTGTTGAAATGAATAGTTTTGTGTTGTTATTTCGGAGCATAACCTTACAAGGCGGCCCCATGGGGATGCAGCCCTGCTGCTCAAATTTCTACAATCAAGGGGGAAAGGGAAGAAGGGAAGAAAGAAGAGAGAGAGACAAGGAAGAATGGATGAATTCAATCATTCTTTGGAAAAATGAGTGAACCAATGAATGAGGAGACCTAGTAGGAAAAAATGTGCTGCATTCCCTCAGAGAGTCAGGTCAAATTAAGGATTGACAAGGTTTTCCACTAAGGAGGAGGCTTATTCCATTTTACCTTCTTTGTGCTCCAGGCCCACCCACAAGAGTGATGATGAGGACAGGGAGAAGAAGAGGAGAGGGTGTACCAGAATTCCCTGGTACAATTTCTCACCCAAATTGTAGCCAAATCACCTGACCTGGGACAGCTTATCTACATGCTGGACCCTAACTCCCAGTTTGACAACTCTAACATTTTAACCAAGTTTGTGAAGATGAAGGAACCAAAAATAGCCCAGTTACAGGATGGCAGGTTCCTTACAGGATGGGAGTCAGACATCAGTACCATACAGGTGTTTGGCGGTTTGATGGGTGTGTGGGGTCTTTGCCAGACTCCACCTAGCATCATGGATTCCCTACTTTACTGATATTATGGAGTTCGGTGCATTCATCATATGTGTGCATGTCACACACTAGTGGGCATCATATGTACATGTTTATCCTGTGTGTGGGTGAGTGTGTTCATGAGTTTTATAGCCCAAGTACTACAGAACATGATCAATGAAAGGGAACACTGTTTCCAAGATATGGCAGGGCAATTATTTAAATGAACTGACAAGGGTTGGATGGCATGGATAAGACCTATGAGAGTTCAAGGCATACCGAATCCAGGCATGACAAAGTAGGTGGCAGACAGAATTCTGGCAAAACTAAGTAGGTAGCTTGATGTCCAACTTACTGGAGAAGAACAACTGAGCGGAGACACTTTTCACTAAGCAACATGCTCTAGTGGAGATCAAACATCCTTTGACTTACAGCCAGTACGAATTAAAGCATTCATCAAATGAAACCTAATTTTCTCTGATTTTGAGTATACATTTGTGTCCCTTCCTGATTAATCTACTCTTTATCCTCTTAAGTCCCAATACCTCACGCTGATATCGGTCACATCTTTCCATTTGACATGGTTTTCCCTCAAGCTTCATACCGCCCCGAGATCATACAACTTTTTGTCTCCTCTCCACTGCTTCCTCGACAGCCATCTTGTCCTTTACCACACCACGCATCCCCAGTCCTTTACTCTCCAAGGGGAAAAGACCATAAATCCTGCTTTGTTTTGAGGCATGTATTTCTGTGATGCCCCATCCACCAAACACAATCCATCATTGACCAAATAACACAACATGTTAACAAATTTTTATTCTTTGAGAAAGAATAATCCATTGGAAAAGATACCAGGATTCATAGAAGACCTGAGGTATCTCTGAAAAAACACATTCCCAAAGAGAGCATTAAGTCTGCCCCTCAAAATTTGAGAATCTCACTTTGACTGATCTTCACCAAATCATAGACATAGATATGGAAGTCATTATCAAACTTGATGAAATACACAGAAGGTTTGTTGGGAACTTGGCAAATAATTTTACCTATCTCTTTGGTTCCATCTTTTTTGTTGTCCTGCACTCTTTTGCCCTGCAAGGAATCCCTGCCTAATTCCAAAGTCACCTCTACTGGAGGACATTCAGGCGTGATGTGGAGGTTGCCTTCAATGGAATCATCATGATGGTGGTAAAGGTACAGGACCGGATCATTCTCGTTGACAATGTAGAAACAGGTCGTTATGGCCTGCACCTCATCTGGGACCACGCCACTCCACTCTTCCTTAGAGCCTGGCATGATGTGGAGGTTGCCTTCCAGGTAGTCATCCAGGAGGTGGTAAATGTACAAGACCGGATCTTTCTTGTAGGTAATATAAAACCAGGTCTTCATGATTGGCACCTCTTCTAGGACCATCCCGTTCCAGTCTTTCTTAGAGCCATTTGTGCCCATGAATGTATGTTTCACTGCTCTGCCAACTATGGTGTTTGAGAGATGAGTGTCTGTCACCTGAGGAAATGGCACATTATTAGGCAGGATCTTCAGGTTTAAAATCCTTTCATCACTATGAAGCTCCAAGCCATAGACACAATCAATCCCATCATATTTCAACAAATAGAGAGAGGGATATGTTGGCAGTTGATCTAGAATGATGGCTTTCCAATGGGTGACTGGTTCATTGGCTTCCTTCCAGCCATGAGAAATTCTGCGGCCAACAATATTCTCCAGGGCCTCAAAAGGCTTACTAAGTTTTTGCTTCTGGAGCGATGGCCCATTCTTCTTCTGGAGATGTGGCATGCAACTCATACTAAGAGGCATCTTCATCATGGCGGAAGACTTTCTCTGATAGGCCACAGCACTCCTGTTCCACTGTCTCTTGGCTCTGTTTCTGTGCTTGGGCTTCATAGCTGCCAATCTCTGCATAGGAAGAACTCTTCAGTTTAAATCAGACACAAAGTGGTTTCCTCCACCATAAGTGCCTGCAAGGATAAGAAGTTGAGGATGTGAGGTCAAGGCTCTTTTTAGGAATAACTTTGGAGCAGGTGAAAAAGGCAGGGCTGAATAGATTTGGATACCTAAATGGAATATGTTCTTAAGAAATTAATAGGAAAATTATCAAACTCTTGTCTACAGCTCAGTATATGTGTATCAGAGACATATTCCTGCTGCAAAATGCAATTGACCTCTACTGAGAAACCTACTTCCTGACTTACTATATCAATGAGAGAGGAAGCTATGCCTATATCTAATGTGAGAAAGAAATATCTGAACAGATGGCAAAGAATTCAAAGAACAGCCACTCCTCTCCTTACCACTCAAGCTACTGGTTAGTTGGCTGATCTATAACCACCTGCCCAAGGTCATGGCACTCCAGTCCACTGGCTCTCTCTATTGTGTCTCCTGATCCAGATGCAGGTTGATTACATAAAGATATTCTGTATCTTCATTAGCGAAGTGAGTACTGTGAGTCAAACTGCCAAAAGAAAGAAACATTAATCTGTGCAACAGCACCTATTAGAAATAATTATCTTTTAAAACACATATGGACAATGAGGATCTTTGCCATTTAAGTGGACTGAGGAATTGGACATTTTTAGCAAAGATAGAGTGGGTGAATACCCGACATTAACCGTCCCCCAGCTATCAAATATAGGAGCTGTTAACGACATAAATTTTGGACCCAGAGCAGATTTGAAAGAAACCTTTCTTTGACTACAGAGGTCCTAGTTGCTTCCTAAACATATTTACCAAAAGAAAATATCTTGGCTCTCTAGATTCCAACTTCTGGAAATTCGGTTGAACAGTTGTGGAGCCCAAGAGCTGAACTGACCTCCTCAGCCATCGTGAAGATAGTAAGCCCACCTTCACAGAATACTAGTGCTTCATCTGGAACAGAGTTGCCACCCCCAAACAAAGCTTTGTGACATCATCAAGGCTCTACTTATGTCATAAAACTCTTCCTAGCCAGGTTTCTTCCCTACTATCCCCCAGAAATATCCAGCATACAGGTCCTAAAATGCTGCTCATACAGCCCCATGAAGACCCAAAATGAAAACCCCAATCTTCTTCCCAATTACTTGAGTCATATTTTCCAAGTAACTCAACCCCTTTATGTGTTTTTTTTTCTGTAAAATAATTTTTGGTCTGAGTCAACAACTCACATGAATGTTTTTTTTTCCTAGCTCCAATGTCCTCAGTGGTTATTTTCTATTGATTTTTCCATTACTTCATAATAATAATTATCAAATTTTCCACTTCTCTTCCTCCTCCCACATTCTTCTTGCTGCGCAAATAAACCTCTCCACTCAAACACCAGTCCAAATAGAGGGCAGGGTACTTTGAGCTGTGGGAAGTCCAAGCCCACCCTTCATCCATCCAGATTTAGCAAGGTATGCATCCACAAAAAATATGATCACAAAAAGCCAGTGCAGACAATTGCAAGTGCCATTATCTTTGGCTTCTCCGTCTGCCCCAATTGTCAGCCACATTCAGAGCTTCCAGTTTGATCCCATGTTCTTTCATTCCCAGGTCACTGGATTAGTTGAAATCCCCTTAGTTCAGGCACAGTGTCTCATAGTGTGGACCAAGCCCTTATATTCCTGACATCCTTGCTCTTTTTCTCCATCCATCTGCTCTTCCACTGGAGCTTGGAAGCTCCATCTAGGTTTCTGATTTTGACCCTGACTTGATCTCCATCATTTGCCAAACAAAAGTTCCATGGTGGTTTTCAAGATAGTCAGTCATCAGTCTGACTATGGGACAAGGCACACATAGTTCCTAGGGACATGTCACAGTGCGGTCAACTTCTCCTCCTTGCTTAAGTACCTAGAGAGGGTCACCCTATGGCCTTCTGAGAACCACTCGAGAGATATCGGTCTTGACATCCCCAGAATGGCCCCATAAATTGAGATATCATCAGTGTATGTGCATTAACTTGTGTGTGTTTGTGTGTGTGTATTTAAATCACAATAACAAATGGATTGTAATATTGAAGTTTCTTCTCATCTTGAGAAGAATATTTGCTACAGAAACACTCTAACAGTAATAGTGAGAGTGTAAACTATCTAAGAAAGGAGAAATAACTGGAGGAATCCCCCAGGAGTTAGGCTCAGTGTCCCAGAAATTACACCCAAGGAAAGTCAATGAACTCAGTGATGGAAGATAAAACCCAGCCTAAATAAAACCATAAATCATTTAGGTGGAACATGAGATACTCTTACAACAGTTACAAGAGGTCTAAAATGCCTGGACTGGAACATAAGGGGAACACAATGACGTGGAGCTGAGAGTGCATGGCAAAACTGATTGGATCTGGCAAAAATTATGTAAGCATACCAAGGAAACCACCAGTGGGACAAAACCCTAAGAAATCTGTATGACAACATATCATGTTGAACATAATGAGATTTATAGACAAAGGAAAGATCTTAATTATGTCACTGTCACACAGGTGATGATGAACCAGTTCCATCGTAGAGTGACTCCCTGCTGTGTTTAAGATAACCTGTCAATTCTGTCTAGTCAGTTACAAGGAAATTTGCATTAATTGCACAGATTAACTATCAGCATCATTTACTGCACAATCAAAGGCAAGGCAAAGAAATCATAGACATGTTGTTGAATGCTGATGATGTTATTGGGAGTTTTGATGGGTTTTTTTCTTAAAGGGAAATCATCGGTGACTCTAATGCATGAAGCAGATCCTTTCTCTGTTATGTTACCTGAATAGCCACTGAGATACCAGGCCATTGAGTTGTGGTCTCTCTCTCTTTTAAAAAGCAACTTCTACCTTCAGCTTGATCTCTTGCTTGAGCTTACCTTCCAGCTACTAGGCTCCTTTTCTGATCCTGCAGAGGGCTTTTGTCAGGGATTGTGATCTCTAAGTTTTTCCCCTTTCAAGAACTAATCATTCTATTAATCACAATTCTAAACTGCTGTGGGAGTTTGTTTGTGACTTATGCCTTCACATGTGATACAAGAGACCTGTGTGTATAGAGTCTTCTCTCTGTTCATGTGGGGAAGGCATGGCAGCAGGAGTAGATGGCTGCTCATTCTCTGTAAGGAAATCAGTAAACAGTGGGCACCAAGTACAAGGATGTCCTGAAATATTAAGTCTTGTCCTTTCAAGGCCCCAAAGCCTCCAGCTAGGTTCAGGGTCACGACAATCTCCAAAACCCACCGAGCATGAAGTATTCAGAACCAGAAGACTGTGTGTGCCATATCACATAAATTCATCGTGAGTACACCAATCTGTTTTTTTAATTCTAAATTATTTTGTCCAATCAGAACGATCTATATTACCAATTAACCAAATTTGCTGCATCTTTGCTGTCCTAGAATTGCTTTAAATTGTTGCTGGGACAGTCTTACAAACCTTCCTGTGCTGTTATGAGACCTTAAGGGGACAGCACTTATTTCCAAAATCAAAGGCAGTTGGGTTCAATCCTATGGTCAGCTGTTAGCTAGACACTGGAAGGATGGATTTGACTAAGAAAGGGAGACAGCATACATGGAGGCAGGTAACCTTTCCTTTGCAAAATGACCCATTTTGAGGCCTTACTTCAGGCTCTTCTCTTCTCCTAATCTTGGTTTTTTTATTAGTTTAGGAGAAGAATTAAAACTCCATTTACAGTATCTGTGAACCTGAATGAGTTAAGTATGTGTGACCAACTTGATGTCTGCCTGTCTGTCAACACGGCCAGAGTTCAGGGGCATCTAATGCATAGCACAGGAATGTCAGCCATCAATCTCTGGTCCACCTAACTCTACAGCATTAGAGTTGTCATGGTTGCTCATCTGATCTTCCTCATATGATCTCCATCCACAGAGATGTCAGAAAAATCCTCCCCTGAGAGTGCAAGTTCTTTACAAATGAAAGATTATACAACAGACGACACATGGGAGATTTATATGGGCAAGCTGTTGAAAGGATAAATTGACAGAAGAAGTTTATTGATTAATTAAAGAAAGAATCCGCTTCAGCTGATAGGTTAGAACATAGGTAGGTGTAGTAAACAAAATAGAATGCCGGGAGGAAGAGGTAGTGATCTCAGAGAAGCCATGCTCCCCTCTCCCCGGCAGATGCCATAGCTCTGCTCTCTGAGGCAGATGTCGATGCAGCCAGCCACCATGTCAGACATGCTGAATTTTTCCTGGTAAGTGCACCTCGTTATACTACACTGATTATTAGAAATGTGTTAAAAAGCTGAATCTAATGGGCCAGCAGTGTTTAAAAGAATACAGATTTTGTGTATTTATTTCAGGCATAACCTTCATGCGGCCGTGGTGCTGGGGACACAGCCTCGCTGCTCAAATAACTACAGAATGGCTTGCAGCCTTGTGGACAACTGAATCCACTGAAAGCCTGAGAAAGCTTGGGAAAGAGTAAAGCATGTTTTCTTGGTAGCAGCGATTTCTCGGTCTGCTCTGCTTGCTAGAAGAAAGCAAGGGCTCTCATCTGAAAGAGGCTTGCTGACTCAGCTTCAGCTGCAAAACCCTGCAGCCCTTAAGAGGTCCTGCTACAAAACAGTTAAATGTTGTTGATAAAAGCCAACTGAATGCTTGTAAGTTTTCAGCAGTAGCAGGAAAAAAAAACTGTGTTGTTTTAAAATGCCGGCTTTCTGGGCCATCCTGCCTGGGCAAACTCTGACTGTTTGAGGAAGGAGGGCCAGCTACAGAAAGAGGGCTTGAGTGTTGTCTGTTGCAGCCTCTTTGATGGCAAGGACCTTGAAACACAGTAGACTTGTGCCACTGAATGCGGCTCTGTTCGGTACCTCAGCCACAAGGTTGGAATGGCAGAAAGCTAAGGAATGGTCTACATCTGGCCAGCAAAGCCACGGCTTTAGTCTTACTGAGATTGCTTGGTAAATGAAAGACTCATGTGGTCAGAAAAACAGAGAGAGAAATAGAGTAAAGAGAGATTCAAGACAAAGAAAATTTTTAAATGATTTACAGTGTGTTAAAAATATGTGCAGTCTAAAATTTGAAGTTCTTAAAGTTAAAAAAAGGAAGAGAGTTGTTGGGTGTGGTAGTACACACCTGTAAACCCAACACATGGGAGGCAGAGGGAGATTGACCTCTGTACCTTCAAGGTGAGGTAGCACATGCCTTTAATCCCAGTGCCTGAAGGCAGAGACAAACAGATCTTTGTGAGTTCAATGTGTAGTAGCATACACCATTAATCCCAATGCCTGAAAGGCAGAGCGAGGCAGATCTCTGAGACTTCAAGGACAGACAGGTATACAGAGTTATTCCAGGTCAAAGATACAGAGAACCTGTCTCAAAAGGCAAAAAATTAAAAGGAAAAATAAACAAAATAGAGGTTAAATTGAAGCGCACTAAGATGGAAAACTCACAGCGAATTTTGATATTGTATGCTATTATGCTCTTTTTGAATCATTTGAATTTTGAGGCAGTAGCAATAGCTGCTAAAAGATGTTTCTTTATAAAAGCTGCTGAAATAATCCAACATAGATATTTTGAAAATGCCTTGACTTTGAAATTTGGATCTAAGGACATGATGCTTTGGAAAGGAGTTTCTATTTTGTTTTCACAGAGGGTGATAGTCTGTGGATGCCTCTATCCTAATATGGTAGGATGGACCACGCCCTACTTAAAGGTTGCTGTGAACACCTTTAAAATATTGCTTCGCTCAACTGCCAACTGAGATAAATCAATAATGATGCCACCATTCAGCAGGAAGCATTTTGGAGAGAAAAAACTGCACCCACGTTCCCAAATATGGCTTATAAACATTCTTTTACATTTAAAGTGGGATGTGATATAGATATGAATATTTGCATTAGTATAGATTTTGCTTTACTGATAGAGATTTTAGGTCAATTTTGTTATATGTATATGCATTTTTGATCTTAATTAAGGTATTGTGATTGTGTAGTTCATTTAAATATATAATGTATATAGGTTGTTAATGGATAATCATTAATAATAGTCAAGTTTGTAGTCATGTTAGTTAGATTTTCTAGCTACATAGATATATATATTCAGTTAGATAGGCATTATTCATATCTCTCTAGACTACAAAATAGGCTATTTAATGTTTTAGTACCTTAGGGTTTTTATGACAGTGAGACACTCTACTCTTGGCAGCACATATCTACTTCAGGAAGAAGATGGGCATCAAAGAGGATCCTCATGGAGTTTGATAGCCATTTGGGGAAGAAACTGCTCTTGCCTGGATTGTTGCATAAACTGTACACAGAAAACACTCAGAGAGAGGACTACTGAACTTGCCTAAAAGTGAGATGATCTTTTCGTGTTCCTGATTCAGGAAAGGGTCAGCAAAACATTCTTCAAGACAAGCAGATAGTGACTGCCTTTGAAATTTCCTGCTTCATGGAAATGTCTGCTGGAAACTATGGGCCTGTAGGCTGAGGGTGGAAACCCCAACGGTACAGAGGAACTTTGGGTGACTGTCCAGGCAGCGAGATGTCTCTGTCATTTCTAGAGTTTGAAAATGGCTTACTTTTTGTTTGCTTAGGTAATACTGTATTATTCTGGAGTCTCTGATGGAGTTGAAGAATAGATAGATAGTTATAGTTTTCCATTGTTATGATAAAAGATAAAATAGATGTAAATATTGTAACTGTAATTCTTGCTCGATAACTGTTTTGTTATATGTAATTTTGCTATGTTAAAGTTAAAGATTCCATTCTTGTTTAAACAGAAATAGGAGTAATGATGGAGTATAGGTCATTGGTTAATTAAATAAAGAAACTGTTTGGCCTGAAAGGTTAGAACATAGGTGGGTGGAATAAACATAAGAGAATGCTGGGAGGAGTAGGAATTGAGCTTAGAGATGCCATGCACCTCTCCCATGGGCAGAAATGGTAGCTCTGCACTCTGAGGCAGATGGCGATACAGCCAGCCACCAGGTCAGACATGCTAAATCTTTCCTTCTAAGCGCACCTCGTGCTGCAACATACATTATTAGACATGGGTTAAGAGGCCTAAAATAATGGAGCAGGCAGTGTTGAAATGAATAGTTTTGTGTTGTTATTTCGGAGCATAACCTTACAAGGCGGCCCCATGTGGATGCAGCCCTGCTGCTCAAATTTCTACAATCAAGGGGGAAATGGAAGAAGGGAAAAAAGAAGAGAGAGAGACAGGGAAGAATGGATGAATTCAATCATTCGTTGGAAAATTGAGTGAAGCAATGAATGAGGAGACCTAGTAGGAAAAAATGTGCTGCATTCCCTCAGAGAGTCAGGTCAAATTAAGGATTGACAAGGTTTTCCACTAAGGAGGAGGCTTATTCCATTTTACCTTCTTTGTGCTCCAGGCCCACCCACAAGAGTGATGATGAGGACAGGGAGAAGAAGAGGAGAGGGTGTACCGGAATTCCCTGGTACAACTTCTCACCCAAATTGTAGCCAAATCACCTAACCTGGGACAGCTGATCTATATGCTGGACCCTAACTCCCAGTTTGACAACTCTAACATTTTAACCAAGTTTGTGAAGATGAAGGAACCAAAAATAGCCCAGTTACAGGATGGCAGGTTCCTTACAGGATGGGAGTCAGACATCAGTACCATACTGGTATTTGGCGGTTTGATGGGTGTGTGGGGTCTTTGCCGGACTCCACCTAGCATCATGGATTCCCTACTTTACTGATATTATGGAGTTCGGTGCATTCATCATATGTGTGCATGTCACACACTAGTGGGCATCATATGTACATGTTTATCCTGTGTGTGGGTGAGTGTGTTCATGAGTTTTATAGCCCAAGTACTACAGAACATGATCAATGAAAGGGAACACTGTTTTCCAGATATGGCAGGGCAATTATTTAAATGAACTGACAAGGGTTGGATGGCATGGATAAGACCTATGAGAGTTCAAGGCATACCGAATCCAGGCATGACAAAGTAGGTGGCAGACAGAATTCTGGCAAAACTAAGTAGGTAGCTTGATGTCCAACTTACTGGAGAAGAGCAACTGAGCGGAGACACTTTTCACTAAGCAACATGCTCTAGTGGAGATCAAACATCCTTTGACTTACAGCCAGTACGAATTAAACCATTCATCAAATGAAACCTAATTTTCTCTGATTTTGAGTATACGTTTGTGTCCCTTCCTGATTAATCTACTCTTTATCCTCTTAAGTCCCAATACCTCACGCTGATATCGGTCACATCTTTCCATTTGACATGGTTTTCCCTCAAGCTTCATACCTCCCCGAGATCATACAACTTTTTGTCCCTTCTCCACTGCTTCCTTGACAGCCATTTTGTCCTTTACCACACCACGCATGCCCAGTCCTTTACTCTCCAAGGGGAAAAGACCATAAATCCTGCTTTGTTTTGAGGCATGTGTTTCTGTGATGCCCCATCCACCAAACACAATCCATCATTGACCAAATAACACAACATGTTAACAAATTTTTATTCTTTGAGAAAGAATAATTCATTGGAAAAGATACCAGGATTCATAGAAGACCTGAGGTATCTCTGAAAAAACACATTCCCAAAGAGAGCATTAAGTCTGCCCCTCAAAATTTGAGAATTTCAATTTAACAGATCTTCACCAAATCATAGACATAGATATGGAAGTCATTATCAAACTTGATGAAATACACAGAAGGTTTGTTGGGAACTTGGCAAATAATTTTACCTATCTCTTGGGTTCCATCTTTTTTGTTGTACTGCACTCTTTTGCCCTGCAAGGAATCCCTGCCTAATTCCAAAGTCACCTCTACTGGAGGACATTCAGGCGTGATGTGGAGGTTGCCTTCCGTGGAATCATCATGATGGTGGTAAAGGTACAGGACCGGATCGTTCTCGTTGACAATGTAGAAACAGATCGTTATAGTCTGCACCTCACCTGGGACCACGCCACTCCAGTCTTCTTTAGAGCCTGGCAGATGTGGAGGTTGCCTTCCAGGTAGTCATCCAGGAGGTGGTAAGTGTACAAGACGGGATCTTTCTTGTAGGTAATATAAAACCAGGTCTTCATGATTGGCACCTCTTCTAGGACCATCCCGTTCCAGTCATTCTTAGAGCCATTTGTGCCCATGAATGTATGTTTCACTGCTCTGCCAACTATGGTGTTTGAGAGATGAGTGTCTGTCACCTGAGGAAATGGCACATTATTAGGCAGGATCTTCAGGTTTAAAATCCTTTCATCACTATGAAGCTCCAAGCCATAGACACAATCAATCCCATCATATTTCAACAAATAGAGAGAGGGATATGTTGGCAGTTGATCTAGAATGATGGCTTTCCCATGGGTGACTGGTTCATTGGCTTCCTTCCAGCCATGAGAAATTCTGCGGCCAACAATATTCTCCAGGGCCTCAAAAGGCTTACTAAGTTTTTGCTTCTGGAGCGATGGCCCATTCTTCTTCTGGAGATGTGGCATGCAACTCATACTAAGAGGCATCTTCATCATGGCGGGAGACTTTCTCTGATAGGCCACAGCACTCCTGTTCCACTGTCTCTTGGCTCTGTTTCTGTGCTTGGGCTTCATAGCTGCCAATCTCTGCATAGGAAGAACTCTTCAGTTTAAATCAGACACAAAGTGGTTTCCTCCACCATAAGTGCCTGCAAGGATAAGAAGGTGAGGATGTGAGGTCCATGCTCTTTTTAGGAATAACTTTGGAGCAGGTGAAAAAGGCAGGGCTGAATAGATTTGGATACCTAAATGGAATATGTTCTTAAGAAATTAATAGGAAAATTATCAAACTCTTGTCTACAGCTCAGTATATGTGTATCAGAGACATATTCCTGCTGCAAAATGCAATTGACCTCTACTGAGAAACCTACTTCCTGACTTACTATATCAATGAGAGAGGAAGCTATGTCTATACCTAAAGTGAGAAAGAAATATCTGAACAGATGGCAAAGAATTCAAAGAACAGCCACTCCTCTCCTTACCACTCAAGCTACTGGTTAGTTGGCTCATCTATAACCACCTGCCCAGGTCATGGCACTCCAGTCCACTGGCTCTCTCTATTGTGTCTCCTGATCCAGATGGAGGTTGATTACATAAAGATATTCTGTATCTTCATTAGAGAAGTGAGTACTGTGAGTCAAACTGCCAAAAGAAAGAAACATTAATCTGTGCAACAGCACCTATTAGAAATAATTATCTTTTAAAACACATATGGACAAAGAGGATCTTTGCCATTTAAGTGGACTGAGGAATTGGACATTTTTAGCAAAGATAGAGTGGGGAGAATACCTGACATTAACCGTCCCCCAGCTATCAAATATAGGAGCTGTTAACGACATAAATTTTGGACCCAGAGCAGATTTGAAAGAAACCTTTCTTTGACTACAGAGGTCCTAGTTGCTTCCTAAACATATTTACCAAAAGAAAATATCTTGGCTCTCTAGATTCCAACTTCTGGAAATTCGGTTGAACAGTTGTGGAGCCCAAGAGCTGAACTGACCTCCTCAGCCACCGTGAAGATAGTAAGCACACCTTCACAGAAGACTAGTGCTTCATGTGCAACAGAGTTGCCACCCCCAACCAAAGCTTTGTGACATCATCAAGGCTCTACTTATGTCATAAAACTCCTCCTAGCCAGGTTTCTTCCCTACTAACCCCCAGAAATATCCAGCATACAGGTCCTAAAATGCTGCTCATACAGCCCCATGAAGACCCAAAATAAAAACCCCAATCTTCTTCCCAATTACTTGAGTCATATTTTCCAAGTAATTCAACTTTTTATGTGTTTTCTTTTTCTGTAAAATAATTTTTGGTCTGAGTCAACAACTCACATAAATGTTTTTTTCCTAGCTCCAATGTCCTCATTGGTTATTTTCTATTGATTTTTCCATTACTTCATAATAATAATTATCAAACGTTCCACTTCTCTTCCTCCTCCCACATTCTTCTTGCTCCGCAAATAAACCTCTCCACTCAAACACCAGTCCAAATAGAGGGCAGGGTACTTTGAGCTGTGGGAAGTCCAAGCCCACCCTTCATCCATCCAGATTTAGCAAGGTATGCATCCACAAAAAATGTGATCACAAAAAGCCAGTGTATGATATGCAGACAATTGCAAGTGCCATTATCTTTGGCTTCTCCGTCTGCCCCAATTGTCAGCCACATTCAGAACTTCCAGTTCGATCCCATGTTCTTTCATTCCCAGGTCACTGGATTAGTTGAATCCCCTTAGTTCAGGCACAGTGTCTCATAGTGTGGACCAAGCCATTATATTCCTGACATCCTTGCTCTTTTTCTCCATCCATCTGCTCTTCCACTGGAGCTTGGAAGCTCCATCTAGTTTTCTGATTTTGACCCTGACTTGATCTCCATCATTTGCCAAACAAAAGTTCCATGGCAGTTTTCAAGATAGTCAGTAATCAATCTGACTATGGGACAAGGCACACATAGTTCCTAGGGACATGTCACAGTGCGGTCAACTTCTCCTCCCTGCTTAAGTACCTAGAGAGGGTCACCCTATGGCCTTCTGAGAACCACTCGAGAGATATCGATCTTGACATCCTCAGAATGGCCCCATAAATTGAGATATCATCAGTGTATGTGCATTAACTTGTGTGTGTTTGTGTATGTGTATTTAAATCACAATAACAAATGGATTGTAATATTGAAGTTTCTTCTCATCTTGAGAAGAATATTTGCTACAGAAACACTCTCACAGTAATAGTGAGAGTGTAAACTATCTAAGAAAGGAGAAATAACTGGAGGAATCCCCAAGGTGTTAGGCTCAGTGTCCCAGGAATTTAATCCAAGGAAAGTCAATGAACTCAGTGATGGAAGATAAATCCCAGCCTAAATAAAATCCTAAATCATTTAGGTGGAACATGAAATAATCTTACAACAGTTATAAGAGGTCTAAAATGCCTGGACTGGAACATAAGTGGAACACAATGACGTGGAGCTGAGAGTGCATGGCAAAACTGATTGGATCTGGCAAAAATTATGTAAGCATACCAAGGAAACCACCAGTGGGACAAAACCCTAAGAAATCTGTATGACAACATATCATGTTGAACATAATGAGATTTATAGACAAAGGAAAGATCTTAATTATGTCACTGTCACACAGGTGATGATGAACCAGTTTCATCGTAGAGTGACTCCCTGCTGTGTTTAAGATAACCTGTCAATTCTGTCTAGTCAGTTACAAGGAAATTTGCATAATTGCACAGATTAACTATCAGCATCATTTACTGCACAATCAAAGGCAAGGCAAAGAAATCATAGACATGTTGTTGAATGCTGATGATGTTATTGGGAGTTTTGATGGGTTTTTTTCTTAAAGGGAAATCATCGGTGACTCTCATGCATGAAGCAGATCCTTTCTCTGTGATGTTTTCTGAATAGCCACTGAGATACCAACCCATTGAGTTGTGGTCTCTCTCTCTTTTAAAAAGCAACTTCTACCTTCAGCTTGATCTCTTGCTTGAGCTTCCCTTCCGGCTACTAGGCTCCTTTTCTGATGCTGCAGAGGGCTTTTGTTGGGATTGTGATCTCTAAGTTTTTCCCCTTTCAAGAACTAATCATTCTATTAATCACAATTCTAAACTGCTGTGGGAGTTTGTTTGTGACTTATGCCTTCACATGTGATACAAGCGACCTGTGTGTATAGGGTCTTCTCTCTGTTCATGTGGGGAAGGCATGGCAGCAGGAGTAGATGGCTGCTCATTCTCTGTAAGGAAATCAGTAAACAGTGGGCACCAAGTACAAGGATGTCCTGAAATATTAAGTCTTGTCCTTTCAAGGCCCCAAAGCCTCCAGCTAGGTTCAGGGTCACGACAATCTCCAAAACACACCGAGCATGAAGTATTCAGAACTAGAAGCCTGTGTGTGCCATATCACATAAATTCATCTTGAGTACACCAATCTGTTTTTTTTTTTAATGCTACATTATTTTTTCCCATCGGAACGATCTATATTACCAATTAACCAAATTTGCTGCATCTTTGGTGTCCTAGAATTGCTTTAAATTGTTGCTGGGACAGTCTTACAAACCTTCCTGTGCTGTTATGAGACCTTAAGGGGACAGCACTTATTTCAGAAATCAAAGGCAGTTGGGTTCAATCCTATGGTTAGCTGTTAGCTAGACACTGGAAGGATGGATTTGACTAAGAAGGGGAGACAGCATACATGGAGGCAGGTAACCTTTCCTTTGCAAAATGACCCATTTTGAGGCCTTACTGCAGGCTCTTCTCTTCTCCTAATCTTGGTTTTTTTATTAGTTTAGGAGAAGAATTAAAACTCCATTTACAGTATCTCTGAACCTGAATGAGTTAAGTATGTGTGACCAACTTGATGTCTGCCTGTCTGTCAACAGGGCCAGAGTTCAGGGGCATCTGATGCATAGCACAGGAATGTCAGCCATCAATCTCTGGTCCACCTAACTCTACAGCATTAGAGTTGTCATGGTTGCTCATCTGATCTTCCTCATATGATCTCCATCCACAGAGATGTCAGAAAAGTCCTCCCCTGAGAGTGCAAGTTCTTTACATATGAAAGATTATACAACAGAAGACACATGGGAGATTTATATGGGCAAGCTGTTGAAAGGATAAACTGACAGAAGAAGTTTATTGATTAATTAAAGAAAGAATCCGCTTCAGCTGATAGGTTAGAACATAGGTAGGTGGAGTAAAGAAAATAGAATGCCGGGAGCAATAGGGAGTGAGCTCAGAGAAGCCATGCTCCTCTCTCCCCGGCAGATGCCATAGCTCTGCTCTCTGAGGCAGATGTCGATGCAGCCTGCCACCATGTCAGACATGCTGAATTTTTCCTGGTAAGTGCACCTCATTATACTACACTGATTATTAGAAATGGGTTAAAATGCTGAATCTAATGGGCCAGCAGTGTTTAAAAGAATACAGTTTTTGTGTATTTATTTCAGGCATAACATTCATGCGGCCGTGGTGCTGGGGACACAGCCTCGCTGCTCAAATAACTACAGAATGGCTTGCAGCCTTGTGGACAACTGAATCCACTGAAAGCCTGAGAAAGCTTGGGAAAGAGTAAAGCATGTTTTCTTGGTAGCAGGGATTTCTCGGTCTGCTCTGCTTGCTAGAAGAAAGCAAGGGCTCTCATCTAAAAGAGGCTTGCTGACTCAGCTTCAGCTGCAAAACCCTGCAGCCCTTAAGAGGTCCTGCCACACAACATTTAAATGGTGTTGATACAAGCCAACTGAATGCTTGTATGTTTTCAGCAGTAGCAGGAAAAAAAACTGTGTTGTTTTAAAATGCCGGCTTTCTGGGCCATCCTGCCTGGGCAAACTCTGACTGTTTGAGGATGGAGGGCCAGCTACAGAAAGAGGGCTTGAGTGTTGTCTGTTGCAGCCATATGATGGCAAGGACCTTGAAACACTGTAGACTTGTGGCACTGAATGCGGCTCTGTTCGGTACCTCAGCCACAAGGTTGGAATGGCAGAAAGCTAAGGAATGGGCTACATCTGGCCAGCAAAGCCACGGCTTTAGTCCTACTGAGATTGCTTGGTAAATGAAAGACTCATGTGGTCAGAAAAACAGAGAGAGAAATAGAGTAAAGAGAGATTCAAAGACAAAGAAAATTTTTAAATGATTTACAGTGTGTTAAAAATATGTGCAGGCTAAAATTTGAAGTTCTTAAAGTTAAAAAAAGGAAGAGAGTTGTTGGGTGTGGTAGTACACACCTGTAAACCCAACACATGGGAGGCGGAGGGAGATTGACCTCTGTACCTTCAAGGTGAGGTAGTACACGCCTTTAATCCCAGTGCCTTGAAGGCAGAGACAAACAGATCTTTGTGAGTTCAATGTGTAGTAGCATACACCTTTAATCCCAATGCCTGAAAGGAAGAGAGAGGCAGATCTCTGAGACTTCAAGGACAGACAGGTATACAGAGTTATTCCAGGTCAAAGATACAGAGAACCTGTCTCAAAAGGCAAAAAATAAAAAGGAAAAATAAACAAAATAGAGGTTAAATTGAAGCGCACAACGATGGAAAATTCACAGCGAATTTTGATATTGTATGCTATTATGCTCTTTTTGAATCATTTGAATTTTGAGGCAGTAGCAATAGCTGCTCAAACATGTTTCTTTATAAAAGCTGCTGAAATAATCCAACGTAGATATTTTGAAAATGCCTTGACTTTGAAATTTGGATCTAAGGACATGATGCTTTGGAAAGGAGTTTCTATTTTGTTTTCACAGAGGGTGATAGTCTGTGGATGCCTCTATCCTAATATGGTAGGATGGACCACTCCCTACTTAAAGGTTGCTGTGAACACCTTGAAAAAATTGCTTCGCTCAACTGCCAACTGAGATAAATCAATAATGATGCCACCATTCAGCAGGAAGCATTTTGGAGAGAAAAAACTGCACCCACGTTCCCAAATATGGCTTATAAACGTTCTTTTACATTTAAAGTGGGATGTGATATAGATATGAATATTTGCATTAGTATAGATTTTGCTTTACTGATAGAGATTTTAGGTCAATTTTTTTTATATGTACATGCATTTTTGATCTTCATTAAGGTATTGTGATTGTGTAGTTCATTTAAAAATATAATGTATATAGGTTATTAATGGATAATCATTAATAATAGTCAAGTTTGTAGTCATGTTAGTTAGATTTTCTAGCTACATAGATATATATATTTCAGTTAGATAGGCATTATTCATATCTCTCTAGACTACAAAATAGGCTATTTAATGTTTTAGTACCTTAGGGTTTTTCATGACAGTGAGACACTCTACTCTTGGCAGCACATATCTACTTCAGGAAGAAGATGGGCATCACAGAGGATCCTTATGGAGTTTGATAGCCATTTGGGGAAGAAACTGCTCTTGCCTGGATTGTTGCATAAACTGTACACAGAAAACACTCAGAGAGAGGACTACTGAACTTGCCTAAAGGCGAGATGATCTTTTCGTGTTCCTGATTCAGGAAAGGGTCAGCAAACATTCTTCAAGACAAGCAGATAGTGACTGCCTTTGAAATTTCCTGCTTCATGGAAATGTCTGCTGGAAACTATGGGCCTGTAGGCTGAGGATGGAAACACCAACGGTACAGAGGAACTTTGGGTGACTGTCCAGGCAGCGAGATGTCTCTGTCATTTCTAGAGTTTGAAAATGGCTTACTTTTTGTTTGCTTAGGTAATACTGTATTACTCTGGAGTTTGAAGAATAGATAGATAGTTATAGTTTCCATTGTTATGATAAAAGATAAAATAGATATAAATATTGTAACTGTAATTCTTGCTTGATAACTGTTGTGTTATATGTAATTTTGCTATGTTAAAATTGAAGATTCCGTTCTTGTTTAAACAGAAATAGGAGTAATGATGAAGTATAGGTCATTGGTTAATTAAATAAAGAAACTGTTTGGCCTGAAAGGTTAGAACATAGGTGGGTGGAATAAACATAAGAGAATACTGGGAGGAATAGGAATTGAGCTTAGAGATGCCATGCACCTCTCCCATGGGCAGAAATGGTAGCTCTGCACTCTGAGGCAGATGGCGATACAGCCAGCCACCAGGTCAGACATGCTAAATCTTTCCTTCTAAGCGCACCTCGTGCTGCAACATACATTATTAGACATGGGTTAAGAGGCTGAAAATAATGGGGCAGGCAGTGTTGAAATGAATAGTTTTGCGTTGTTATTTCGGAGCATAACCTTACAAGGCGGCCCCATGGGGATGGAGCCCTGCTGCTCAAATTTCTACAATCAAGGGGGAAATGGAAGAAGGGAAGAAAGAAGAGAGAGAGACAAGGAAGAATGGATGAATTCAATCATTCATTGGAAAATTGAGTGAACCAATGAATGAGGAGACCTAGTAGGAAAAAATGTGCTGCATTCCCTCAGAGAGTCAGGTCAAATTAAGGATTGACAAGGTTTTCCACTAAGGAGGAGGCTTATTCCATTTTACCTTCTTTGTGCTCCAGGCCCACCCACAAGAGTGATGATGAGGACAGGGAGAACAAGAGGAGAGGGGGTACCAGAATTCCCTGGTACAATTTCTCACCCAAATTGTAGCCAAATCACCTGACCTGGAACAGCTGATCTACATGCTGGACCCTAACTCCCAGTTTGACAAATCTAACATTTTAACCAAGTTTGTGAAGATGAAGGAACCAAAAATAGCCCAGTTACAGGATGGAAGGTTCCTTACAGGATGGGAGTCAGACATCAGTACCATACAGGTGTTTGGCGGTTTGGTGGGTGTGTGGGGTCTTTGCCAGACTCCACCTAGCATCATGGATTCCCTACTTTACTGATATTATGGAGTTCGGTGCATTCATCATATGTGTGCATGTCACACACTAGTGGGCATCATATATACATGCTTATCCTGTGTGTGGGTGAGTGTGTTCATGAGTTTTATAGCCCAAGTACTACAGAACATGATCAATGAAAGGGAACACTGTTTTCCAGATATGGCAGGGCAATTATTTAAATGAACTGACAAGGGTTGGATGGCATGGATAAGACCTATGAGAGTTCAAGGCATACCGAATCCAGGCATGACAAAGTAGGTGGCAGACAGAATTCTGGCAAAACTAAGTAGGTAGCTTGATGTCCAACGTACTGGAGAAGAGCAACTGAGCGGAGACACTTTTCACTAAGCAACATGCTCTAGTGGAGATCAAACATCCTTTGACTTACAGCCAGTATGAATTAAACCTTTCATTAAATGAAACCTAATTTTCTCTGATTTTGAGTATACATTTTTGTCCCTTCCTGATTAATCTACTCTTTATCCTCTTAAGTCCCAATACCTCACGCTGATATCGGTCACATCTTTCCATTTGACATGGTTTTCCCTCAAGCTTCGTACCGCCCCGAGATCATACAACTCTTTGTCCCCTCTCCACTGCTTCCTTGCCAGCCATCTAGTCCTTTACCACAACACGCATCCCCAGTCCTTTACTCTCCAAGGGGAAAAGACCATAAATCCTGCTTTGTTTTGAGGCATGTATTTCTGTGATGCCCCATCCACCAAACACAATCCATCATTGACCAAATAACACAACATGTTAACAAATTTTTATTCTTTGAGAAAGAATAATCCATTGGAAAAAATACCAGGATTCATAGAATACCTGAGGTATCTCTGAAAACAACACATTCCGAAAGAGAGAATTAAGTCTGCCCCTCAAAATTTGAGAATTTCACTTTAACAGATCTTCACCAAATCATAGACATAGATATGGAAGTCATTATCAAACTTGATGAAATACACAGAAGGTTTGTTGGGAACTTGGCAAATAATTTTACCTATCTCTTGGGTTCCATCTTTTTTGTTGTACTGCACTCTTTTGCCCTCCAAGGAATCCCTGCCTAATTCCAAAGTCACCTCTACTGGAGGACATTCAGGCGTGATGTGGAGGTTGCCTTCAATGGAATCATCATGATGGTGGGAAAGGTACAGGACCGGATCATTCTCGTTGACCATGTAGAAACAGGTCGTTATGGCCTGCACCTCACCTGGGACCATGCCACTCCACTCTTCCTTAGAGCCTGGCATGATGTGGAGGTTGCGTTCCAGGTAGTCATCCAGGAGGTGGTAAATGTACAAGACCGGATCTTTCTTGTAGGTAATATAAAACCAGGTCTTCATGATTGGCACCTCTTCTAGGACCCTCCCGTTCCAGTCATTCTTAGAGCCATTTGTGCCCATGAATGTATGTTTCACTGCTCTGCCAACTATGGTGTTTGAGAGATGAGTGTCTGTCACCTGAGGAAATGGCACATTGTTAGGCAGGATCTTCAGGTTTAAAATCCTTTCATCACTATGAAGCTCCAAGCCATAGACACAATCAATCCCATCATATTTCAACAAATAGAGAGAGGGATATGTTGGCAGTTGATCTAGAATGATGGCTTTCCAATGGGAGACTGGTTCATTGGCTTCCTTCCAGCCATGAGCAATTCTGCGTCCAACAGTATTCTCCCGGGCCTCAAAAGGCTTACTAAGTTTTTGCTTGTGGAGCGATGGCCCATTCTTTCTCTGGAGATGTGGCATGCAACTCATACTAAGAGGCATCTTCATCAAGGCGGGAGACTTTCTGAGATAGGCCACAGCACTCCTGTTCCACTGTCTCTTGGCTCTGTTTCTGTGCTTGGGCTTCATAGCTGCCAATCTCTGCATAGGAAGAACTCTTCAGTTTAAATCAGACACAAAGTGGTTTCCTCCACCATAAGTGCCTGCAAGGATAAGAAGGTGAGGATGTGAGGTCAAGGCTCTTTTTAGGAATAACTTAGGAGCAGGTGAAAAAGGCAGGGCTGAATAGATTTGGATACCTAAATGGAATATGTTCTTAAGAAATTAATAGGAAAAGTATCAAAATCTTGTCTACAGCTCAGTATATGTGTATCAGAGACATATTCCTGCTGCAAAATGCAATTGACCTCTACTGAGAAACCTACTTCCTGACTTACTATATCAATGAGAGAGGAAGCTATGCCTATACCTAAAGTGAGAAAGAAATATCTGAACAGATGGCAAAGAATTCAAAGAACAGCCACTCCTCTCCTTACCACTCAAGCTACTGGTTAGTTGGCTCATCTATAACCACCTGCCCAGGTCATGGCACTCCAGTCCACTGGCTCTCTCTATTGTGTCTCCTGATCCAGATGCAGGTTGATTACATAAAGATATTCTGTATCTTCATTAGAGAAGTGAGTACTGTGAGTCAAACTGCCAAAAGAAAGAAACATTAATCTGTGCAACAGCACCTATTAGAAATAATTATCTTTTAAAACACATATGGACAAAGAGGATCTTTGCCATTTAAGTGGACTGAGGAATTGGACATTTTTAGCAAAGATAGAGTGGGGAGAATACCTGACATTAACCGTCCCCCAGCTATCAAATATAGGAGCTGTTAACGACATAAATTTTGGACCCAGAGCAGATTTGAAAGAAACCTTTCTTTGACTACAGAGGTCCTAGTTGCTTCCTAAACATATTTACCAAAAGAAAATATCTTGGCTCTCTAGATTCCAACTTCTGGAAATTCGGTTGAACAGTTGTGTAGCCCAAGAGCTGAACTGACCTCCTCAGCCACCGTGAAGATAGTAAGCACACCTTCACAGAATACTAGTGCTTCATGTGGAACAGAGTTGCCACCCCCAACCAAAGCCTTGTGACATCATAAAGGTCCTACTTATGTCTTAAAACTCCTCCTAGCCAGGTTTCTTCCCTACTAACCCCCAGAAATATCCAGCATACAGGTCCTAAAATGCTGCTCATACAGCCCCATGAAGACCCAAAATAAAAACCCCAATCTTCTTCCCAATTACTTGAGTCATATTTTCCAAGTAACTCAAACTTTTTATGTGTTTTTTTTTCTGTATAATAATTTTTGGTCTGAGTCAACAACTCAATGTATGTTTTTTTTCCTAACTCCAATGTCCTCATTGGTTATTTTCTATTGATTTTTCCATTACTTCATAGTAATAATTATCAAACTTTCCACTTCTCTTCCTCCTCCCACATTCTTCTTGCTCTGCAAATAAACCTCTCCACTAAAACAACAGTTCAAATAGAGGGCAGGGTACTTTGAGCTGTGGGAAGTCCAAGCCCACCCTTCATCCATCCAGATTTAGCAAGGTATGCATCCACAAAAAATATGATCACAAAAAGCCAGTGTATGATATGCAGACAATTGCAAGTGCCATTATCTTTGGCTTCTCCGTCTGCCCCAATTGTCAGCCACATTCAGAGCTTCCAGTTTGATCCCATGTTCTTTCATTCCCAGGTCACTGGATTAGTTGAAATCCCCTTAGTTCAGGCACAGTGTCTCATAGTGTGGACCAAGCCCTTATATTCCTGACATCCTTGCTCTTTTTCTCCATCCATCTGCTCTTCCACTGGAGCTTGGAAGCTCCATCTAGTTTTCTGATTTTGACCCTGACTTGATCTCCATCATTTGCCAAACAAAAGTTCCATGGTGGTTTTCAAGATAGTCAGTCATCAGTCTGACTATGGGACAAGGCACACATAGTTCCTAGGGACATGTCACAGTGCTGTCAACTTCTCCTCCCTGCTTAAGTACCTAGAGAGGGTCACCCTATGGCCTTCTGAGAACCACTCGAGAGATATCGATCTTGACATCCCCAGAATGGCCCCATAAATTGAGATATCATCAGTGTATGTGCATTAACTTGTGTGTGTTTGAGTGTGTATTTAAATCACAATAACAAATGGATTGTAATATTGAAGTTTCTTCTCATCTTGCGAAGAATATTTGCTACAGAAACACTCTCACAGTAAGAGTGAGAGTGTAAACTATCTAAGAAAGGAGAAATAACTGGAGGAATCCCCTAGGAGTTAGGCTCAGTGTCCCAGGAATTACGCCCAAGGAAAGTCAATGAACTCAGTGATGGAAGATAAAACCCAGCCTAAATAAAACCCTAAATCATTTAGGTGGAACATGAGATACTCTTACAACAGTTACAAGAGGTCTAAAATGCCTGGACTGGAACATAAGAGGAACACAATGACATGGAGCTGAGAGTGCATGGCAAAACTGATTGGATCTGGCAAAAATTATGTAAGCATACCAAGGAAACCACCAGTGGGACAAAACCCTAAGAAATCTGTATGACAACATATCATGTTGAACATAATGGGATTTATAGACAAAGGAAAGATCTCAATTATGTCACTGTCACACAGGTGATGATGAACCAGTTCCATCGTAGAGTGACTCCCTGCTGTGTTTAAGATAACCTGTCAATTCTGTCTAGTCAGTCACAAGGAAATTTGCATTAATTGCACAGATTAACTATAAGCATCATTTACTGCACAATCAAAGGCAAGGCAAAGAAATCATAGACATGTTGTTGAATGCTGATGATGTTATTGGGAGTTTTGATGGGTTTTTTTCTTAAAGGGAAATCATCGGTGACTCTCATGCATGAAGCAGATCCTTTCTCTGTGATGTTTCCTGAATAGCCACTGAGATACCAGCCCATTGAGTTCTGGTCTCTCTCTCTTTTGAAAAGCAACTTCTACCTTCAGCTTGATCTCTTGCTTGAGCTTCCTTTCCGGCTACTAGGCTCCTTTTCTGATCCTGCAGAGGGCTTTTGTAAGGGATTGTGATCTCTAAGTTTTTCCCCTTTCATGAACTAATCATTCTATTAATCACAATTCTAAACTGCTGTGGGAGTTTGTTTGTGACTTATGCCTTCACATGTGATACAAGCGACCTGTGTGTATAGGGTCTTCTCTCTGTTCATGTGGGGAAGGCATGGCAGCAGGAGTAGATGGCTGCTCATTCTCTGTGAGGAAATCAGTAAACAGTGGGCACCAAGTACAAGGATGTCCTGAAATATTAAGTCTTGTCCTTTCAAGGCCCCAAAGCCTCCAGCTAGGTTCAGGGTCACAACAATCTCCAAAACCCACTGAGCATGAAGAATTCAGAACCAGAGGCCTGTGTGTGCCATATCACATATTCATCGTGAGTACACCAATCTGTTT
This sequence comes from Microtus pennsylvanicus, assembly GCF_037038515.1. NCBI lineage: Eukaryota > Metazoa > Chordata > Mammalia > Rodentia > Cricetidae > Microtus > Microtus pennsylvanicus. Next base: position 20,126,160 of record NC_134602.1, read on the forward strand.
TTTTTAATGCTACATTATTTTTTCCCATCGGAACGATCTATATTACCAATACACCAAATTTGCTGCATCTTTGGTGTCCTAGAATTGCTTTAAATTGTTGCTGGGACAGTCTTACAAAACTTCCTGTGCTGTGATGTGACATTAAGGGGACTGCACTTATTTCAGAAATCAAAGGCAGTTGGGTTCAATCCTATGGTTAGCTGTTAGCTAGACACTGGAAGGATGGATTTGGCTAAGAAAGGGAGACAGCATACATGGAGGCAGGTAACCTTTCCTTTGCAAAATGACCCATTTTGAGGCCTTACTTCAGGCTCTTCTCCTAATCTTGGTTTTTTTATTAGTTTAGGAGAATTAAAACTCCATTTACAGTATCTGTGAACCTGAATGAGTTAAGTATGTGTGACCAACTTGATGTCTGCCTGTCTGTCAACAGGGCCAGAGTTCAGGGGCATCTGATGCATAGCACAGGAATGTCAGCCATCAATCTCTGGTCCACCTAACTCTACAGCATTAGAGTTGTCATGGTTGCTCATCTGATCTTCCTCATATGATCTCCATCCACAGAGATGTCAGAAAAATCCTCCCCTGAGAGTGCAAGTTCTTTACAAATGAAAGATTAAACAACAGAAGACACATGGGTGATTTCTATGGCAAGCTGTTGAAAGGATAAAGTGACAGAAGAAGTTTATTGATTAATTAAAGAAAGAATCCGCTTCAGCTGATAGGTTAGAACATAGGTAGGTGTAGTAAACAAAATAGAATGCCGGGAGGAAGAGGTAGTGAGCTCAGAGAAGCCATGCTCCCCTCTCCCCGGCAGATGCCATAGCTCTGCTCTCTGAGGCAGATGTCGATGCAGCCAGCCACCATGTCAGACATGCTGAATTTTTCCTGGTAAGTGCACCTCTTTATACTACACTGATTATTAGAAATGGGTTAAAATGCTGAATCTAATTGGCCAGCAGTGTTTAAAAGAATACAGTTTTTGTGTATTTATTTCAGGCATAACCTTCATGCGGCCGTGGTGCTGGGGACACAGCCTCGCTGCTCAAATAACTACAGAATGGCTTGCAGCCTTGTGGACAACTGAATCCACTGAAAGCCTGAGAAAGCTTGGGAAAGAGTAAAGCATGTTTTCTTGGTAGCAGCGATTTCTCGGTCTGCTCTGCTTGCTAGAAGATAGCAAGGGCTCTCATCTAAAAGAGGCTTGCTGACTCAGCTTCAGCTGCAAAACCCTGCAGCCCTTAAGAGGTCCTGCCACAAAACATTTAAATGGTGTTGATAAAAACCAACTGAATGCTTGTATGTTTTCAGCAGTAGCAGGAAAAAAAACTGTGTTGTTTTAAAATGCCGGGTTTCTGAGGCATCCTGCCTGGGCAAACTCTGACTGTTTGAGGAAGGAGGGCCAGCTACAGAAAGAGGGCTTGAGTGTTGTCTGTTGCAGCCTCTTTGATGGCAAGGACCTTGAAACACTGTAGACTTGTGGCACTGAATGCGGCTCTGTTCGGTACCTCAGCCACAAGGTTGGAATGGCAGAAAGCTAAGGAATGGGCTACATCTGGCCAGCAAAGCCACGGCTTTAGTCCTACTGAGATTGTTTGGTAAATGAAAGACTCATGTGGTCAGAAAAACAGAGAGAGAAATAGAGTAAAGAGAGATTCAAAGACAAAGAAAATTTTTAAATGATTTACAGTGTGTTAAAAATATGTGCAGGCTAAAATTTGAAGTTCTTAAAGTTAAAAAAAGGAAGAGAGTTGTTGGGTGTTAGGACACACCTGTAAACCCAACACATGGGAGGCAGAGGGAGATTGACCTCTGTACCTTCAAGGTGAGGTAGCACACGCCTTTAATCCCAGTGCCTTGAAGGCAGAGACAAACAGATCTTTGTGAGTTCAATGTGTAGTAGTATACACCTTTAATCCCAATGCCTGAAAGGCAGAGAGAGGCAGATCTCTGAGACTTCAAGGACAGACAGGTATACAGAGTTATTCCAGGTCAAAGATACAGAGAACCTGTCTCAAAAGGCAAAAAATAAAAAGGAAAAATAAACAAAATAGAGGATAAATTGAAGCGCACAAAGATGCAAAATTCACAGCAAATTTTGATATTGTATGCTATTATGCTCTTTTTGAATCATTTGAATTTTGAGGCAGTAGCAATAGCTGCTAAAGGATGTTTCTTTATAAAAGCTGCTGAAATAATCCAACATAGATATTTTGAAAATGCCTTGACTTTGAAATTTGGATCTAAGGACATGATGCTTTGGAAAGGAGTTTCTATTTGTTTTCACAGAGGGTGATAGTCTGTGGATGCCTCTATCCTAATATGGTAGGATGAACAACGCCCTACTTAAAGGTTGCTGTGAACACCTTTAAAAAATTGCTTCACTCAACTGCCAACTGAGATAAATCAATAATGATGCCACCATTCAGCAGGAAGCATTTTGGAGAGAAAAAACTGCACCCACATTCCCAAATATGGCTTATAAACGTTCTTTTACATTTAAAGTGGGATGTGATATAGATATGAATATTTGCATTAGTATAGATTTTGCTTTACTGATAGAGATTTTAGGTCAATTGTGTTATATGTATATGCATTTTTGATCTTAATTAAGGTATTGTGATTGTGTAGTTCATTTAAAAATATAATGTATATAGGTTATTAATGGATAATCATTAATAATAGTCAAGTTTGTAGTCATGTTAGTTAGATTTTCTAGCTACATAGATATATATATATATATTTCAGTTAGATAGGCATTATTCATATCTCTCTAGACTACAAAACAGGCTATTTAATATTTTAGTACCTTAGGGTTTTTCAGGACAGTGAGACACTCTACTCTTGGCAGCACATATCTACTTCAGGAAGAAGATGGGCATCAAAGAGGATCCTTATGGAGTTTGATAGCCATTTGGGGAAGAAACTGCTCTTGCCTGGATTGTTGCATAAACTGTACACAGAAAACACTCAGAGAGAGGACTACTGAACTTGCCTAAAAGTGAGGTGATCTTTTCGTGTTCCTGATTCAGGAAAGTGTCAGCAAAACATTCTTCAAGACAAGCAGATAGTGACTGCCTTTGAAATTTCCTGCTTCAAGGAAATGTCTGCTGGGAACTATGGGCCTGTAGGCTGAGAATGGAAACACCAAAGGTACAAAGGGATTTTGGGTGACTGTCCAGGCAGCAGATGTCTCTGTCATTTCTAGAGTTTGAATATGGCTTACTTTTTGTTTGCTTAGGTAATACTGTACTATTCTGGAGTCTCTGATGGAGTTGAAGAATAGATAGATAGTTATAGTCTTCCATTGTTATGATAAAAGATAAAATAGATATAAATATTGTAACTGTAATTCTTGCTTGATAACTGTTTTGTTATATGTAATTTGCTATGTTAAAGTTAAAGATTCCGTAGTTGTTTAAACAGAAATAGGAGTAATGATGGAGTATAGGTCATTGGTTAATTAAATAAAGAAACTGTTTGGCCTGAAAGGTTAGAACATAGGTGGGTGGAATAAACATAAGAGAATGCTGGGAGGAGTAGGAATTGAGCTTAGAGATGCCATGCACCTCTCCCATGGGCAGAAATGGTAGCTCTGCACTCTGAGGCAGATGGCGATACAGCCAGCCACCAGGTCAGACATGCTAAATCTTTCCTTCTAAGCGCACCTCGTGCTGCAACATACATTATTAGACATGGGTTAAGAGGCTGAAAATAATGGGGCAGGCAGTGTTGAAATGAATAGTTTTGTGTTGTTATTTCGGAGCATAACCTTACAAGGCGGCCCCATGGGGATGCAGCCCTGCTGCTCAAATTTCTACAAACAAGGGGGAAATGGAAGAAGGGAAGAAAGAAGAGAGAGAGACAGTGAAGAATGGATGAATTCAATCATTCCTTGGAAAAATAGTGAACCAATGAATTAGGAGACCTAGTAGGAAAAAATGTGCTGCATTCCCTCAGAGAGTCAGGTCAAATTAAGGATTGACAAGGTTTTCCACTAAGGAGGAGGCTTATTCCATTTTACCTTCTTTGTGCTCCAGGCCCACCCACAAGAATGATGATGAGGACAGAGAGAAGAAGAGGAGAGGGTGTACCAGAATTCCCTGGTACAATTTCTCACCCAAATTGTAGCCAAATCACCTGATGTGGGACAGCTGATCTACATGCTGGAACCTAACTCCCAGTTTGACAACTCTAACATTTTAACCAAGTTTGTGAAGATGAGGGAACCAAAAATAGCCCAGTTACAGGATGGCAGGTTCCTTACAGGATGGGAGTCAGACATCAGTACCATACTGGTATTTGGCGGTTTGATGGGTGTGTGGGGTCTTTGCCAGACTCCACCTAGCATCATGGATTCCCTACTTTACTGATATTATGGAGTTCGGTGCATTCATCATATGTGTGCATGTCACACACTAGTGGGCATCATATGTACATGTTTATCCTGTGTGTGGGTGAGCGTGTTCATGAGTTTTATAGCCCAAGTACTACAGAACATGATCAATGAAAGGGAACACTGTTTTCCAGATATGGCAGGGCAATTATTTAAATGAACTGACAAGGGTTGGATGGCATGGATAAGACCTATGAGAGTTCAAGGCATACCGAATCCAGGCATGACAAAGTAGGTGGCAGACAGAATTCTGGCAAAACTAAGTAGGTAGCTTGATGTCCAACGTACTGGAGAAGAACAACTGAGCGGAGACACTTTTCACTATGCAACATGCTCTAGTGGAGATCAAACATCCTTTGACTTACAGCCATTACGAATTAAACCATTCATCAAATGAAAACTAATTTTCTCTGATTTTGAGTATACATTTGTGTCCCTTCCTGATTAATCTACTCTTTATCCTCTTAAGTCCCAATACCTCACGCTGATATCAGTCACATCTTTCCATTTGACATGGTTTTCCCTCAAGCTTCATACCGCCCCGAGATCATACAACTTTTTGTCCCCTCTCCACTGCTTCCTTGACAGCCATCTTGTCCTTTACCACACCACGCATCCCCAGTCCTTTACTCCCCAAGGGGAAAAGACCATAAATCCTGCTTTGTTTTGAGGCATGTATTTCTGTGATGCCCCATCCACCAAACACAATCCATCATTGACCAAATAACACAACATGTTAGCAAATTTTTATTCTTTGAGAAAGGATAATCCATTGGAAAAGATACCAGGATTCATAGAAGACCTGAGGTATCTCTGAAAAAACACATTCCCAAAGAGAGAATTAAGTCTGCCCCTCAAAATTTGAGAATTTCACTTTAACAGATCTTCACCAAATCATAGACATAGATATGGAAGTCATTATCAAACTTGATGAAATACACAGAAGGTTTGTTGGGAACTTGGCAAATAATTTTACCTATCTCTTGGGTTCCATCTTTTTTGTTGTACTGCACTCTTTTGCCCTCCAAGGAATCCCTGCCTAATTCCAAAGTCACCTCTACTGGAGGACATTCTGGCGTGATGTGGAGGTTGCCTTCAATGGAATCATCATGATGGTGGTAAAGGTACAGGACCGGATCATTCTCGTTGACAATGTAGAAACAGGTCGTTATGGTCTGCACCTCATCTGGGACCACGCCACTCCACTCTTCCTTAGAGCCTGGCATGATGTGGAGGTTGCCTTCCAGGTAGTCATCCAGGAGGTGGTAAATGTACAAGACCGGATCTTTCTTGTAGGTAATATAAAACCAGGTCTTCATGATTGGCACCTCTTCTAGGACCATCCCGTTCCAGTCATTCTTAGAGCCATTTGTGCCCATGAATGTATGTTTCACTGCTCTGCCAACTATGGTGTTTGAGAGATGAGTGTCTGTCACCTGAGGAAATGGCACATTATTAGGCAGGATCTTCAGGTTTAAAATCCTTTCATCACTATGAAGCTCCAAGCCATAGACACAATCAATCCCATCATATTTCAACAAATAGAGAGAGGGATATGTTGGCAGTTGATCTAGAATGATGGCTTTCCAATGGGTGACTGGTTCATTGGCTTCCTTCCAGCCATGAGAAATTCTGCGGCCAACAATAATCTCCAGGGCCTCAAAAGGCTTACTAAGTTTTTGCTTCTGGAGCGATGGCCCATTCTTCTTCTGGAGAGGTGGCATGCCACTCATACTAAGTGGCATCTTCATCATGGTGGGAGACTTTCTGAGATAGGCCACAGCACTCCTGTTCCACTGTCTCTTGGCTCTGTTTCTGTGCTTGGGCTTCATAGCTGCCAATCTCTGCATAGGAAGAACTCTTCAGTTTAAATCAGACACAAAGTGGTTTCCTCCACCATAAGTGCCTGCAAGGATAAGAAGGTGAGGATGTGAGGTCAAGGCTCTTTTTAGGAATAACTTTGGAGCAGGTGAAAAAGGCAGGGCTGAATAGATTTGGATACCTAAATGGAATATGTTCTTAAGAAATTAATAGGAAAATTATCAAAATCTTGTCTACAGCTCAGTATATGTGTATCAGAGACATATTCCTGCTGCAAAAAGCAATTGACCTCTACTGAGAAACCTACTTCCTGACTTACTATATCAATGAGAGAGGAAGCTATGCCTATACCTAAAGTGAGAAAGAAATATCTGAACAGATGGCAAAGAATTCAAAGAACAGCCACTCCTCTCCTTACCACTCAAGCTACTGGTTAGTTGGCTGATCTATAACCACCTGCCCAAGGTCATGGCACTCCAGTCCACTGGCTCTCTCTATTGTGTCTCCTGATCCAGATCCAGGTTGATTACATAAAGATATTCTGTATCTTCATTAGAGAAGTGAGTACTGTGAGTCAAACTGCCAAAAGAAAGAAACATTAATCTGTGCAACAGCACCTATTAGAAATAATTAGCTTTTAAAACACATATGGACAAAGAGGATCTTTGCCATTTAAGTGGACTGAGGAATTGGACATTTTTAGCAAAGATAGAGTGGGGAGAATACCCGACATTAACCGTCCCCCAGCTATCAAATATAGGAGCTCTTAACGACATAAATTTTGGACCCAGAGCAGATTTGAAAGAAACCTTTCTTTGACTACAGAGGTCCTAGTTGCTTCCTAAACATATTTACCAAAAGAAAATATCTTGGCTCTCTAGATTCCAACCTCTGGAAATGTGGTTGAACAGTCGCGGAGCCCAAGAGCTGAACTGACCTCCTCAGCCACCGTGAAGATAGTAAGCCCACCTTCACAGAAGACTAGTGCTTCATGTGGAACAGAGTTGCCACCCCCAACCAAAGCTTTGTGACATCATCAAGGCTCTACTTATGTCATAAAACTCCTCCTAGCCAGGTTTCTTCCCTACTAACCCCCAGAAATATCCAGCATACAAGTCCTAAAATGCTGCTCATACAGCCCCATGAAGACCCAAAATAAAAACCCCAATCTTCTTCCCAATTACTTGAGTCATATATTTCAAGTAACTCAACCCCTTTATGTGTTTTTTTTTTCTGTAAAATAATTTTTGGTCTGAGTCAACAACTCACATGAATGTTTTTTTCTCCTAGCTCCAATGTCCTCATTGGTAATTTTCTATTGATTTTTCCATTACTTCATAATAATAACTATAAAACTTTCCACTTTTCTTCCTCCTCCCACATTCTTCTTGCTCCGCAAATAAACCTCTCCACTCAAACACCAGTCCAAATAGAGGGCAGGGTACTTTGAGCTGTGGGAAGTCCAAGCCCACCCTTCATTCATCCAGATTTAGCAAGGTATGCATCCACAAAAAATATGATCACAAAAAGCCAGTGTATGATATGCACACAATTGCAAGTGCCATTATCTTTGGCTTCTCCGTCTGCCCCAATTGTCAGCCACATTCAGAGCTTCCAGTTTGATCCCAAGTTCTTTCATTCCCAGGTCACTGGATTAGTTGAAATCCCCTTAGTTCAGGCACAGTGTCTCATAGTGTGGACCAAGCCCTTATATTCCTGACATCCTTGCTCTTTTTCTCCATCCATCTGCTCTTCCACTGGAGCTTGGAAGCTCCATCTAGTTTTCTGATTTTGACCCTGACTTGATCTCCATCATTTGCCAAACAAAAGTTCCATGGTGGTTTTCAAGATAGTCAGTCATCAGTCTGACTATGGGACAAGGCACACATAGTTCCTAGGGACATGTCACAGTGCGGTCAACTTCTCCTCCCTGCTTAAGTACCTAGAGAGGGTCACCCTATGGCCTTCTGAGAACCACTCAAGAGATATCGATCTTGACATCCCCAGAATGGCCCAATAAATTGAGATATCATCAGTGTATGTGCATTAACTTGTGTGTGTTTGTGTGTGTGTATTTAAATCACAATAACAAATGGATTGTAATATTGAAGTTTCTTCTAATCTTGAGAAGAATATTTGCTACAGAAACACTCTCACAGTAATAGTGAGAGTGTAAACTATCTAAGAAAGGAGAAATAACTGGAGGAATCCCCCAGGAGTTAGGCTCAGTGTCCCAGGAATTACGCCCAAGGAAAGTCAATGAACTCAGTGATGGAAGATAAAACCCAGCCTAAATAAAACCCTAAATCATTTAGGTGGAACATGAGATACTCTTACAACAGTTACAAGAGGTCTAAAATGCCTGGACTGGAACATAAGGGGAACAAAAGGACGTGGAGCTGAGAGTGCATGGCAAAACTGATTGGATCTGGCAAAAATTATGTAAGCATACCAAGGAAACCACCAGTGGGACAAAACCCTAAGAAATCTGTATGACAACATATCATGTTGAACATAATGAGATTTATAGACAAAGGAAAGATCTTAATTATGTCACTGTCACACAGGTGATGATGAACCAGTTCCATCGTAGAGTGACTCCCTGCTGTGTTTAAGATAACCTGTCAATTCTGTCTAGTCAGTTACAAGGAAATTTGCATTAATTGCACAGATTAACTATCAGCATCATTTACTGCACAATCAAAGGCAAGGCAAAGAAATCATAGACATGTTGTTGAATGCTGATGATGTTATTGGGAGTTTTGATGGGTTTTTTTCTTAAAGGGAAATCATCGGTGACTCTCATGCATGAAGCAGATCCTTTCTCTGTGATGTTTCCTTAATAGCCACTGAGATACCAGCCCATTGAGTTGTGGTCTCTCTCTCTTTTACAAAGCAACTTCTACCTTCAGCTTGATCTCTTGCTTGAGCTTCCCTTCCGGCTACGAGGCTCCTTTTCTGATCCTGCAGAGGGCTTTTGTAAGGGATTGTGATCTCTAAGTTTTTCCCCTTTCAAGAACTAATCATTCTATTAATCACAATTCTAAACTGCTGTGGGAGTTTGTTTGTGACTTATGCCTTCACATGTGATACAAGCGACCTGTGTGTATAGGGCCTTCTCTCTGTTCATGTGGGGAAGGCATGGCAGCAGGAGTAGATGGCTGCTCATTCTCTGTAAGGAAAGCAGTAAACAGTGGGGACCAAGTACAAGGATGTCCTGAAATATTAAGTCTTGTCCTTTCAAGGCCCCAAAGCCTCCAGCTAGGTTCAGGGTCACGACAATCTCCAAAACCCACCGAGCATGAAGTATTCAGAACCAGAAGCCTGTGTGTGCCATATCACATAAATTCATCGTGAGTACACCAATCTGCTTTTTTTTTTTAATTCTAAATTATTTTGTCCCATCAGAACGATCTATATTACCAATTAACTAAATTTGCTGCAAATTTGGTGTCCTAGTATTGCTTTAAATTGTTGCTGGGACAGTATTACAATCCTTCCTGTGTTGTTATGAGACCTTAAGGGGACAGCACTTATTTCAGAAATCAAAGGCAGTTGGGTTCACTCCTATGGTTATCTGTTAGCGAGACACTGGAAGGATGGATTTGACTAAGAAAGGGAGACAGCATACATGGAGGCAGGTAACCTTTCCTTTGCAAAATGACCCATTTTGAGGCCTTACTTCAGGCTATTCTCTTCTCATAATCTTGGTTTTTTTATTAGTTTAGGAGAAGAATTAAAACTCCATTTACAGTATCTGTGAACCTGAATGAGTTAAGTATGTGTGACCAACTTGATGTCTGCCTGTCTGTCAGCAAGGCCAGAATTCAGGGGCATCTGATGCATAGCACAAGAATGTCAGCCATCAATCTCTGGTCCACCTAACTCTACAGCATTAGAGTTATCATGGTTGCTCATCTGATCTTCCTCATATGATCTCCATCCACAGAGATGTCAGAAAAATCCTCCCCTGAGAGTGCAAGTTCTTTACAAATGAAAGATTATACAACAGAAGACACATGGGTGATTTCTATGGCAAGCTGTTGAAAGGATAAAGTGACAGAAGAAGTTTATTGATTAATTAAAGAAAGATTCCGCTTCAGCTGATAGGTTAGAACATAGGTAGGTGGAGTAAACAAAATAGAATGCCGGGAGGAAGAGGTAGTGAGCTCAGAGAAGCCATGCTCCCCTCTCCCCGGCAGATGCCATAGCTCTGCTCTCTAAGGCAGATGTCGATGCAGCCAGCCACCATGTCAGACATGCTGAATTTTTCCTGGTAAGTGCACCTCCTTATACTACACTGATTATTAGAAATGGGTTAAAATGCTGAATCTAATGGGCCAGCAGTGTATAAAAGAATACAGTTTTTGTGTATTTATTTCAGGCATAACCTTCATGCGGCCGTGGTGCTGGGGACACAGCCTCGCTGCTCAAATAACTACAGAATGGCTTGCAGCCTTGTGGACAACTGAATCCACTGAAAGCTGAGAAAGCTTGGGAAAGAGTAAAGCATGTTTTCTTGGTAGCAGCGATTTCTCGGTCTGCTCTGCTTGCTAGAAGAAAGCAAGGGCTCTCATCTAAAAGAGGCTTGCTGACTCAGCTTCAGCTGCAAAACCCTGCAGCCCTTAAGAGGTCCTGCAACAAAACATTTAAATGGTGTTGATAAAAGCCAACTGAATGCTTGTATGTTTTCAGCAGTAGCAGGAAAAAAAAACTGTGTTGTTTTAAAATGCCGGGTTTCTGGGCCATCCTGCCTGGGCAAACTCTGATTGTTTGAGGAAGGAGGGCCAGCTACAGAAAGAGGGCTTGAGTGTTGTCTGTTGCAGCCTCTTTGATGGCAAGGACCTTGAAACACTGTAGACTTGTGGCACTGAATGCGGCTCTGTTCGGTACCTCAGCCACAAGGTTGGAATGGCAGAAAGCTAAGGAAAGGGCTACATCTGGCCAGCAAAGCCACGGCTTTAGTCCTACTGAGATTGCTTGGTAAATGAAAGACTCATGTGGTCAGAAAAACAGAGAGAGAAATAGAGTAAAGAGAGATTCAAAGACAAAGAAAATTTTTAAATGGATTACAGTGTGTTAAAAATATGTGCAGGAAAAATTTGAAGTTTTAAAGTTAAAAAAAGGAAGAGAGTTGTTGGGTGTGGTAGTACACACCTGTAAACCCAACACATGGGAGGCAGAGGGAGATTGACCTCTGTACCTTCAAGGCGAGGTAGCACACGCCTTTAATCCCAGTGCCTTGAAGGCAGAGACAAACAGATCTTTGTGAGTTCAATGTGTAGTAGCATACACCTTTAATCCCAATGCCTGAAAGGCAGAGAGAGGCAGATCTCTGAGACTTCAAGGACAGACAGGTATACAGAGTTATTCCAGGTCAAAGATACAGAGAACCTGTCTCAAAAGGCAAAAAATAAAAAGGAAAAATAAACAAAATAGAGGTTAAATTGAAGCGCACAAAGATGGAAAATTCACATTGAATTTTGATATTGTATGCTATTATGCTCTTTTTGAATCATTTGAATTTTGAGGCGGTAGCAATAGCTGCTAAAAGATGTTTCTTTATAAAAGCTGCTGAAATAATCCAACATAGATATTTTGAAAATGCCTTGACATTGAAATTTGGATCTAAGGACATGATGCTTTGGAAAGGAGTTTCTATTTTGTTTTCACAGAGGGTGATAGTCTGTGGATGCCTCTATCCTAATATGGTAGGATGGACCACGCCCTACTTAAAGGTTGCTGTGAACACCTTTAAAAATTTGCTTCGCTCAACTGCCAACTGAGATCAATCAATAATGATGCCACCATTCAGCAGGAAGCATTTTGGAGAGAAAAAACTGCACCCACGTTCCCAAATATGGCTTATAAACGTTCTTTTACATTTAAAGTGGGATGTGATATAGATATGAATATTTGCATTAGTATAGATTTTGCTTTACTGATAGAGATTTTAGGTCAATTTTGTTATATGTATATGCATTTTTGATCTTAATTAAGGTATTGTGATTGTGTAGTTCATTTAAAAATATAATGTATATAGGTTATTAATGGATAATCATTAATAATAGTCAAGTTTGTAGTCATGTTAGTTAGATTTTCTAGCTACACAGAGATATGTATATTTCAGTTAGATAGGCATTATTCATATCTCTCTAGACTACAAAACAGGCTATTTAATGTTTTAGTACCTTAGGGTTTTTCATGACAGTGAGACACTCTACTCTTGGCAGCACATATCTACTTCAGGAAGAAGATGGGCATCAAAGAGGATCCTTATGGAGTTTGATAGCCATTTGGGGAAGAAACTGCTCTTGCCTGGATTGTTGCATAAACTGTACACAGAAAACACTCAGAGAGAGGACTACTGAACTTGCCTAAAGGTGAGATGATCTTTTCGTGTTCCTGATTCAGGAAAGGGTCAGCAAACATTCTTCAAGACAAGCAGATAGTGACTGCCTTTGAAATTTCCTGCTTCATGGAAATGTCTGCTGGAAACTTTGGGCCTGTAGGCTGAGGATGGAAACACCAACGGTACAGGGGAACTTTGGGTGACTGTCCAGGCAGCGAGATGTCTCTGTCATTTCTTGATTTTGAAAATGGCTTACTTTTTGTTTGCTTAGGTAATACTGTATTATTCTGGAGTCTCTGATGGAGTTGAAGAATAGATAGATAGTTATAGTTTTCCATTGTTATGATAAAAGATAAAATAGATATAAATATTGTAACTGTAATTCTTGCTTGATAACTGTTTTGTTATATGTAATTTTGCTATGTTAAAGTTAAAGATTCCGTTTTTGTTTAAACAGAAATAGGAGTAATGATGGAGTATAGGTCATTGGTTAATTAAATAAAGAAACTGTTTGGCCTGCAAGGTTAGAACATAGGTGGGTGGAATAAACATAAGAGAATGCTGGGAGGAATAGGAATTGAGCTTAGAGATGCCATGCACCTCTCCCATGGGCAGAAATGGTAGCTCTGCACTCTGAGGCAGATGGCAATACAGCCAGCCACCAGGTCAGACATGCTAAATCTTTCCTTCTAAGCGCACCTTGTGCTGCAACATACATTATTAGACATGGGTTAAGAGGCTGAAAATAATGGGGCAGGAAGTGTTTAAATGAATAGTTTTGTGTTGTTATTTCGGAACATAACCTTACAAGGCGGCCCCATGGGGATGCAGCCCTGCTGCTCAAATTTCTACAATCAAGGGGGAAATGGAAGAAGGGAAGAAAGAAGAGAGAGAGACAAGGAAGAATGGATGAATTCAATCATTCATTGGAAAAATGAGTGAACCAATGAATGAGGAGACCTAGTAGGAAAAAATGTGCTGCATTCCCTCAGAGAGTCAGGTCAAATTAAGGATTGACAAGGTTTTCCACTAAGGAGGAGGCTTATTCCATTTTACCTTCTTTGTGCTCCAGGCCCACCCACAAGAGTGATGATGAGGACAGGGAGAAGAAGAGGAGAGGGTGTACCAGAATTCCCTGGTACAATTTCTCACCCAAATTGTAGCCAAATCACCTGACCTGGGACAGCTGATCTACATGCTGGACCCTAACTCCCAGTTTGACAAATCTAACATTTTAACCAAGTTTGTGAAGATGAAGGAACCAAAAATAGCCCAGTTACAGGATGGCAGGTTCCTTACAGGATGGGAGTCAGACATCAGTACCATACTGGTATTTGGCGGTTTGATGGGTGTGTGGGGTCTTTGCCAGACTCCACCTAGCATCATGGATTCCCTACTTTACTGATATTATGGAGTTCGGTGCATTCATCATATGTGTGCATGTCACACACTAGTGGGCATCATATGTACATGTTTATCCTGTGTGTGGGTGAGTGTGTTCATGAGTTTTATAGCCCAAGTACTACAGAACATGATCAATGAAAGGGAACACTGTTTTCCAGATATGGCAGGGCAATTATTTAAATGAACTGACAAGGGTTGGATGGCATGGATAAGACCTATGAGAGTTCAAGGCATACCGAATCCAGGCATGACAAAGTAGGTGGCAGACAGAATTCTGGCAAAACTAAGTAGGTAGCTTGATGTCCAACTTACTGGAGAAGAGCAACTGAGCGGAGACACTTTTCACTAAGCAACATGCTCTAGTGGAGATCAAACATCCTTTGACTTACAGCCAGTACGAATTAAACCATTCATCAAATGAAACCTAATTTTCTCTGATTTTGAGTATACATTTGTGTCCCTTCCTGATTAATCTACTCTTTATCCTCTTAAGTCCCAATACCTCACGCTGATATCGGTCACATCTTTCCATTTGACATGGTTTTCCATCAAGCTTCATACGGCCCCGAGATCATACAACTTTTTGTCCCCTCTCCACTGCTTCCTTGACAGCCATCTTGTCCTTTACCACACCACGCATCCCCAGTCCTTTACTGTCCAAAAGGAAAAGACCATAAATCCTGCTTTGTTTTGAGGCATGTATTTCTGTGATGCCCCATCCACCAAACACAACCCATCATTGAACAAATAACACAACATGTTAGCAAATTTTTATTCTTTGAGAAAGAATAATCCATTGGAAAAGATACCAGGATTCATAGAAGATATGAGGTATCTCTGAAAAAACACATTCCCAAAGAGAGAATTAAGTCTGCCCCTCAAAATTTGAGAATTTCACTTTAACAGATCTTCACCAAATCATAGACATAGATATGGAAGTCATTATCAAACTTGATGAAATACACAGAAGGTTTGTTGGGAACTTGGCAAATAATTTTACCTATCTCTTGGGTTCCATCTTTTTTGTTGTACTGCACTCTTTTGCCCTCCAAGGAATCCCTGCCTAATTCCAAAGTCACCTCTACTGGAGGACATCCAGGCGTGATGTGGAGGTTGCCTTCAATGGAATCATCATGATGGTGGTAAAGGTACAGGACCGGATCATTCTCGTTGACAATGTAGAAACAGGTCGTTATGGCCTGCACCTCATCTGGGACCACGCCACTCCACTCTTCCTTAGAGCCTGGCATGATGTGGAGGTTGCCTTCCAGGTAGTCATCCAGGAGGTGGTAAATGTACAAGACCGGATCTTTCTTGTAGGTAATATAAAACCAGGTCTTCATGATTGGCACCTCTTCTAGGACCATCCCGTTCCAGTCATTCTTAGAGCCATTTGTGCCCATGAATGTATGTTTCACTGCTCTGCCAACTATGGTGTTTGAGAGATGAGTGTCTGTCACCTGAGGAAATGGCACATTATTAGGCAGGATCTTCAGGTTTAAAATCCTTTCATCACTATGAAGCTCCAAGCCATGGACACAATCAATCCCATCATATTTCAACAAATAGAGAGAGGGATATGTTGGCAGTTGATCTAGAATGATGGCTTTCCAATGGGTGACTGGTTCATTGGCTAACTTTCAGCCATGAGAAATTCTGCGGCCAACAATATTCTCCAAAGGCTTACTAAGTTTTTGCTTGTGGAGCGATGGCCCATTCTTCTTCTGGAGATGTGGCATGCAACTCATACTAAGAGGCATCTTCATCATGGCGGGAAACTTTCTGAGAGAGGCCACAGCACTCCTGTTCCACTGTCTCTTGGCTCTGTTTCTGTGCTTGGGCTTCATAGCTGCCAATCTCTGCATAGGAAGAACTCTTCAGTTTAAATCAGACACAAAGTGGTTTCCTCCACCATAAGTGCCTGCAAGGATAAGAAGGTGAGGATGTGAGGTCAAGGCTCTTTTTAGGAATAACTTTGGAGCAGGTGAAAAAGGCAGGGCTGAATAGATTTGGATACCTAAATGGAATATGTTCTTAAGAAATTAATAGGAAAATTATCAAACTCTTGTCTACAGCTCAGTATATGTGTATCAGAGACATATTCCTGCTGCAAAATGCAATTGACCTCTACTGAGAAACCTACTTCCTGACTTACTATATCAATGAGAGAGGAAGCTATGCCTATACCTAAAGTGAGAAAGAAATATCTGAACAGATGGCAAAGAATTCAAAGAACAGCCACTCCTCTCCTTACCACTCAAGCTGCAGGTTAGTTGGCTAATTTCTAACCACCTGCCCAGGTCATGACACTCCAGTCCACTGGCTCTCTCTGTTGTGTCTCCTGATCCAGATCCAGGTTGATTACATAAAGATATTCTGTATCTTCATTAGAGAAGTGAGTACTGTGAGTCAAACTGCCAAAAGAAAGAAACATTAATCTGTGCAACAGCACCTATTAGAAATAATTATCTTTAAAAACACATATGGACAAAGAGGATCTTTGCCATTTAAGTGGACTGAGGAATTGGACATTTTTAGCAAAGATAGTGTGGGGAGAATACCTGACATTAACCGTTCCCCAGCTATCAAATATAGGAGCTGTTAACGACATAAATTTTGGACCCAGAGCAGATTTGAAAGAAACCTTTCTTTGACTACAGAGGTCCTAGTTGCTTCCTAAACATATTTACCAAAAGAAAATATCTTGGCTCTCTAGATTCCAACTTCTGGAAATTCGGTTGAACAGTTGTGGAGCCCAAGAGCTGAACTGGCCTCCTCAGCCACCGTGAAGATAGTAAGCCCACCTTCACAGAAGACTAGTGCTTCATGTGGAACAGAGTTGCCACGCCCAACCAAAGCTTTGTGACATCATCAAGGCTCTACTTATGTCATAAAACTCCTCCTAGCCAGGTTTCTTCCCTACTAACCCCCAGAAATATCCAGCATACAGGTCCTAAAATGCTGCTCATACAGCCCCATGAAGACCCAAAATAAAAACCCCAATCTTCTTCCCAATTACTTGAGTCTTATTTTCCAAGTAACCCAATCCCTTTATGTGTTTTTTTTTTTTTTCTGTAAAATAATTTTTGGTCTGAGTCAACAACTCACATGAATGTTTTTCTTTCCTAGCTCCAATGTCCTCATTGGTTATTTTCTATTGATTTTTCCATTACTTCATAATAATAATTATCAAACTTTCCACTTCTCTTCCTCCTCCCACATTCTTCTTGCTCCGCAAATAAACCTCTCCACTCAAACACCAGTCCAAATAGAGGGCAGGGTACTTTGAGCTGTGGGAAGTCCAAGCCCACCCTTCATCCATCCAGATTTAGCAAGGTATGCATCCACAAAAAGTATGATCACAAAAAGCCAGTGTATGATATGCAGACAATTGCAAGTGCCATTATTTTTGGCTTCTCCGTCTGCCCCAATTGTCAGCCACATTCACAGCTTCCAGTTTGATCCCATGTTCTTTCATTCCCAGGTCACTGGATTAGTTGAAATCCCCTTAGTTCAGGCACAGTGTCTCATAGTGTGGACCAAGCCCTTATATTCCTGACATCCTTGCTCTTTTTCTCCATCCATCTGCTCTTCCACTGGAGCTTGGAAGCTCCATCTAGTTTTCTGATTTTGACCCTGACTTGATCTCCATCATTTGCCAAACAAAAGTTCCATGGTGGTTTTCAAGATAGTCAGTCATCAGTCTGACTATGGGACAAGGCACACATAGTTCCTAGGGACATGTCACAGTGCGGTCAAATTCTCCTCCCTGCTTAAGTACCTAGAGAGGGTCACCCTATGGCCTTCTGAGAACCACTCGAGAGATATCGATCTTGACATCCCCAGAATGGCCCCATAAATTGAGATATCATCAGTGTATGTGCATTAACTTGTGTGTGTGTTTGTGTGTGTGTATTTAAAGCACAATAACAAATGGATTGTAATATTGAAGTTTCTTCTCATCTTGAGAAGAATATTTGATACAGAAACACTCTCACAGTAATAGTGAGAGAGTAAACTATCTAAGAAAGGAGAAATAACTGGAGGAATCCCCCAGGAGTTAGGCTCAGTGTCCCAAGAATTACGCCCAAGGAAAGTCAATGAACTCAGTGATGGAAGATAAAACCCAGCCTAAATAAAACCCTAAATCATTTAGGTGGAACATGAGATACTCTTACAACAGTTACAAGAGGTCTAAAATGCCTGGACTGGAACATAAGGGGAACACAATGACGTGGAGCTGAGAGTGCATGGCAAAACTGATTGGATCTGGCAAAAATTATGTAAGCATACCAAGGAAACCACCAGTGGGACAAAACCCTAAGAAATCTGTATGACAACATATCATGTTGAACATAATGAGATTTATAGACAAAGGAAAGATCTTAATTATGTCACTGTCACACAGGTGATGATGAACCAGTACCATCGAAGAGTGACTCCCTGCTGTGTTTAAGATAACCTGTCAATTCCTTCTAGTTGGTTACAAGGAAATTTGCATTAATTGCACAGATTAACTATCAGCATCATTTACTGCACAATCAAAGGCAAGGCAAAGAAATCATAGACATGTTGTTGAATGCTGATGATGTTATTGGGAGTTTTGATGGGTTTTTTTCTTAAAGGGAAATCATCGGTGACTCTCATGCATGAAGCAGATCCTTTCTCTGTGATGTTTCCTGAATAGCCACTGAGATACCAGCCCATTGAGTTGTGGTCTCTCTCTCTTTTGAAAAGCAACTTCTACCTTCAGCTTGATCTCTTGCTTGAGCTTCCCTTCCGGCTACTAGGCTCCTTTTCTGATCCTGCAGAGGGCTTTTGTAAGGGATTGTGATCTCTAAGTTTTTCCCCTTTCATGAACTAATCATTCTATTAATCACAATTCTAAACTGCTGTGGGAGTTTGTTTCTGACTTATGCCTTCACATGTGATACAAGCGACCTGTGTGTATAGGGTCTTCTCTCTGTTCATGTGGGGAAGGCATGGCAGCAGGAGTAGATGGCTGCTCATTCTCTGTAAGGAAATCAGTAAACAGTGGGGACCAAGTACAAGGATGTCCTGAAATATTAAGTCTTGTCCTTTCAAGGCCCCAAAGCCTCCAGCTAGGTTCAGGGTCACGACAATCTCCAAAACCCACCGAGCATGAAGTATTCAGAACCAGAAGCCTGTGTGTGCCATATCACATAAATTCATCGTGAGTACACCAATCTGGTTTTTTTTAATTCTAAATTATTTTGTCCCATCAGAACGATCTATATTACCAATTAACCAAATTTGCTGCATATTTGGTGTCCTAGAATTGCTTTAAATTGTTGCTGGGACAGTCTTACAAACCTTCCTGTGCTGTTATGAGACCTTAAGGGGACAGCACTTATTTCAGAAATCAAAGGCAGTTGGGTTCAATCCTATGGTTAGCTGTTAGCTAGACACTGGAAGGATGGATTTGACTGAGAAAGGGAGACAGCATACATGGAGGCAGGTAACCTTTCCTTTGCAAAATGACCCATTTTGAGGCCTTACTTCAGGCTCTTCTCTTCTCCTAATCTTGGTTTTTTTATTAGTTTAGGAAAAGAATTAAAACTCCATTTACAGTATCTGTGAACCCGAATGAGTTAAGTATGTGTGACCAACTTGATGTCTGCCTGTCTGTCAACAGGGCCAGAGTTCAGGGGCATCTGATGCATAGCACAGGAATGTCAGCCATCAGTCTCTGGTCCACCTAACTCTACAGCATTAGAGTTGTCATGGTTGCTCATCTGATCTTCCTCATATGATCTCCATCCACAGAGATGTCAGACAAATCCTCCCCTGAGAGTGCAAGTTCTTTACAAATTAAAGATTATACAACAGAAGACACATGGGAGATTTATATGGGCAAGCTGTTGAAAGGACAAAGTGACAGAAGAAGTTTATTGATTAATTAAAGAAAGATTCCGCTTCAGCTGATAGGTTAGAACATAGGTAGGTGGAGTAAACAAAATAGAATGCCGGGAGGAAGAGGTAGTGAGCTCAGAGAAGCCATGCTCCCCTCTCCCCGGCAGATGCCATAGCTCTGCTCTCTGAGGCAGATGTCGATGCAGCCAGCCACCATGTCAGACATGCTGAATTTTTCCTGGTAAGTGCACCTCGTTATACTACACTGATTATTAGAAATGGGTTAAAATGCTGAATCTAATGGGCCAGCAGTGTTTAAAAGAATACAGTTTTTGTGTATTTATTTCAGGCATAACCTTCATGCGGCCGTGGTGCTGGGGACATAGCCTCGCTGCTCAAATAACTACAGAATGGCTTGCAGCCTTGTGGACAACTGAATCCACTGAAAGCCTGAGAAAGCTTGGGAAAGAGTAAAGCATGTTTTCTTGGCAGCAGCGATTTCTCGGTCTGCTCTGCTTGCTAGAAGAAAGCAAGGTCTCTCATCTAAAAGAGGCTTGCTGACTCAGCTTCAGCTGCAAAACCCTGCAGCCCTTAAGAGGTCCTGCCACAAAACATTTAAATGGTGTTGATAAAAGCCAACTGAATGCTTGTATGTTTTCAGCAGTAGCAGGAAAAAAAAACTGTGTTGCTTTAAAATGCCGGGTTTCTGGGCCATCCTGCCTGGGCAAACTCTGACTGTTTGAGGAAGGAGGGCCAGCTACAGAAAGAGGGCTTGAGTGTGGTCTTTTGCAGCCTCTTTGATGGCAAGGACCTTGAAACACTGTAGACTTGTGGCACTGAATGCGGCTCTGTTCGGTACCTCAGCCACAAGGTTGGAATGGCAGAAAGCTAAGGAATGGGCTACATCTGGCCAGCAAAGCCACGGCTTTAGTCCTACTGAGATTGCTTGGTAAATGAAAGATTCATGTGGTCAGAAAAACAGAGAGAGAAATAGAGTAAAGAGAGATTCAAAGACAAAGAAAATTTTTAAATGATTTACAGTGTGTTAAAAATATGTGCAGGCTAAAATTTGAAGTTCTTAAAGTTAAAAAAAGGAAGAGAGTTGTTGGGTGTGGTAGTACACACCTGTAAACCCAACACATGGGAGCCAGAGGGAGATTGACCTCTGTACCTTCAGGGTGAGGTAGCACACGCCTTTAATACCAGTGCCTTGAAGGCAGAGACAAACAGATCTTTGTGAGTTCAATGTGTAGTAGCATACACCTTTAATCCCAATGCCTGAAAGGCAGAGAGAGGCAGATCTCTGAGACTTCAAGGACAGACAGGTATACAGAGTTATTCCAGGTCAAAGATACAGAGAACCTGTCTCAAAAGGCAAAAAATAAAAAGGAAAAATAAACAAAATAGAGGTTAAATTGAAGCGCACAAAGATGGAAAATTCACAGCGAATTTTGATATTTTATGCTATTATGCTCTTTTTGAATCATTTGAATTTTGAGGCAGTAGCAATAGCTGCTAAAAGATGTTTCTTTATTAAAGCTGCTGAAATAATCCAACATAGATATTTTGAAAATGCCTTGACTTTGAAATTTGGATCTAAGTACATGATGCTTTGGAAAGGAGATTCTATTTTGTTTTCACAGAGGGTGATAGTCTGTGGATGCCTCTATCCTAATATGGTAGGATGGACCACGCCCTACTTAAAGGTTGCTGTGAACACCTTTAAAAAATTGCTTCGCTCAACTGCCAACTGAGATAAACCAATAATGATGCCACCATTCAGCAGGAAGCATTTTGGAGAGAAGAAACTGCACCCACGTTCCCAAATATGGCTTATAAACGTTCTTTTACATTTAAAGTGGGATGTGATATAGATATGAATATTTGCATTAGTATAGATTTTGCTTTACTGATAGAGATTTTAGGTCAATTTTATTGTATGTATATGCATTTTTGATCTTAATTAAGGTATTGTGATTGTGTAGTTCATTTAAAAATATAATGTATATAGGTTATTAATGGATAATCATTAATAATAATCAAGTTTGTAGTCATGTTAGTTAGATTTTCTAGCTACATAGATATATATATTTCAGTCACATAGGCATTATTCATAACTCTCTAGACTACAAAATAGGATATTTAATGTTTTAGTACCTTAAGGTTTTTCATGACAGTGAGACACTCTACTCTTGGCAGCACATATCTACTTCAGGAAGAAGATGGGCATCACAGAGGATCCTTATGGAGTTTGATAGCCATTTGGGGAAGAAACTGCTCTTGCCTGGATTGTTGCATAAACTGTACACAGAAAACACTCAGAGAGAGGACTACTGAACTTGCCTAAAGGTGAGATGATCTTTTCGTGTTCCTGATTCAGGAAAGGGTCAGCAAAACATTCTTCAAGACAAGCAGATAGTGACTGCCTTTGAAATTTCCTGCTTCATGGAAATGTCTGCTGGAAACTATGGGCCTGTAGGCTGAAGATGGAAACACCAACGGTACAGAGGAACTTTGGGTGACTGTCCAGGCAGCGAGATGTCTCTGTCATTTCTAGAGTTTGAAAATGGCTTACTTTTTGTTTGCTTAGGTAATACTGTATTATTCTGGAGTCTCTAATGGAGTTGAAGCATAGATAGATAGTTAAGTTTTCCATTGTTATGATAAAAGATAAAATAGATATAAATATTGTAACTGTAATTCTTGCTTGATAATTGTTTTGTTATATGTAATTTTGCTATGTTAAAGTTAAAGATTCCGTTCTTGTTTAAACAGAAATAGGAGTAATGATGGAGTATAGGTCATTGGTTAATTAAATAAAGAAACTGTTTGGCCTGAAAGGTTAGAACATAGGTGGGTGGAATAAACATAAGAGAATGCTGGGAGGAATAGGAATTGAGCTTAGAGATGCCATGCACCTCTCCCATGGGCAGAAATGGTAGCTCTGCACTCTGAGGCAGATGGCAATACAGCCAGCCAACAGGTCAGACATGCTAAATCTTTCCTTCTAAGCACACCTCGTGCTGCAACATACATTATTAGACATGGGTTAAGAGGCTGAAAATAATGGGGCAGGCAGTGTTGAAATGAATAGTTTTGTGTTGTTATTTCGGAGCATAACCTTACAAGGCGGCCCCATGGGGATGCAGCCCTGCTGCTCAAATTTCTACAATCAAGGGGGAAATGGAAGAAGGGAAGAAAGAAGAGAGAGAGACAAGGAAGAATGGATGAATTCAATCATTCCTTGGAAAAATGAGTGAACCAATGAATGAGGAGACCTAGTAGGAAAAAATGTGCTGCATTCCCTCAGAGAGTCAGGTCAAATTAAGGATTGACAAGGTTTTCCACTAAGGAGGAGGCTTATTCCATTTTACCTTCTTTGTGCTCCAGGCCCACCCACAAGAATGATGATGAGGACAGAGAGAAGAAGAGGAGAGGGTGTACCAGAATTCCCTGGTACAATTTCTCACGCAAATTGTAGCCAAATCACCTGACCTGGGACAGCTGATCTACATGCTGGACCCTAACTCCCAGTTTGACAACTCTAACATTTTAACCAAGTTTGTGAAGATGAAGGAACCAAAAATAGCCCAGTTACAGGATGGCAGGTTCCTTACAGGATGGGAGTCAGACATCAGTACCATACTGGTATTTGGCGGTTTGATGGGTGTGTGGGGTCTTTGCTAGATTCCACCTAGCATCATGGATTCCCTACTTTACTGATATTATGGAGTTGGGTGCATTCATCATATGTGTGCATGTCACACACTAGTGGGCATCATATGTACATGCTTATCCTGTGTGTGGGTGAGTGTGTCCATGATTTTTATAGCCCAAGTACTACAGAACATGATCAATGAAAGGGAACACTGTTTTCCAGATATGGCATGGCAATTATTTAAATGAACTGACAAGGGTTGGATGGCATGGATAAGACCTATGAGAGTTCAAGGCATACCGAATCCAGGCATGACAAAGTAGGTGGCAGACAGAATTCTGGCAAAACTAAGTAGGTAGCTTGATGTCCAACTTACTGGAGAAGAGCAACTGAGCGGAGACACTTTTCACTAAGCAACATGCTCTAGTGGAGATCAAACATCCTTTGACTTACAGCCAGTACGAATTAAACCATTCATCAAATGAAACCTAATTTTCTCTGATTTTGAGTATACATTTGTGTCCTTTCCTGATTAATCTACTCTTTATCCTCTTAAGTCCCAATACCTCACGCTGATATCGGTCATATCTTTCCATTTGACATGGTTTTCCCTCAAGCTTCATACCGCCCCGAGATCATACAACATTTTGTCCCCTCTCCACTGCTTCCTTGACAGCCATCTTGTCCTTTACCACACCACGCATCCCCAGTCCTTTACTCTCCAAGGGGAAAAGACCATAAATCCTGCTTTGTTTGGAGGCATGTATTTCTGTGATGCCCCATCCACCAAACACAATCCATCATTGACCAAATAACACAACATGTTAACAAATTTTTATTCTTTGAGAAAGAATTATCCATTGGAAAAGATACCAGGATTCATAGAAGACCTGAGGTATCTCTGAAAAAACACATTCCCACAGAGAGAATTAAGTCTGCCCCTCAAAATTTGAGAATTTCACTTTAACAGATCTTCACCAAATCATAGACATAGATATGGAAGTCATTATCAAACTTGATGAAATACACAGAAGGTTTGTTGGGAACTTGGCAAATAATTTTACCTATCTCTTGGGTTCCATCTTTTTTGTTGTACTGCACTCTTTTGCCCTCCAAGCAATCCCTGCCTAATTCCAAAGTCACCTCTACTGGAGGACATTCAGGCGTGATGTGGAGGTTGCCTTCAATGGAATCATCATGATGGTGGTAAAGGTACAGGACCGGATCATTCTCGTTGACAATGTAGAAACAGGTCGTTATGGCCTGCACCTCATCTGGGACCACGCCACTCCACTCTTCCTTAGAGCCTTTCATGATGTGGAGGTTGCCTTCCAGGTAGTCATCCAGGAGGTGGTAAATGTACAAGACCGGATCTTTCTTGTAGGTAATATAAAACCAGGTCTTCATGATTGGCACCTCTTCTAGGACCATCCCGTTCCAGTCATTCTTAGAGCCATTTGTGCCCATGAATGTATGTTTCACTGCTCTGCCAACTATGGTGTTTGAGAGATGAGTGTCTGTCACCTGAGGAAATGGCACATTGTTAGGCAGGATCTTCAGGTTTAAAATCCTTTCATCACTATGAAGCTCCAAGCCATAGACACAATCAATCCCATCATATTTCAACAAATAGAGAGAGGGATATGTTGGCAGTTGATCTAGAATGATGGCTTTCCAATGGGTGACTGGTTCATTGGCTTCCTTCCAGCCATGAGAAATTCTGCGGCCAACAATATTCTCCAGGGCCTCAAAAGGCTTACTAAGTTTTTGCTTCTGGAGCGATGGCCCATTCTTCTTCTGGAGATGTGGCATGCCACTCATACTAAGAGGCATCTTCATCATGGCGGGAGACTTTCTGAGATAGGTCACAGCACTCATGTTCCTCTGTCTCTTGGCTCTGTTTCTGTGCTTGGGCTTCATAGCTGCCAATCTCTGCATAGGAAGAACTCTTCAGTTTAAATCAGACACAAAGTGGTTTCCTCCATCATAAGTGCCTGCAAGGATAAGAAGGTGAGGATGTGAGGTCAAGGCTCTTTTTAGGAATAACTTTGGAGCAGGTGAAAAAGGCAGGGCTGAATAGATTTGGATACCTAAATGTAATATGTTCTTAAGAAATTAATAGGAAAATTATCAAACTCTTGTCTACAGCTCAGTATATGTGTATCAGAGACATATTCCTGCTGCAAAATGCAATTGACCTCTACTGAGAAACCTACTTCCTGTCTTACTATATCAATGAGAGAGGAAGCTATGCCTATACCTAAAGTGAGAAAGAAATATCTAAACAGATGGCAAAGAATTCAAAGAACAGCCACTCCTCTTCTTACCACTCAAGCTACTGGTTAGTTGGCTGATCTCTAACCACCTGCCCATGGTCATGGCACTCCAGTCCATGGCTCTCTCTATTGTGTCTCCTGATCCAGATCCAGGTTGATTACATAAAGATATTCTGTATCTTCATTAGAGAAGTGAGTACAGTGAGTCAAACTGCCAAAAGAAAGAAACATCAATCTGTGCAACAGCACCTATTAGAAATAATTATCTTTTAAAACACATATGGACAAAGAGGATCTTTGCCATTTAAGTGGACTGAGGAATTGGACATTTTTAGCAAAGATAGAGTGGGGAGAATACCTGACATTAACCGTCCCCCAGCTATCAAATATAGGAGCTGTTAACGACATAAATTTTGGACCCAGAGCAGATTTGAAAGAAACCTTTCTTTGACTACAGAGGTCCTAGTTGCTTCCTAAACATATTTACCAAAAGAAAATATCTTGGCTCTCTAGATTCCAACTTCTGGAAATTCGGTTGAACAGTTGTGGAGCCCAAGAGCTGAACTGACCTCCTCAGCCACCATGAAGATAGTAAGCCAACCTTCACAGAAGACCAGTGCTTCATGTGGAACAGAGTTGCGACCCCCAACCAAAGCTTTGTGACATCATCAAGGCTCTACTTATGTCATAAAACTCCTCCTAGCCAGGTTTCTTCCCTACTAACCCCCAGAAATATCCAGCATACAGGTCCTAAAATGCTGCTCATACAGCCCCATGAAGACCCAAAATAAAAACCCCAATCTTCTTCCCAATTACTTGAGTCATATTTTCCAAGTAACTCAACCCCTTTATGTGTTTTTTTTTTCTGTAAAATAATTTTTGGTCTGAGTCAACAACTCACATGAATGTTTTTTTTTTCCTAGCTCCAATGTCCTCATTGGTTATTTTCTATTGATTTTTCCATTACTTCATAATAATCATTATCAAACTTTCCACTTCTCTTCCTCCTCCCACAGTCTTCTTGCTCCGCAAATAAACCTCTCCACTCAAACACCAGTCCAAATAGAGGGCAGGGTACTTTGAGCTGTGGGAAGTCCAAGCCCACCCTTCATCCATCCAGATTTAGCAAGGTATGCATCCACAAAAAATATGATCACAAAAAGCCAGTGTATGATATGCAGACAATTGCAAGTGCCATTATCTTTGGCTTCTCCGTCTGCCCCAATTGTCAGCCACATTCAGAGCTTCCAGTTTGATCCCATGTTCTTTCATTCCCAGGTCACTGGATTAGTTGAAATCCCCTTAGTTCAGGCACAGTGTCTCATAGTGTGGACCAAGCCCTTATATTCCTGACATCCTTGCTCTTTTTCTCCATCCATCTGCTCTTCCACTGGAGCTTGGAAGCTCCATCTAGTTTTCTGATTTTGACCCTGACTTGATCTCCATCATTTGCCAAACAAAAGTTCCATGGTGGTTTTCAAGATAGTCAGTCATCAGTCTGACTATGGGACAAGGCACACATAGTTCCTAGGGACATGTCACAGTGCGGTCAACTTCTCCTCCCTGCTTAAGTACCTAGAGAGGGTCACCCTATGGCCTTCTGAGAACCACTCGAGAGATATCGATCTTGACATCCCCAGAATGGCCCCATAAATTGAGATATCATCAGTGTATGTGCATTAACTTGTGTGTGTTTGTGTGTGTGTATTTAAATCACAATAACAAATGGATTGTAATATTGAAGTTTCTTCTCATCTTGAGAAGAATATTTGCTAGAGAAACACTCTCACAGTAATAGTGAGAGTGTAAACTATCTAAGAAAGGAGAAATAACTGGAGGAATCCCCCAGGAGTTAGGCTCAGTGTCCCAGGAATTACGCCCAAGGAAAGTCAATGAACTCAGTGATGGAAGATAAAACCCAGTCTAAATAAAACCCTAAATCATTTAGGTGGAACATGAGATACTCTTACAACAGTTACAAGAGGTCTAAAATGCCTGGACTGGAACATAAGGGGAACACAATGACGTGGAGCTGAGAGTGCATGGATCTGGCAAAAATTATGTAAGCATACCAAGGAAACCACCAGTGGGACAAAACCCTAAGAAATCTGTATGACAACATATCATGTTGAACATAATGAAATTTATAGACAAAGGAAAGATCTTAATTATGTCACTGTCACCCCGGTGATGATGAACCAGTTCCATCGTAGAGTGACGCCCTGCTGTGTTTAAGATAACCTGTCAATTCTGTCTAGTTGGTTACAAGGAAATTTGCATTAATTGCATAGATTAACTATCAGCATCATTTACTGCACAATCAAAGGCAAGGCAAAGAAATCATAGACATGTTGTTGAATGCTGATGATGTTATTGGGAGTTTTGATGGGTTTTTTTCTTAAAGGGAAACCATCGGTGACTCTCATGCATGAAGCAGATCCTTTCTCTGTGATGTTTCCTGAATAGCCACTGAGATAACAGCCCATTGAGTTGTGGTCTCTCTCTCTTTTGAAAAGCAACTTCTACCTTCAGCTTGATCTCTTGCTTGAGCTTCCCTTCCGGCTACTAGGCTCCTTTTCTGATCCTGCAGAGGGCTTTTGTAAGGGATTGTGATCTCTAAGTTTTTCCCCTTTCAAGAACTAATCATTTCATTAATCACAATTCTAAACTGCTGTGGGAGTTTGTTTGTGACTTATGCCTTCACATGTGATACAAGCGACCTGTGTGTATAGGGTCTTCTCTCTGTTCATGTGGGGAAGGCATGGCAGCAGGAGTAGATGGCTGCTCATTTTCTGTAAGGAAATCAGTAAACAGTGGGGACCAAGTACAAGGATGTCCTGAAATATTAAGTCTTGTCCTTTCAAGGCCCCAAAGCCTCCAGCTAGGTTCAGGGTCACGACAATCTCCAAAACCCACCGAGCATGAAGTATTCAGAACCAGAAGCCTGTGTGTGCCATATCACATAAATTCATCGTGAGTACACCAATCTGGTTTTTTTTAATTCTAAATTATTTTGTCCCATCAGAACGATCTATATTACCAATTAACCAAATTTGCTGCATATTTGGTGTCCTAGAATTGCTTTAAATTGTTGCTGGGACAGTCTTACAAACCTTCCTGTGCTGTTATGAGACCTTAAGGGGACAGCACTTATTTCAGAAATCAAAGGCAGTTGGGTT
This sequence comes from Microtus pennsylvanicus, assembly GCF_037038515.1. Lineage (NCBI taxonomy): Eukaryota > Metazoa > Chordata > Mammalia > Rodentia > Cricetidae > Microtus > Microtus pennsylvanicus. Next base: position 20,155,120 of record NC_134602.1, read on the forward strand.
CAATCCTATGGTTAGCTGTTAGCTAGACACTGGAAGGATGGATTTGACTGAGAAAGGGAGACAGCATACATGGAGGCAGGTAACCTTTCCTTTGCAAAATGACCCATTTTGAGGCCTTATTTCAGGCACTTCTCTTCTCCTAATCTTGATTTTTTTATTAGTTTAGGAGAAGAATTAAAACTCCATTTACAGTATCTGTGAACCTGAATGAGTTAAGTATGTGTGACCAACTTGATGTCTGCCTGTCTGTCAACAGGGCCAGAGTTCAGGGGCATCTGATGCATAGCACAGGAATGTCAGCCATCAATCTCTGGTCCACCTAACTCTACAGCATTAGAGTTATCATGGTTGCTCATCTGATCTTCCTCATATGATCTCCATCCACAGATATGTCAGAAAAATCCTCCCCTGAGAGTGCAAGTTCTTTACAAATGAAAGATTATACAACAGAAGACACATGGGAGATTTCTATGGGCAAGCTGTTGAAAGGATAAAGTGACAGAAGAAGTTTATTGATTAATTAAAGAAAGAATCCGCTTCAGCTAATAGGTTAGGACATAGGTACGTGGAGTAAACAAAATAGAATGCCGGGAGGAAGAGGTAGTGAGCTCAGAGAAGCCATGCTCCCCTCTCCCCGGCAGATGCCATAGCTCTGCTCTCTGAGGCAGATGTCGATGCAGCCAGCCACCATGTCAGACATGCTGAATTTTTCCTGGTAAGTGCACCTCGTTATACTACACTGATTATTAGAAATGGGTTAAAATGCTGAATCTAATGGGCCAGTAGTGTTTAAAAGAATACAGTTTTTGTGTATTTATTTCAGGCATAACCTTCATGCGGCCGTGGTGCTGGGGACACAGCCTCGCTGCTCAAATAACTACAGAATGTCTTGCAGCCTTGTGGACAACTGAATCCACTGAAAGCCTGAGAAAGCTTGGGAAAGAGTAAAGCATGTTTTCTTGGTAGCAGCGATTTCTCGGTCTGCTCTGCTTGCTAGAAGAAAGCAAGGGCTCTCATCTAAAAGAGGCTTGCTGACTCAGCTTCAGCTGCAAAACCCTGCAGCCCTTAAGAGGTCCTGCCACAAAACATTTAAATGGTGTTGATAAAAGCCAACTGAATGCTTGTATGTTTTCAGAAGTAGCAGGAAAAAAAACTCTGTTGTTTTAAAATGCCGGCTTTCTGGGCCATCCTGCCTGGGCAAACTCTGACTGTTTGAGGAAGGAGGGCCAGCTACAGAAAGAGGGCTTGAGTGTTGTCTGTTGCAGCCTCTTTGATGGCAAGGACCTTGAAACACTGTAGACTTGTGGCACTGAATGCGGCTCTGTTCGGTACCTCAGCCACAAGGTTGGAATGGCAGAAAGCTAAGGAAAGGGCTACATCTGGCCAGCAAAGCCACGGCTTTAGTCCTACTGAGATTGCTTGGTAAATGAAAGACTCATGTGGTCAGAAAAACAGAGAGAGAAATAGAGTAAAGAGAGATTCAAAGACAAAGAAAATTTTTAAATGGATTACAGTGTGTTAAAAATATGTGCAGGCTAAAATTTGAAGTTCTTAAAGTTAAAAAAAGAAAGAGAGTTGTTGGGTGTGATAGTACACACCTGTAAACCCAACACATGGGAGGCAGAGGGAGATTGACCTCTGTAACTTCAAGGTGAGGTAGCACACGCCTTTAATCCCAGTGCCTTGAAGGCAGAGACGAACAGATCTTTGTGAGTTCAAAGTGTAGTAGCATACACCTTTAATCCCAATGCCTGAAAGGCAGAGAGGGGCAGATCTCTGAGACTTCAAGGACAGACAGGTATACAGAGTTATTCCAGGTCAAAGATACAGAGAACCTGTCTCAAAAGGCAAAAAATAAAAAGGAAAAATAAACAAAATAGAGGTTAAATTGAAGCGCACAAAGATGGAAAATTCACAGCGAATTTTGATATTGTATGCTATTATGCTCTTTTTGAATCATTTGAATTTTGAGGCAGTAGCAATAGCTGATAAAAGATGTTTCTTTATAAAAGCTGCTGAAATAATCCAACATAGATATTTTGAAAATGCCTTGACTTTGAAATTTGGATCTAAGGACATGATGCTTTGGAAAGGAGTTTCTATTTTGTTTTCACAGAGGGTGATAGTCTGTGGATGCCTCTATACTAATATGGTAGGATGGACCACGCCCTACTTAAAGGTTGCTGTGAACACCTTTAAAAAATTGCTTCACTCAACTGCCAAGTGAGATAAATCAATAATGATGCCACCATTCAGCAGGAAGCATTTTGGAGAGAAAAAACTGCACCCACGTTCTCAAATATGGCTTATGAACGTTCTTTAACATTTAAAGTGGGATGTGATATAGATATGAATATTTGCATTAGTATAGATTTTGCTTTACTGATAGAGATTTTAGGTCAATTTTGTTACATGTATATGCATTTTTGATCTTAATTAAGGTATTGTGATTGTGTAGTTCATTAAAAAATATAATGTATATAGGTTATTAATGGATAATCATTAATAATAGTCAAGTTTGTAGTCATGTTAGTTAGATTTTCTAGCTACATATATATATATATATACATATTTATATATGAAATATAAAACTGAAATATACATATATATATTTCAGTTAGATAGGCATTATTCATATCTCTCTAGACTACAAAATAGGGTATTTAATGTTTTAGTACCTTAGGGTTTTTCATGACAGTGAGACACTCTACTCTTGGCAGCACATATCTACTTCAGGAAGAAGATGGGCATCAAAAAGGATCCTTATGGAGTTTGATAGCCATTTGGGGAAGAAACTGCTCTTGCCTGGATTGTTGCATAAACTGTACACAGAAAACACTCAGAGAGAGGACTACTGAACTTGCCTTAAAGCGAGACGATCTTTTCGTGTTCCTGATTCAGGAAAGTGTCAGCAATACATTCTTCACGACAAGCAGATAGTGACTGCCTTTGAAATTTCCTGCTTCATGGAAATGTCTGCTTGAAACTATGGGCCTGTAGGCTGAGGAAGGAAACACCAACGGTACAGAGGAACTTTGGGTGACTGTCCAGGCAGCGAGATGTCTCTGTCATTTCTAGAGTTTGAAAATGGCTTACTTTTTGTTTGCTTAGGTAATACTGTATTATTCTGGAGTCTCTGATGGAGTTGAAGGATAGATAGATAGATAGTTATAGTTTTCCATTGTTATGATAAAAGATAAAATAGATATAAATATTGTAACTGTAATTCTTGCTTGATAACTGTTTTGTTATATGTAATTTTGCTATGTTAAAGTTAAAGATTCCCTTCTTGTTTAAACAGAAATAGGAGTAATGATGGAGTATAGGTCATTGGTTAATTAAATAAAGAAACTGTTTGGCCTGAAAGGTTAGAACATAGGTGGGTGGAATAAACATAAGAGAATGCTGGGAGGAATAGGAATTGAGCTTAGAGATGCCATGCACCTCTGCCATGGGCAGAAATGGTAGCTCTGCACTCTGAGGCAGATGGCGATACAGCCAGCCACCAGGTCAGACATGCTAAATCTTTCCTTCTAAGTGCACCTCGTGCTGCAACATACATTATTAGACATGGGTTAAGAGGCTGAAAATAATGGGGCAGGCAGTGTTGAAATGACTAGTTTTGTGTTGTTATTTCGGAGCATAACCTTACAAGGCGGCCCCATGGGGATGCAGCCCTGCTGCTCAAATTTCTACAATCAAGTGGGACATGGAAGAAGGGAAGAAAGAAGAGAGAGAGACAAGGAAAAATGGATGAATTTAATCATTCATTGGGAAAATGAGTGAACCAATGAATGAGGAGACCTAGTAGGAAAAAATGTGCTGCATTCCCTCAGAGAGTCAGGTCAAATTAAGGATTGACAAGGTTTTCCACTAAGGAGGAGGCTTATTCCATTTTACCTTCTTTGTGCTCCAGGCCCACCCACAAGAGTGATGATGAGGACAGGGAGAAGAAGAGGAGAGCGTGTACCAGAATTCCCTGGTACAATTTCTCACCCAAATTGTAGCCAAATCACCTGACCTGGGACAGCTGATCTACATGCTGGACCCTAACTCCCAGTTTGACAACTCTAACATTTTAACCAAGTTTGTGAAGATGAAGGAACCAAAAATAGCCCAGTTACAGGATGGCAGGTTCCTTACAGGATGGGAGTCAGACATCAGTACCATACTGGTATTTGGCGGTTTGATGGGTGTGTGGGGTCTTTGCCAGACTCCACCTAGCATCATGGATTCCCTACTTTACTGATATTATGGAGTTGGGTGCATTCATCATATGTGTGCATGTCACACACTAGTGGGCATCATATGTACATGTTTATCCTGTGTGTGGGTGAGTGTGTTCATGAGTTTTATAGCCCAAGTACTACAGAACATGATCAATGAAAGGGAACACTGTTTTCCAGATATGGCAGGACAATTATTTAAATGAACTGACAAGGGTTGGATGGCATGGATAAGACCTATGAGAGTTCAAGGCATACCTAATCCAGGCATGACAAGGTAGGTGGCAGACAGAATTCTGGCAAAACTAAGTAGGTAGCTTGATGTCCAACTTACTGGAGAAGAGCAACTGAGCGGAGACACTTTTCACTAAGCAACATGCTCTAGTGGAGATCAAACATCCTTTGACTTACAGCCAGTACGAATTAAACCATTCATCAAATGAAACCTATTTTTCTCTGATTTTGAGTATACATTTGTGTCCCTTCCTGATTAATCTACTCTTTATCCTCTTAAGTCCCAATACCTCACGCTGATATCGGTCACATCTTTCCATTTGACATGTTTTTCCATCAAGCTTCATACCGCCCCGAGATCATACAACTTTTTGTCCCCTCTCCACTGCTTCCTTGACAGCCATCTTGTCCTTTACCACACCACGCATCCCCAGTCCTTTACTCTCCAAGGGGAAAAGACCATAAATCCTGCTTTGTTTGGAGGCATGTATTTCTGTGATGCCCCATCCACCAAACACAATCCATCATTGACCAAATAACACAACATGTTAACAAATTTTTATTCTTTGAGAAAGAATAATCCATTGGAAAAGATACCAGGATTCATAGAAGACCTGAGGTATCTCTGAAAAAACACATTCCCAAGGAGAGAATTAAGTCTGCCCCTCAAAATTTGAGAATTTCACTTTAACAGATCTTCACCAAATCATAGACAGAGATATGGAAATCATTATCAAACTTGATGAAATACACAGAAGGTTTGTTGGGAACTTGGCAAATAATTTTACCTATCTCTTGGGTTCCATCTTTTTTGTTGTACTGCACTCTTTTGCCCTCCAAGGAATCCCTGCCTAATTCCAAAGTCACCTCTACTGGAGGACATTCAGGCGTGATGTGGAGGTTGCCTTCAATGGAATCATCATGATGGTGGTAAAGGTACAGGACCGGATCATTCTCGTTGACAATGTAGAAACAGGTCGTTATGGTCTGCACCTCATCTGGGACCACGCCACTCCACTCTTCCTTAGAGCCTGGCATGATGTGGAGGTTGCCTTCCAGGTAGTCATCCAGGAGGTGGTAAATGTACAAGACGGGATCTTTCTTGTAGGTAATATAAAACCAGGTCTTCATGATTGGCACCTCTCTAGGACCATCCCGTTCCAGTCATTCTTAGAGCCATTTGTGCCCATGAATGTATGTTTCACTGCTCTTCCAACTATGGTGTTTGAGAGATGAGTGTCTGTCACCTGAGGAAATGGCACATTATTAGGCAGGATCTTCAGGTTTAAAATCCTTTCATCACTATGAAGCTCCAAGCCATAGACACAATCAATCCCATCATATTTCAACAAATAGAGAGAGGGATATGTTGGCAGTTGATCTAGAATGATGGCTTTCCAATGGTTGACTGTTTCATTGGCTTCCTTCCAGCCATGAGAAATTCTGCGGCCTACAATATTCTCCAGGGCCTCAAAAGGCTTACTAAGTTTTTGCTTCTGGGGCAATGGCCCATTCTTCTTCTGGAGAGGTGGCATGCAACTCATACTAAGAGGCATCTTCTTCATGGTGGGAGACTTTCTGAGATAGGCCACAGCAATCCTGTTCTACTGTCTCTTGGCTCTGTTTCTGTGCTTGGGCTTCATAGCTGCCAATCTCTGCATAGGAAGAACTCTTCAGTTTAAATCAGACACAAAGTGGTTTCCTCCACCATAAGTGGCTGCAAGGATAAGAAGGTGAGGATGTGAGGTCAAGGCTCTTTTTAGGAATAACTTTGGAGCAGGTGAAAAAGGCAGGGCTGAATAGATTTGGATACCTAAATGTAATATGTTCTTAAGAAATTAATAAGAAAATTATCAAACTCTTGTCTACAGCTCAGTATATGTGTATCAGAGACATATTCCTGCTGCAAAATGCAATTGACCTCTACTGAGAAACCTACTTCCTGACTTACTCTATCAATGAGAGACGAAGCTATGCCTATACCTAAAGTGAGAAAGAAATATCTGAAGAGATGGCAAAGAATTCAAAGAACAGCCACTCCTCTCCTTACCACTCAAGCTACTGATCTATAACCACTTGCCCAAGGTCATGGCACTCCAGTCCACTGGCTCTCTCTATTGTGTCTCCTGATCCAGATCCAGGTTGATTACATAAAGATATTCTGTATCTTCATTAGAGAAGTGAGTACTGTGAGTCAAACTGCCAAAAGAAAGAAACATTAATCTGTGCAACAGCACCTATTAGAAATAATTATCTTTTAAAACACATATGGACAAAGAGGATCTTTGCCATTTAAGTGGACTGAGGAATTGGACATTTTTAGCAAAGATAGAGTGGGGAGAATACCTGACATTAACCGTCCCCCAGCTATCAAATATAGGAGCTGTTAACGACATAAATTTTGGACCCAGAGCAGATTTGAAAGAAACCTTTCTTTGACTACAGAGGTCCTAGTTGCTTCCTAAACATATTTACCAAAAGAAAATATCTTGGCTCTCTAGATTCCAACTTCTGGAAATTCGGTTGAACAGTTGTGGAGCCCAAGAGCTGAACTGACCTCCTCAGCCACAGTGAAGATAGTAAGCCCACCTTCACAGAAGACTAGGCTTCATCTGGAACAGAGTTGCCACCCCCAACCAAAGCTTTGTGACATCATCAAGGCTCTACTTATGTCATAAAACTCCTCCTAGCCAGGTTTCTTACCTACTATCCCCCAGAAATATCCAGCATACAGGTCCTAAAATGCTGTTCATACAGCCCCATGAAGACCCAAAATAAAAACCCCAATATTCTTCCCAATTACTTGAGTCATATTTTCCAAGTAACTCAACCCCTTTATGTGTGTTTTTTTTTTTTCTGTAAAATAATTTTTGGTCTTAGTCAACAACTCACATGAATGTTTTTTTTCCTAGCTCCAATGTCCTCATTGGTTATTTTCTATTGATTTTTCCATTACTTCATAATAATAATTATCAAACTTTCCACTTCTCTTCCTCCTCCCACATTCTTCTTGCTCCACAAATAAACCTCTCCACTCAAACACCAGTCCAAATAGAGGGCAGGGTACTTTGAGCTGTGGGAAGTCCAAGCCCACCCTTCATCCATCCAGATTTAGCAAGGTATGCATCCACAAAAAATATGATCACAAAAAGCCAGTGTATGATATGCAGACAATTGCAAGTGCCATTATCTTTGGCTTCTCCGTCTGCCCCAATTGTCAGCCACATTCAGAGCTTCCAGTTTGATCCCATGTTCTTTCATTCCCAGGTCACTGGATTAGTTGAAATCCCCTTAGTTCAGGCACAGTGTCTCATAGTGTGGACCAAGCCCTTATATTCCTGACATCCTTGCTCTTTTTCTCCATCCATCTGCTCTTCCACTGGAGCTTGGAAGCTCCATCTAGTTTTCTGATTTTGACCCTGACTTGATCTCCATCATTTGCCAAACAAAAGTTCCATGGTGGTTTTCAAGATAGTCAGTCATCAGTCTGACTATGGGACAAGGCACACATAGTTCCTAGGGACATGTCACATGCGGTCAACTTCTCCTCCCTGCTTAAGGACCTAGAGAGGGTCACCCTATGGCCTTCTGAGAACCACTCGAGAGATATCGATCTTGACATCCCCAGAATGGCCCCATAAATTGAGATATCATCAGTGTATGTGCATTAACTTGTGTGTGTTTGTGTGTGTGTATTTAAATCACAATAACAAATGGATTGAAACATTGAAGTTTCTTCTCATCTTGAGAATAATATTTGCTACAGAAATACTCTCACAGTAATAGTGAGAGTGTAAACTATCTAAGAAAGGAGAAATAACTGGAGGAATCCCCCAGGAGTTAGGCTCAGTGTCCCAGGAATTACGCCCAAGGAAAGTCAATAAACTCAGTGATGGAAGATAAAACCCAGCCTAAATAAAACCCTAAATCATTTAGGTGGAACATGAGATACTCTTACAACAGTTACAAGAGGTCTAAAATGCCCGGACTGGAACATAAGGGGAACACAATGACGTGGAGCTGAGAGTGCATGTCAAAACTGATTGGATCTGGCAAAAATTATGTAAGCATTCCAAGGAAACCACCAGTGGGACAAAACCCTAAGAAATCTGTATGACAACATATCATGTTGAACATAATGAGATTTATAGACAAAGGAAAGATCCTTAATATGTCACTGTCACACAGGTGATGATGAACCAGTTCCATCGTAGAGTGACTCCCTGCTGTGTTTAAGATAACCTGTCAATTCTGTCTAGTCAGTTACAAGGAAATTTGCATTAATTGCACAGATTAACTATCAGCATCATTTACTGCACAATCAAAGGCAAGGCAAAGAAATCATAGACATGTTGTTGAATGCTGATGATGTTATTGGGAGTTTTGATGGGTTTTTTTCTTAAAGGGAAATCATCGGTGACTCTCATGCATGAAGCAGATCCTTTCTCTGTGATGTTTCCTGAATAGCCACTGAGATACCAGCCCATTGAGTTGTGGTCTCCCTCTCTTTTAAAATGGAACTTCTACCTTCAGCTTGATCTCTTGCTTGAGCTTCCCTTCCGGCTACTAGGCTCCTTTTCTGATCCTGCAGAGGGCTTTTGTCAGGGATTGTGATCTCTAAGTTTTTCCCCTTTCAAGAACTAATCATTCTATTAATCACAATTCTAAACTGCTGTGGGAGTTTGTTTGTGACTTATGCCTTCACATGTGATACAAGCGACCTGTGTGTATAGGGTCTTCTCTCTGTTCATGTGGGGAAGGCATGGCAGCAGGAGTAGATGGCTGCTCATTCTTTGTATGGAAATCAGTAAACAGTGGGCACCAAGTACAAGGATGTCCTGAAATATTAAGTCTTGTCCTTTCAAGGCCCCAAAGCCTCCAGCTAGGTTCAGGGTCATGACAATCTCCAAACCCACCGAGCATGAAGTATTCAGAACCAGAAGCCTGTGTGTGCCATATCACATAAATTCATTGTGAGTACACCAATCTGGTTTTTTTTAATTCTAAATTATTTTGTCCCATCGGAACGATCTATATTACCAATTAACCAAATTTGCTGCATCTTTGGTGTCCTAGAATTGCTTTAAATTGTTGCTGGGACAGTCTTACAAACCTTCCTGTGCTGTTATGAGACCTTAAGGGGGCAGCACTTATTTCAGAAATCAAAGGCAGTTGGGTTCAATCCTATGGTAAGCTGTTAGCTAGACACTGGAAGGATGGATTTGACTAAGAATGGGAGACAGCATACATGGAGGCAGGTAACCTTTCCTTTGCAAAGGGACCCATTTTGAGGCCTTACTTCAGGCTCTTCTCTTCTTTTAATCTTGGTTTTTTTATTAGTTTAGGAGAAGAATTAAAACTCCATTTACAGTATCTGTGAACCTGAATGAGTTAAGTATGTGTGACCAACTTGATGTCTGCCTGTCTGTCAACAGGGCCAGAGTTCAGGGGCATCTGATGCATAGCACAGGAATGTCAGCCATCAATCTCTGGTCCACCTAACTCTACAGCATTAGAGTTGTCATGGTTGCTCATCTGATCTTACTCATATGATCTCCATCCAGAGATGTCAGAAAAATCCTCCCCTGAGAGTGCAAGTTCTTTACAAATGAAAGATTATACAACAGAAGACACATGGGAGATTTCTATGGGCAAGCGGTTGAAAGGATAAAGTGACAGAAGAAGTTTATTGATTAATTAAAGAAAGAATCCGCTTCAGCTGATAGGTTAGAACATAGGTACGTGGAGTAAACAAAATAGAATGCCGGGAGGAAGAGGTAGTGAGCTCAGAGAAGCCATGCTCCCCTCTCCCCGGCAGATGCCATAGCTCTGCTCTCTGAGTCAGTTGTCCATGCAGCCAGCCACCATGTCAGACATGCTGAATGTTTCCTGGTAAATGCAACTCGTTAAACTACACTGATTATTAGAAATGGGTTAAAATGCTGAATCTAATGGGCCAGCAGTGTTTAAAAGAATACAGTTTTTGTGTATTTTTCAGGCATAACCTTCATGGGGCCTTGGTGCTGGGGACACAGCCTTGCTGCTCAAATAACTACAGAATGGCTTGCAGCCTTGTGGACAACTGAATCCACTATAAGCCTGAGAAAGCTTGGGAAAGAGTAAAGCATGTGTTCTTGGTAGCAGGGATTTCTCGGTCTGCTCTGCTTGCTAGAAGAAAGCAAGGGCTCTCATCTAAAAGAGGCTTGCTGACTCAGCTTCAGCTGCAAAACCCTGCAGCCCTTAAGAGGTCCTGCCACAAAACATTTAAATGGTGTTGATAAAAGCCAACTGAATGCTTGTATGTTTTCAGCAGTAGCAGGAAAAAAAACTGTGTTGTTTTAAAATGCCGGCTTTCTGGGCCATTCTGCCTGGGCAAACTCTGACTGTTTGAGGAAGGAGGGCCAGCTACAGAAAGAGGGCTTGAGTGTTGTCTGTTGCAGCCTCTTTGATGGCAAGGACCTTGAAACACTGTAGACTTCTGGCACTGAATGCGGCTCTGTTCGGTACCTCAGCCACAAGGTTGGAATGGCAGAAAGCTAAGGAATGGGCTACATCTGGCCAGCAAAGCCACGGCTTTAGTCCTACTGAGATTGCTTGGTAAATGAAAGACTCATGTGTTCAGAAAAACAGAGAGAGATATAGAGTAAAGAGAGATTCAAAGACAAAGAAAATTTTTAAATGATTTACAGTGTGTTAAAATATGTGCAGGCTAAAATTTGAAGTTCTTAAAGTTAAAAAAAGGAAGAGAGTTGTTGGGTGTGGTAGTACACACCTGTAAACCCAACACATGGGAGGCAGAGGGAGATTGACCTCTGTACCTTCAAGGTGAGGTAGCACATGCCTTTAATTCCAGTGCCTTGAGGCATAGACAAACAGATCTTTGTGAGTTCAATGTGTAGTAGCATACACCTTTAATCCCAATGCCTGAAATGCAGAGAGAGGCAGATCTCTGAGACTTCAAGGACAGACAGGTATACAGAGTTATTCCAGGTCAAAGATACAGAGAACCTGTCTCAAAAGGCAAAAAATAAAAAGGAAAAATAAACAAAATAGAGGTTAAATTGAAGCGCACAAAGATGGAAAATTCACAGCGAATTTTGATATTGTATGCTATTATGCTCTTTTTGAATCATTTGAATTTTGAGGCAGTAGCAATAGCTGCTAAAAGATGTTTCTTTATAAAAACTGCTGAAATAATCCAACATAGATATTTTGAAAATGCCTTGACTTTGATATTTGGATCTAAGGACATGATGCTTTGGAAAGGAGTTTCTATTTTGTTTTCAGAGAGGGTGATAGTCTGTGGATGCCTCTATCCTAATATGGTAGGATGGACCACGTCCTACTTAAAGGATGCTGTGATCACCTTTAAAAAATTGCTTCGCTCAACTGCCAACTGAGATAAATCAATAATGATGCAAACATTCAGCAGGAAGCATTTTGGAGAGAAAAAACTGCACCCACGTCCCAAATATGGCTTATAAACGTTCTTTTAAATTTAAAGTGGGATATGATATAGATATGAATATTTGCATTAGTATAGATTTTGCTTTACTGATAGAGAGTTTAGGTTAATTTTGTTATATGTATATGCATTTTTGATCTTCATTAAGGTATTGTGATTGTGTAGTTCATTTAAAAATATAATGTATATAGGTTATTAATGGATAATCATTAATAATAGTCAAGTTTGTAGTCATGTTAGTTAGATTTTCTAGCTACATAGATATATATATATATGTCAGTTAGATAGGCATTATTCATATCTCTCTAGACTACAAAATAGGCTATTTAATGTTTTAGTACCTTAGGGTTTTTCATGACAGTGAGACACTCTACTCTTGGCAGCACATATCTACTTCAGGAAGAAGATGGGCATCAAAGAGGATCCTTATGGAGTTTGATAGCCATTTGGGGAAGAAACTGCTCTTGCCTGGATTGTTGCATAAACTGTACACAGAAAACACTCAGAGAGAGGACTACTGAACTTGCCTAAAGGTGAGATGATCTTTTCGTGTTCCTGATTCAGGAAAGGGTCAGCAAAACATTCTTCAAGACAAGCAGATAGTGACTGCCTTTGAAATTTCCTGCTTCATGGAAATGTCTGCTGGAAACTATGGGCCTGTAGGCTGTGGATGGAAACACCAACGGTACAGAGGAACTTTGGGTGTCTGTCCAGGCAGCGAGATGTCTCTGTCATTTCTAGAGTTTGAAAATGGCTTTCTTTTTGTTTGCTTAGGCAATACTGTATTATTCTGGAGTCTCTGATGGAGTTGAAGAATAGATAGATAGTTATAGTTTTCCATTGTTATGATAAAAGATAAAATAGATATAAATATTGTAACTGTAATTCTTGCTTGATAACTGTTTTGTTATATGTAATTTTGCTATGTTAAAGTTAAAGATTCCCTTCTTGTTTAAACAGAAATAGGAGTAATGATGGAGTATAGGTCATTGGTTAATTAAATAAAGAAACTGTTTGGCCTGAAAGGTTAGAACATAGGTTGGTGGAATAAACATAAGAGAATGCTGGGAGGAATAGGAATTGAGCTTAGAGATGCCATGCACCTCTGCCATGGGCAGAAATGGTAGCTCTGCACTCTGAGGCAGATGGCGATACAGCCAGCCACCAGGTCAGACATGCTAAATCTTTCCTTCTAAGCGCACCTCGTGCTGCAATATACATTATTAGACATGGGTTAAGAGGCTGAAAATAATGGGGAAGGCAGTGTTGAAATGAATAGTTTTGTGTTGCTATTTCGGAGCATAACCTTACAAGGCGGCCCCATGGGGATGCAGCCCTGCTGCTCAAATTTCTACAATCAAGGGGGAAATGGAAGAAGGGAAGAAAGAAGAGAGAGAGACAAGGAAGAATGGATGAATTCAATCATTCCTTGGAAAAATGAGTGAACCAATGAATGAGGAGACCTAGTAGGAAAAAATGTGCTGCATTCCCTCAGAGAGTCAGGTCAAATTAAGGATTGACAAGGTTTTCCACTAAGGAAAACTACCTTATTCCACTACCTTCTTTGTGCTCCAGGCCCACCCACAAGAGTGATGATGAGGACAGGGAGAAGAAGAGGAGAGCGTGTACCAGAATTCCCTGGTACAATTTCTCACCCAAATTGTAGCCAAATCATCTGACCTGGGACAGCTGATCTACATGCTGGACCCTAACTCCCAGTTTGACAACTCTAACATTTTAACCAAGTTTGTGAAGATGAGGGAACCAAAAATAGCCCAGTTACAGGATGGCAGGTTCCTTACAGGATGGGAGTCAGACATCAGTACCATACTGGTATTTGGCGGTTTGATGGGTGTGTGGGGTCTTTGCCAGACTCCACCTAGCATCATGGATTCCCTACTTTACTGATATTATGGAGTTCGGTGCATTCATCATATGTGTGCATGTCACACACTAGGGGGCATCATATGTACATGTTTATCCTGTGTGTGGGTGAGTGTGTTCATGAGTTTTATAGCCCAAGTACTACAGAACATGATCAATGAAAGGGAACACTGTTTTACAGATATGGCAGGGCAATTATTTAAATGAACTGACAAGGGTTGGATGGCATGGGTAAGACCTATGAGAGTTCAAGGCATACCGAATCCAGGCATGACAATGTAGGTGGCAGACAGAATTCTGGCAAAACTAAGTAGGTAGCTTGATGTCCAACTTGCTGGAGAAGAGCAACTGAGCGGAGACACTTTTCACTAAGCAACATGCTTTAGTGGAGATCAAACATCCTTTGACTTACAGCCAGTACAAATTAAACCATTCATCAAATGAAACCTAATTTTCTCTGATTTTGAGTATACATTTGTGTCCCTTCCTGATTAATCTACTCTTTATCCTCTTAAGTCCCAATACCTCACGCTGATATCGGTCACATCTTTTCATTTGACATGGTTTTCCCTCAAGCTTCATACCGCCCCGAGATCATACAACTTTTTGTCCCCTCTCCACTTCTTCCTTGACAGCCATCTTGTCCTTTACCACACCACGCAACCCCAGTCCTTTACTCTCCAAGCGGAAAAGACCATAAATCCTGCTTTGTTTTGAGGCATGTATTTCTGCGATGCCCCATCCACCAAACACAACCCATCATTGACCAAATAACACAACATGTTAACAAATTTTTATTCTTTGAGAAAGAATAATTCATTGGAAAAGATACAAGGATTCATAGAAGACCTGAGGTATCTCTGAAAAAACACATTCCCACAGAGAGAATTAAGTCTGCCCCTCAAAATTTGAGAATTTCACTTTAACAGATCTTCACCAAATCATAGACATAGATATGGAAGTCATTATCAAACTTGATGAAATACACAGAAGGTTTGTTGGGAACTTGGCAAATAATTTTACCTATCTCTTGGGTTCCATCTTTTTTGTTGTACTGCACTCTTTTGCCCTCCAAGGAATCCCTGTCTAATTCCACAGTCACCTCTACTGGAGGACATTCAGGCGTGATGTGGAGGTTGCCTTCAATGGAATCATCATGATGGTGGTAAAGGTACAGGACCGGATCATTCTCGTTGACAATGTAGAAACAGGTCGTTATGGTCTGCACCTCATCTGGGACCACGCCACTCCACCCTTCCTTAGAGCCTGGAATGATGTGGAGGTTGCCTTCCAGGTAGTCATCCAAGAGGAGGTAAATGTACAAGACCGGATCTTTCTTGTAGGTAATATAAAACCAGGTCTTCATGATTGGCACCTCTTCTAGGACCATCCCGTTCCAGTCATTCTTAGAGCCATTTGTGCCCATGAATGTATGTTTCACTGCTCTGCCAACTATGGTGTTTGAGAGATGAGTGTCTGTCACCTGAGGAAATGGCACATTGTTAGGCAGGATCTTCAGGTTTAAAATCCTTTCATCACTATGAAGCTCCAAGCCATAGACACAATCAATCCCATCATATTTCAACAAATAGAGAGAGGGATATGTTGGCAGTTGATCTAGAATGATGGCTTTCCAATGGGTGACTGGTTCATTGGCTTCCTTCCAGCCATGAGAAATTCTGCGGCCAACAATATTCTTCAGGGCCTCAAAAGGCTTACTAAGTTTTTTCTTCTGGAGCGATGGCCCATTCTTCTTCTGGAGATGTGGCATGCAACTCATATTAAGAGGCATCTTCATCATGGCGGGAGACTTACTGAGGTAGGCCACAGCACTCCTGTTCCACTGTCTCTTGGCTCTGTTTCTGTGCTTGGGCTTCATAGCTGCCAATCTCTGCATAGGAAGAACTCTTCAGATTAAATCAGACACAAAGTGGTTTCCTCCACCATAAGTGCCTGCAAGGATAAGAAGGTGAGGATGTGAGGTCAAGGCTCTTTTTAGGAATAACTTTGGAGCAGGTGAAAAAGGCAGGGCTGAATAGATTTGGATACCTAAATGGAATATGTTCTTAAGAAATTAATAGGAAAATTATCAAACTCTTGTCTACAGCTCAGTATATGTGTATCAGAGACATATTCCTGCTGCAAAATGCAATTGACCTCTACTGAGAAACCTACTTCCTGACTTACTATATCAATGAGAGAGGAAGCTATGCCTATACCTAAAGTGAGAAAGAAATATCTGAACAGATGGCAAAGAATTCAAAGAACAGCCACTCCTCTCCTTACCACTCAAGCTACTGGTTAGTTGGCTGATCTATAACCACTTGCCAAAGGTCATGGCACTCCAGTCCCCTGGCTCTCTCTATTGTGTCTCCTGATCCAGATCCAGGTTGATTACATAAAGAAATTCTGTATCTTCATTAGAGAAGTGAGTACTGTGAGTCAAACTGCCAAAAGAAAGAAACATTAATCTGTGCAACAGCACCTATTAGAAATAATTATCTTTTAAAACACATATGGACAAAGAGGATCTTTGCCATTTAAGTGGACTGAGGAATTGGACATTTTTAGAAAAGATAGAGTGGGGAGAATACCTGACATTAACCGTCCCCCAGCTATCAAATATAGGAGCTGTTAACGACATAAATTTTGGACCCAGAGCAGATTTGAAAGAAACCTTTCTTTGACTACAGAGGTCCTAGTTGCTTCCTAAACATATTTACCAAAAGAAAATATCTTGGCTCTCTAGATTCCATCTTCTGGAAATTCGGTTGAACAGTTGTGGAGCCCAAGAGCTGAACTGACCTCCTCAGCCACCGTGAATATAGTAAGCCCACTTTCACAGAAGACTAGTGCTTCATCTGGAACAGAGTTGCCACCCCCAACCAAAGCTTTGTGACATCATCAAGGCTCTACTTATGTCATAAAACTCCTCCTAGCCAGGTTTCTTCCCTACTAACCCCCAGAAATATTCAGCATACAGGTCCTAAAATGCTGCTCATACAGCCCCATGAAGACCCAAAAATAAAAACCGCAATCTTCTTCCCAATTACTTGAGTCATATTTTCCAAGTAACTCAACCCCTTTATGTGTTTTTTTTTCTGTAAAATAATTTTTGGTCTGAGTCAACAACTCACATGAATGTTTTTGTTCCTAGCTCCAATGTCCTCATTGGTTATTTTCTATTGATTTTTCCATTACTTCATAATAATAATTATCAAACTTTCAACTTCTCTTCCTCCTCCCTCTTTCTTCTTACTCCGCAAATAAACCTCTCCACTCAAACACCAGTCCAAATAGAGGACAGGGTACTTTGAGCTGAGGGAAGTCCAAGCCCACCCTTCATCCATCCAGATTTAGCAAGGTATGCATCCACAAAAAAATATGATCACAAAAAGCCAGTGTATGATATGCAGACAATTGCAAGTGCCATTATCTTTGGCTTCTCCGTCTGCCCCAATTGTCAGCCACATTCAGAGCCTCCAGTTTGATCCCATGTTCTTTCATTCCCAGGTCACTGGATTAGTTGAAATCCCCTTAGTTCAGGCACAGTGTCTCATAGTGTGGACCAAGCCCTTATATTCCTGACATCCTTGCTCTTTTTCTCCATCCATCTGCTCTTCCACTGGAGCTTGGAAGCTCCATCTAGGTTTCTGATTTTGACCCTGACTTGATCTCCATCATTTGCCAAACAAAAGTTCCATGGTGGTTTTCAAGATAGATAGTCATCAGTCTGACTATGGGACAAGGCAAACGTAGTTCCTAGGGACATGTCACAGTGCGGTCAACTTCTCCTCCCTGCTTAAGTACCTAGAGAGGGTCACCCTATGGCCTTCTGAGAACCACTCGAGAGATATCGATCTTGACATCCCCAGAATGACCCCATAAATTGAGATATCATCAGTGTATGTGCATTAATTTGTGTGGGTTTGTGTGTGTGTATTTAAATCACAATAACAAATGGATTGTAATATTGAAGTTTCTTCTCATCTTGAGAAGAATATTTGCTACAGAAACACTCTCACAGTAATAATGAGAATGTAAACTATCTAAGAAAGGAGAAATAACTGGAGGAATCCCCCAGGAGTTAGGCTCAGTGTCCCAGGAATTACGCCCAAGGAAAGTCAATGAACTCAGTGATGGAAGATAAAACCCAGCCTAAATAAAACCCTAAATCATTTAGGTGGAACATGAGATACTCTTACAACAGTTACAAGAGGTCTAAAATGCCTGGACTGGAACCTAAGGGGAACACAATGACGTGGAGCTGAGAGTGCATGGCAAAACTGATTGGATCTGGCAAAAATTATGTAAGCATACCAAGGAAACCACCAGTGGGACAAAACCCTAAGAAATCTGTATGACAACATATCATGTTGAACATAATGAGATTTATAGACAAAGGAAAGGTCTTAATTATGTCACTGTCACACAGGTGATGATGAACCAGTTCCATCGTAGAGTGACTCCCTGCTGTGTTTAAGATAACCTGTCAATTCTGTCTAGTCAGTTACAAGGAAATTTGCATTAATTGCACAGATTAACTATCAGCATCATTTACTGCACAATCAAAGGCAAGGCAAAGAAACCATAGACATGTTGTTGAATGCTGATGATGTTATTGGGAGTTTTGATGGGTTTTTTTCTTAAAGGGAAATCATCGGTGACTCTCATGCATGAAGCAGATCCTTTCTCTGTGATGTTTACTGAATAGCCACTGAGATACCAGCCCATTGAGTTGTGGTCTCTCTCTCTTTAAAAAACAACTTCTACCTTGAGCTTGATCTCTTGCTTGAGCTTCCCTTCCGGCTACTAGGCTCCTTTCCTGATCCTGCAGAGGGCTTTTGTAAGGGATTGTGATCTCTATGTTTTTCTCCTTT
Source organism: Microtus pennsylvanicus (assembly GCF_037038515.1). NCBI lineage: Eukaryota > Metazoa > Chordata > Mammalia > Rodentia > Cricetidae > Microtus > Microtus pennsylvanicus. The sequence continues at coordinate 20,173,809 of NC_134602.1, forward strand.
CAAGAACTAATCATTCTATTAATCACAATTCTAAACTGCTGTGGGAGTTTGTTTGTGACTTTTGCCTTCACATGTGATACAAGCGACCTGTGTGTATAGGGTCTTCTCTCTGTTCATGTGGGGAAGGCATGGCAGCAGGAGTAGATGGCTGCTCATTCTCTGTAAGGAAATCAGTAAACAGTGGGGACCAAGTACAAGGATGTCCTGAAATATTAAGTCTTGTCCTTTCAAGGCCCCAAAGCCTCCAGCTAGGTACAGGGTCACGACAATCTCCAAAACCCACCGAGCATGAAGTATTCAGAACCAGAAGCCTGTGTGTGCCATATCACATAAATTCATCGTGAGTACACCAATCTGTTTTTTTTTTTAATTCTAAATTATTTTGTCCCATCAAAACGATCTATATTACCAATTAGCCAAATTTTCTGCATCTTTGGTGTCCTAGAATTGCTTTAAATTGTTGCTGGGACAGTCTTACAAACCTTCCTGTGCTGTTATGAGACCTTAAGGGGACAGCACTTATTTCAGAAATCAAAGGCAGTTGGGTTCAATCCTATGGTTAGCTGTTAGCTAGACACTGGAAGGATGGATTTGACTAAGAAAGGGAGACAGCATACATGGAGGCAGGTAACCTTTCCTTTGCAAAATGACCCATTTTGAGGCCTTACTTCAGGCTCTTCTCTTCTCCTAATCTTTGTTTCTTTATTAGTTTAGGAGAAGAATTAAAACTCCATTTACAGTATCTGTGAACCCGAATGAGTTAAGTATGTGTGACCAACTTGATGTCTGCCTGTCTGTCAACAGGGCCAGAGTTCAGGGGCATCTGATGCATAGCACAGGAATGTCAGCCATCAATCTCTGGTCCACCTAACTCTACAGCATTAGAGTTGTCATGGTTGCTCATCTGATCTTCCTCATATGATCTCCATCCACAGAGATGTCAGAAAAATCCTCCCCTGAGAGTGCAAGTTCTTTACAAATGAAAGATTATACAACAGAAGACACATGGGAGATTTATATGGGCAAGCTGTTGAAAGGATAAAGTGACAGAAGAAGTTTATTGATTAATTAAAGAAAGAATCCGCTTCAGCTGATAGGTTAGAACATAGGTAGGTGGAGTAAACATAATAGAATGCCGGGAGGAAGAGGTAGTGAGCTCAGAGAAGCCATGCTCCCCTCTCCCTGGCAGATGCCATAGCTCTGCTCTCTGAGGCAGATGTCGATGCAGCCAGCCACCATATCAGACATGCTGAATTTTTCCTGGTAAGTGCACCTCGTTATACTACACTGATTATTAGAAATGGGTTAAAATGTTGAATCTAATGGGCCAGCAGTGTTTAAAAGAATACAGTTTTTGTGTATTTATTTCAGGCATAACCTTCATGCGGTCGTGGTGCTGGGGACACAGCCTCACAGCTCAAATAACTACAGAATGGCTTGCAGCCTTGTGGACAACTGAATCCACTGAAAGACTGAGAAAGCTTGGGAAAGAGTAAAGCATGTGTTCTTGATAGCAGGGATTTCTCGGTCTGCTCTGCTTGCTAGAAAATGCAAGGGCTCTCATCTAAAAGAGGCTTGCAGACTCAGCTTCAGCTGCAAAACCCTGCAGCCCTTAAGAGGTCCTGCCACAAAACATTTAAATGGTGTTGATAAAAGCCAACTGAATGCTTGTATGTTTTCAGAAGTAGGAGGAAAAAAAAACTGTGTTGTTTTAAAATGCCGGCTTTCTGGGCCATCCTGCCTGGGCAAATTCTGACTGTTTGAGGAAGGAGGGCCAGCTACAGAAAGAGGGCTTGAGTGTTGTCTGTTGCAGCCTCTTTGATGGCAAGGACCTTGAAACACTGTAGACTTGTGGCACTGAATGCGGCTCTGTTCGGTACCTCAGCCACAAGGTTGGAATGGCAGAAAGCTAAGGAATGGGCTACATCTGGCCAGCAAAGCCACGGCTTTAGTCCTACTGAGATTGCTTGGTAAATGAAAGACTCATGTGGTCAGAAAAACAGAGAGAGAAATAGAGTAAAGAGAGATTAAAAGACAAAGAAAATTTTTAAATGATTTACAGTGTGTTAAAAATATGTGCAGGCTAAAATTTGAAGTTCTTAAGGTTAAAAAAAGGAAGAGAGATGTTGGGTGTGGTAGTACACACCTGTAAACCCAACACATGGGAGCCAGAGGGAGATTGACCTCTGTACCTTCAAGGTGAGGTAGCACACACCTTTAATCCCAGTGCCTTGAAGGCAGAGACAAACAGTTCTTTGTGAGTTCAATGTGTAGTAGCATACACCTTTAATCCCAATGCCTGAAAGTCAGAGAGAGGCAGATCTCTGAGACTTCAAGGACAGACAGGTATCCAGAGTTATTCCAGGTCAAAGATACAGAGAACCTGTCTCAAAAGGCAAAAAATAAAAAGGAAAAGTAAACAAAATCGAGGTTAAATTGAAGAGCAGAAAGATGGAAAATTCACAGCAAATTTTGATATTGTATGCTATTATGCTCTTTTTGAATCATTTGAATTTTGAGGCAGTAGCAATAGCTGCTAAAAGATGTTTCTTTATAAAAGCTGCTGAAATAATCCAACATAGATATTTTGAAAATGCCTTGACTTTGAAATTTGGATCTAAGGACATGATGCTTTGGAAAGGAGATTCTATTTTGTTTTCACAGAGGGTGATAGTCTGTGGATGCCTCTATCCTAATATGGTAGGATGGACCACGTCCTACTTAAAGGTTGCTGTGAACACCTTTAAAAAATTGCTTCGCTCAACTGCCAACTGAGATAAATCAATAATGATGCCAACATTCAGCAGGAAGCATTTTGGAGAGAAAAAACTGCACCCACGTTCCCAAATATGGCTTATAAACGTTCTTTTACATTTAAAGTGGGATGTGATATAGATATGAATATTTGTATTAGTATAGATTTTGCTTTACTGATAGAGAGTTTAGGTCAATTTTGTTATATGTATATGCATTTTTGATCTTAATTAAGGTATTGTGATTGTGTAGTTCATTTAAAAATATAATGTATATAGGTTATTAATGGATAATCATTAATAATAGTCAAGTTTGTAGTCATGTTAGTTAGATTTTCTAGCTACATAGATATATATATTTCAGTTAGATAGGCATTATTCATATCTCTCTAGACTACAAAATAGGCTATTTAATGTTTTAGTACCTTAGGGTTTTTCATGACAGTGAGACACTCTACTCTTGGCAGCACATATCTACTTCAGGAAGAAGATGGGCATCAAAGAGGATCCTTATGAAGTTTGATAGCCATTTGGGGAAGAAACTGCTCTTGCCTGGATTGTTGCATAAACTGTACACAGAAAACACTCAGAGAGAGGACTACTGAACTTGCCTAAAGGTGAGATGATCTTTTCGTGTTCCTGATTCAGGAAAGGGTCAGCAAAACATTCTTCAAGACAAGCAGATAGTGACTGCCTTTGAAATTTCCTGCTTCATGGAAATGTCTGCTGGAAACTATGGGCCTGTAGGCTGAGGATGGAAACACCAACGGTACAGAGGAACTTTGGGTGACTGTCCAGGCATCGAGATGTCTCTGTCATTTCTAGAGTTTGAAAATGGCTTACTTTTTGTTTGCTTAGGTAATACTGTATTATTCTGGAGTCTCTGATGGAGTTGAAGGATAGATAGATAGATAGATAGGTATAGTTTTCCATTGTTATGATAAAAGATAAAATAGATATAAATATTGTAACTGTAATTCTTGCTTGATAACTGTTTTGTTATTTGTAATTTTGCTATGTTAAAGTTAAAGATTCCGTTCATGTTTAAACAGAAATAGGAGTAACGATGGAGTATAGGTCATTGGTTAATTAAATAAAGAAACTGTTTGGCCTGAAAGGTTAGAACATAGGTGGGTGGAATAAACATAAGAGAATGCTGGGAGGAATAGGAATTGAGCTTAGAGATGCCATGCACCTCTCCCATGGGCAGAAATGGTAGCTCTGCACTCTGAGGCAGATGGCGATACAGCCATCCACCAGGTCAGACATGCTAAATCTTTCCTTCTAAGCACACCTCGTGCTGCAACATACATTATTAGACATGGGTTAAGAGGCTGAAAATAATGGGGCAGGCAGTGGTGAAATGAATAATTTTGTGTTGTTATTTCGGAGCATAACCTTACAAGGCGGCCCCATGGGGATGCAGCCCTGCTGCTCAAATTTCTACAATCAAGGGGGAAATGGAAGAAGGGAAGAAAGAAGAGAGAGAGACAAGGAAGAAAGGATGAATTCAATCATTCATTGGAAAAATGAGTGAACCAATGAATGAGGAGACCTAGTAGGAAAAAATGTGCTGCATTCCCTCGGAGAGTCAGGTCAAATTAAGGATTGACAAGGTTTTCCACTAAGGAGGAGGCTTATTCCATTTTACCTTCTTTGTGCTCCAGGCCCACCCACAAGAGTGATGATGAGGACAGGGAGAAGAAGAGGAGAGGGTGTACCAGAATTCCCTGGTACAATTTCTCACCCAAATTGTAGCCAAATCACCTGACCTGGGACAGCTGATCTACATGCTGGACCCTAACTCCCAGTTTGACAACTCTAACATTTTTACCAAGTTTGTGAAGATGAAGGAACCAAAAATATCCCAGTTACAGGATGGCAGGTTCCTTACAGGATGGGAGTCAGACATCAGTACCATTCTGGTATTTGGCGGTTTGATGGGTGTGTGGGGTCTTTGCCAGACTCCACCTAGCATCATGGATTCCCTACTTTACTGATATTATGGAGTTCGGTGCATTCATCTTATGTGTGCATGTCACACACTAGTGGGCATCATATGTACATGTTTATCCTGTGTGTGGGTGAGTGTGTTCATGAGTTTTATAGCCCAAGTACTACAGAACATGATCAATGAAAGGGAACACTGTTTTCCAGATATGGCAGGGCAATTATTTAAATGAACTGACAAGGGTTGGATGGCATGGATAAGACCTATGAGAGTTCAAGCAATACCGAATCCAGGCACGACAAAGTAGGTGGCAGACAGAATTCTGGCAAAACTAAGTAGGTAGCTTGATGTCCAACTTACTGGAGAAGAGCAACTGAGCGGAGACACTTTTCACTAAGCAACATGCTCTAGTGGAGATCAAAGATCCTTTGACTTACAGCCAGTACAAATTAAACCATTCATCAAATGAAACCTAATTTTCTCTGATTTTGAGTATACATTTGTGTCCCTTCCTGATTAATCTACTCTTTATCCTCTTAAGTCCCAATACCTCACGCTGATATCGGCCACATCTTTTCATTTGACATGGCTTTCCCTCAAGATTCATACCGCCCCGAGATCATACAACTTTTTGTCCCCTCGCCACTGCTTCCTTGACAGCCATTTTGTCCTTTACCACACCACGCATCCCCAGTCCTTTACTCTCCAAGGGGAAAAGACCATAAATCCTGCTTTGTTTTGAGGCATGTATTTCTGTGATGCCCCATCCACCAAACACAACCCATCATTGACCAAATAACACAACATGTTAACAAATTTTTATTCTTTGAGAAAGAATAATCCATTGGAAAAGATACCAGGATTCATAGAAGACCTGAGGTATCTCTGAAAAAACACATTCCCAAAGAGAGAATTAAGTCTGCCCCTCAAAATTTGAGAATTTCACTTTAAGAGATCTTCACCAAATCATAGACATAGATATGGAAGTCATTATCAAACTTGATGAAATACACAGAAGGTTTGATGGGAACTTGGCAAATAATTTTACCTATCTCTTGGGTTCCATCTTTTTTGTTGTACTGCACTCTTTTGCCCTCCAAGGAATCCCTGTCTAATTCCACAGTCACCTCTACTGGAGGACATTCAGGCGTGATGTGGAGGTTGCCTTCAATGGAATCATCATGATGGTGGTAAAGGTACAGGACCGGATCATTCTCGTTGACAATGTAGAAACAGGTCGTTATGGTCTGCACCTCATCTGGTACCACGCCACTCCACTCTTCCTTAGAGCCTGGCATGATGTGGAGGTTGCCTTCCAGGTAGTCATCCAGGAGGTGGTAAATGTACAAGACCGGATCTTTCTTGTAGGTAATATAAAACCAGGTCTTCATGATTGGCACCTCTTCTAGGACCATCCCGTTCCAGTCATTCTTAGAGCCATTTGTGCCCATGAATGTATGTTTCACTGCTCTGCCAACTATGGTGTTTGAGAGATGAGTGTCTGTCACCTGAGGAAATGGCACATTATTAGGCAGGATCTTCAGGTTTAAAATCCTTTCATCACTATGAAGCTCCAAGCCATAGACACAATCAATCACATCATATTTCAACAAATAGAGAGAGGGATATGTTGGCAGTTGATCTAGAATGATGGCTTTCCAATGGGTGACAGGTTCATTGGCTTCCTTCCAGCCATGAGAAATTCTGCGGCCAACAATATTCTTCAGGGCCTCAAAAGGCTTACTAAGTTTTTGCTTCTGGAGCGACGGCCCATTCTTCTTCTGGAGATGTGGCATGCAACTCATACTAAGAGGCATCTTCATCATTGCGGGAGACTTACTGAGGTAGGCCACAGCACTCCTGTTCCACTGTCTCTTGGCTCTTTTTCTGTGCTTGGGCTTCATAGCTGCCAATCTCTGCATAGGAAGAACTCTTCAGATTAAATCAGACACAAAGTGTTTTCCTCCACCATAAGTGCCTGCAAGGATAAGAAGGTGAGGATGTGAGGTCAAGGCTCTTTTTAGGAATAACTTTGGAGCAGGTGAAAAAGGCAGGGCTGAATAGATTTGGATACCTAAATGGAATATGTTCTTAAGAAATTAATAGGAAAATTATCAAACTCTTGTCTACAGCTCAGTATATGTGTATCAGAGACATATTCCTGCTGCAAAATGCAATTGACCTCTACTGAGAAACCTACTTCCTGACTTACTATATCAATGAGAGAGGAAGCTATGCCTATACCTAAAGTGAGAAAGAAATATCTGAACAGATGGCACAGAATTCAAAGAACAGCCACTCCTCTCCTTACCACTCAAGCTACTGGTTAGTTGGCTGATCTATAACCACCTGCCCAAGGTCATGGCACTCCAGTCCACTGGCTCTCTCTATTGTGTCTCCTGATCCAGATCCAGGTTGATTACATAAAGATATTCTGTATCTTCATTAGAGAAGTGAGTACTGTGAGTCAAATTGCCAAAAGAAAGAAACATTAATCTGTGCAACAGCACCTATTAGAAATAATTATCTTTTAAAACACATATGGACAAAGAGGATTTTTGCCATTTAAGTGGACTGAGAAATTGGACATTTTTAGCAAAGATAGAGTGGGTAGAATACCTGACATTAACCATCCCCCAGCTATCAAATATAGGAGCTGTTAACGACATAAATTTTGGACCCAGAGCAGATTTGAAAGAAACCTTTCTTTGACTACAGAGGTCCTAGTTGCTTCCTAAACATATTTACCAAAAGAAAATATCTTGGCTCTCTAGATTCCAACTTCTGGAAATTCGGTTGAACAGTTGTGGAGCCCAAGAGCTGAACTCACCTCCTCAGCCACCGTGAAGATAGTAAGCCCACCTTCACAGAAGACTAGTGCTTCATGTGCAACAGAGTTGCCACCCCCAACCAAAGCTTTGTGACATCATCAAGGCTCTACTTATGTCATAAAACTCCTCCTAGCCAGGTTTCTTCCCTACTAACCCCCAGAAATATCCAGCATACAGGTCCTAAAATGCTGCTCATACAGCCCCATGAAGACCCAAAATAAAAACCCCAATCTTCTTCCCAATTACATGAGTCATATTTTCCAAGTAACTCAACCCCTTTATGTGTTTTTTTTTTTTTCTGTAAAATAATTTTTGGTCTGAGTCAACAACTCACATGAAGGTTTTTTTTCCTAGCTCCAATGTCCTCATTGGTTATTTTCTATTGATTTTTCCATTACTTCATAATAATAATTTTCAAACTTTCCACTTCTCTTCCTCCTCCCACATTCTTCTTGCTCCGCAAATAAACCTCTCCACTCAAACACCAGTCCAAATAGAGGGCAGGGTACTTTGAGCTGTGGGAAGTCCAAGCCCACCCTTCATCCATCCAGATTTAGCAAGGTATGCATCCACAAAAAATATGATCACAAAAAGCCAGTGTATGATATGCAGACAATTGCAAGTGCCATTATCTTTGGCTTCTCCGTCTGCCACAATTGTCAGCCACATTCAGAGCTTCCAGTTTGATCCCATGTTCTTTCATTCCCAGGTCACTGGATTAGTTGAAATCCCCTTAGTTCAGGCACAGTGTCTCATAGTGTGGACCAAGCCCTTATATTCCTGACATCCTTGCTCTTTTTCTCCATCCATCTGCTCTTCCACTGGAGCTTGGAAGCTCCATCTAGGTTTCTGATTTTGACCCTGACTTGATCTCCATCATTTGCCAAACAAAAGTTCCATGGTGGTTTTCAAGATAGTCAGTCATCAGTCTGACTATGGGACAAAGCACACATAGTTCCTAGGGACTTGTCACAGTGCGGTCAATTTCTCCTCCCTGCTTGAATAACTAGAGAGGTTCACCCTATGGCCTTCTGAGAACCACTCGAGAGATATCGATCTTGACATCCCCAGAATGGCCCCATAAATTGAGATATCATCAGTGTATGTGCATTAACTTGTGTGTATATGTGTGTGTGTACTTAAATCACAATAACAAATGGATTGTAATATTGAAGTTTCTTCTCATCTTGAGAAGAATATTTGCTACAGAAACACTCTCACAGTAAGAGTGAGAGTGTAAACTATCTAAGAAAGGAGAAATAACTGGAGGAATCCCCCAGGAGTTAGGCTCAGTGTCCCAGGAATTACGCCCAAGGAAAGTCAAGGAACTCAGTGATGGAAGATAAAACCCAGCCTAAATAAAACCCTAAATCATTTAGGTGGAACATGAGATACTCTTACAACAGTTACAAGAGGTCTAAAATGCCTGGACTGGAACATAAGGGGAACACAATGACGTGGAGCTGAGAGTGCATGGCAAAACTGATTGGATCTGGCAAATTTATGTAAGCATACCAAGGAAACCACCAGTGGGAAAAAACCCTAAGAAATCTGTATGACAACATATCATGTTGAACATAATGAGATTTATAGACAAAGGAAAGATCTTAATTATGTCACTGTCACACAGGTGATGATGAACCAGTTCCATTGTAGAGTGACTCCCTGCTGTGTTTAAGATAACCTGTCAATTCTGTCTAGTTGGTTACAAGGAAATTTGCATTAATTGCACAGATTAACTATCAGCATCATTTACTGCACAATCAAAGGCAAGGCAAAGAAATCATAGACATGTTGTTGAATGCTGATGATGTTATTGGGAGTTTTGATGGGTTTTTTTCTTAAAGGGAAATCATCGGTGACTCTCATGCATGAAGCAGATCCTTTCACTGTGATGTTTCCTGAATAGCCACTGAGAGACCAGCTATTGAGTTGTGGTCTCTCTCTCTTTTAAAAAGCAACTTCTACCTTCAGCTTGATCTCTTGCTTGAGCTTCCCTTCCGGCTAGTAGGCTCCTTTTCTGATCCTGCAGGGGGCTTTTGTAAGGGATTGTGATCTCTAAGTTTTTCCCCTTTCAAGAACTAATCATTCTATTAATCACAATTCTAAACTGCTGTGGGAGTTTGTTTGTGACTTATGCCTTCACATGTGATACAAGCGACCTGTGTGTATAGGGTCTTCTCTCTGTTCATGTGGGGAAGGCATGGCAGCAGGAGTAGATGGCTGCTCATTCTCTGTAAGGAAATCAGTAAACAGTGGGGACCAAGTACAAGGATCTCCTGAAATATTAAGTCTTGTCCTTTCAAGACCCCAAAGTCTCCAGCTAGGTTCAAGGTCACAACAATCTCCAAAACCCACCGAGCATGAAGTATTCAGAACCAGAAGCCTGTGTGTGCCATATCACATAAATTCATCGTGAGTACACCAATCTGTTTTTTTTTTAATTCTAAATTATTTTGTCCCATCAGAACGATCTATATTACCAATTAACCAAATTTGCTGCATCTTTGGTGTCCTAGAATTGCTTTAAATTGTTGCTGGGACAGTCTTACAAACCTTCCTGTGCTGTTATGAGACCTTAAGGAGACAGCACTTATTTCAGAAATCAAAGGCAGTTGGGTTCAATCCTATGGTTAGCTGTTAGCTAGACACTGGAAGGATGGATTTGACTAAGAAAGGGAGACAGCATACATGGAGGCAGGTAACCTTTCCTTTGCAAAATGACCCATTTTGAGGCCTTACTTCAGGCTCTTCTCTTCTCCTAATCTTGGTTTTTTTATTAGTTTAGGAGAAGAATTAAAACTCCATTTACACTATCTGTGAACCTGAATGAGTTAAGTATGTGTGACCAACTTGATGTCTGCCTGTCTGTCAACAGGGCCAGAGTTCAGGGGCATCTGATGCATAGCACAGGAATGTCAGCCATCAATCTCTGGTCCACCTAACTCTACAGCTTTAGAGTTGTCATGGTTGCTCATATGATCTTCCTCATATGATCTCCATCCACAGAGATGTCAGAAAAATCCTCCCCTGAGAGTGCAAGTTCTTTACAAATGAAAGATTATACAACAGAAGACACATGGGAGATTTATATGGGCAAGCTGTTGAAAGGATAAAGTGACAGAAGAAGTTTATTGATTAATTAAAGAAAGATTCCGCTTCAGCTGATAGGTTAGAACATAGGTAGGTGGAGTAAACAAAATAGAATGCCGGGAGGAAGAGGTAGTGAGCTCAGAGAAGCCATGCTCCCCTCTCCCCGGCAGATGCCATAGCTCTGCTCTCTGAGGCAGATGTCGATGCAGCCAGCCACCATGTCAGACATGCTGAATTTTTCCTGGTAAGTGCACCTCGTTATACTACACTGATTATTAGAAATGGGTTAAAATGCTGAATCTAATGGGCCAGCAGTGTTTAAAAGAATACAGTTTTTGTGTATTTATTTCAGGCATAACCTTCATGCGGCCGTGGTGCTGGGGACACAGCCTCGCTGCTCAAATAACTACAGAATGTCTTGCAGCCTTGTGGACAACTGAATCCACTGAAAGCCTGAGAAAGCTTGGGAAAGAGTAAAGCATGTTTTCTTGGTAGCAGCGATTTCTCGGTCTGCTCTGCTTGCTAGAAGAAAGCAAGGGCTCTCATCTAAAAGAGGCTTGCTGACTCAGCTTCAGCTGCAAAACCCTGCAGCCCTTAAGAGGTCCTGCCACAAAACAGTTAAATGGTGTTGATAAAAGCCAACTGAATGCTTGTATGTTTTCAGCAGTAGCAGGGAAAAAAACTGTGTTGTTTTAAAATGCCGGGTTTCTGGGCCATCCTGCCTGGGCAAACTCTGACTGTTATATGAAGGAGGGCCAGCTACAGAAAGAGGGCTTGAGTGTTGTCTGTTGCAGCCTCTTTGATGGCAAGGAACCTGAAACACTGTAGACTTGTGGCAATGAATGCGGCTCTGTACGGTACCTCAGCCACAAGGTTGGAATGGCAGAAAGCTAAGGAATGGGCTACATCTGGCCAGCAAAGCCACGGCTTTAGTCCTACTGAGATTGCTTGGTAAATGAAAGACTCATGTGGTCAGAAAAACAGAGAGACAAATAGAGTAAAGAGAGATTCAAAGACAAAGAAAATTTTTAAATTATTTACAGTGTGTTAAAAATATGTGCAGGCTAAAATTTGAAGTTCTTGAAGTTAAAAAAAAGGAAGAGGGTTGTTGGGTGTGGTAGTACAAACCTGTAAACCCAACACATGGGAGGCAGAGGGAGATTGACCTCTGTACCTTCAGGGTGAGGTAGCACATGCCTTTAATCCTAATGCCTTGAAGGCGGAGACAAACAGATCTTTGTGAGTTCAATGTGTAGTAGCATACACCTTTAATCCCAATGCCTGAAAGGCAGAGAGAGGCATATCTCTGAGACTTCAAGGACAGACAGGTATACAGAGTTATTCCAGGTCAAAGATACAGAGAACCTGTCTCAAAAGGCAAAAAATAAAAAGGAAAAATAAACAAAATAGAGGTTAAATTGAAGCGCACAAAGATGGAAAATTCACAGCGAATTTTGATATTGTATGCTATTATGCTCTTTTTGAATCATTTGAATTTTGAGGCAGTAGCAATAGCTGATAAAAGATGTTTCTTTATAAAAGCTGCTGAAATAATCCAACATAGATATTTTGAAAATGCCTTGACTTTGAAATTTGGATCTAAGGACATGATGCTTTGGAAAGGAGTTTCTATTTTGTTTTCACAGAGGGTGATAGTCTGTGAATCCCACTATCCTAATATGGTAGGATGGACCACGCCCTACTTAAAGGTTGCTGTGAACACCTTTAAAAAATTGCTTCACTCAACTGCCAACTGAGATAAATCAATAATGATGCCACCATTCAGCAGGAAGCATTTTGGAGAGAAAAAACTGCACCCACGTTCCCAAATATGGCTTATAAACGTTCTTTTACATTTAAAGTGGGATGTGATATAGACATGAATATTTGCATTAGTATAGATTTTGCTTTACTGATAGAGATTTTAGGTCAATTGTGTTATATGTATATGCACTTTTGATCTTAATTAAGGTATTGTGATTGTGTAGTTCATTTAAAAATATAATGTATATAGGTTATTAATGTCTAATTATTAGTAATAGTCAAGTTTGTAGTCATGTTAGTTAGAGTTTCTAGCTACATAGATATATATATTTCAGTTAGATAGGCATTATTCATATCTCTCTAGACTACAAAATAGGCTATTTAATGTTTTAGTACCTTAGGGTTTTTCATGACAGTGAGACACTCTACTCTTGGCAGCACATATCTACTTCAGGAAGAAGATGGGCATCACAGAGGATCCTTATGGAGTTTGATAGCCATTTGAGGAAGAAACTGCTCTTGCCTGGATTGTTGCATAAACTGTACACAGAAATAACTCAGAGAAAGGACTACTGAACTTGCCTAAAGGTGAGATGATCTTTTTGTGTTCCTGATTCAGGAAAGGGTCAGCAAAACATTCTTCAAGACAAGCAGATAGTGACTGCCTTTGAAATTTCCTGCTTCATGGAAATGTCTGCTGGAAACTATGGGCCTGTAGGCTGAGGATGGTAACACCAACGGTACAGAGGACCTTTGGGTGACTGTCCAGGCAGCGAGATGTCTCTGTCATTTCTAGAGTTTGAAAATGGCTTACTTTTTGTTTGCTTAGGTAACACTGTATTATTCTGGAGTCTCTGATGGAGTTGAAGAATAGATAGACAGTTATAGTTTTCCATTGTTATGATAAAAGATAAAATAGATATAAATATTGTAACTGTAATTCTTGCTTGATAACTGTTTTGTTATATGTAATTTTGCTATGTTAAAGTTAAAGATTCCGTTCTTGTTTAAACAGAAATAGGAGTAATGATGGAGTATAGGTCATTGGTTAATTAAATAAAAAAAACTCTTTGGCCTGAAAGGTTAGAACATAGGTGGGTGGAATAAACATAAGAGAATGCTGGGAGGAATAGGAATTGAGCTTAGAGATGCCATGCACCTCTCCCATGGGCAGAAATGGTAGCTCTTCACTCTGAGGCAGATGGCAATACAGCCAGCCACCAGGTCAGACATGCTAAATCTTTCCTTCTAAGCACACGTCGTGCTGCAACATACATTATTAGACATGGGTTAAGAGGCTGAAAATAATGGGGCATGCAGTGTTGAAATGAATAGTTTTGTGTTGTTATTTCGGAGCATAACCTTACAAGGCGGCCCCAAGGGGATGCAGCCCTGCTGCTCAAATTTCTACAATCAAGGGGGAAATGGAAGAAGGGAAGAAAGAAGAGAGAGAGACAAGGAAGAATGGATGAATTCAATCATTCATTGGAAAAATGAGTGAACCAATGAATAAGGAGACGTAGTAGGAAAAAATGTGCTGCATTCCCTCAGAGAGTCAGGTCAAATTAAGGATTGACTAAGGAGGAGGCTTATTTTATTTTTCCTTCTTTGTGCTCCAGGCCCACCCACAAGAGTGATGATGAGGACAGGGAGAAGAAGAGGAGAGGGTGTACCAGAATTCCCTGGTACAACTTCTCACCCAAATTGTAGCCAAATCACCTGACCTGGGACAGCTGATCTACATGCTGGACCCTAACTCCCAGTTTGACAACTCTAACATTTTAACCAAGTTTGTGAAAATGAAGGAACCAAAAATAGCCCAGTTACAGGATGGCAGGTTCCTTACAGGATGGGAGTCAGACATCAGTACCATACTGGTATTTGGCGGTTTGATGGGTGTGTGGGGTCTTTGCCAGACTCCACCTAGCATCATGGATTCCCTACTTTACTGATATTATGGAGTTCGGTGCATTCATCATATGTGTGCATGTCACACACTAGTGGGCATCATATGTACATGTTTATCCTGTGTGAGGGTTAGTGTGTTCATTAGTTTTATAGCCCAAGTACTACAGAACATGATCAATGAAAGGGACCACTGTTTTCCAGATATGGCAGGGCAATTATTTAAATGAACTGACAAGGGTTGGATGGCATGGATAAGACCTATGAGAGTTCAAGGCATACCGAATCCAGGTATGACAAAGTAGGTGGCAGACAGAATTCTGGCAAAACTAAGTAGGTAGCTTGATGTCCAACTTACTGGAGAAGAGCAACTGAGCGGAGACACTTTTCACTAAGCAACATGCTCTAGTGGAGATCAAACATCCTTTGACTTACAGCCAGTACAAATTAAACCATTCATCAAATGAAACCTAATTTTCTCTGATTTTGAGTAGACATTTGTGTCCCTTCCTGATTAATCTACTCTTTATCCTCTTAAGTCCCAATACCTCACGCTGATATCGGTCACATCTTTCCATTTGACATGGTTTTCACTCAAGCTTCATACCGGCCCAAGATCATACAACTGTTTGTCCCCTCTCCACTGCTTCCTTGACAGCCATCTAGTCCTTTACCACACCACGCATCCCCAGTCCTTTACTCTCCAAGGGGAAAAGACCATAAATCCTGCTTTGTTTTGAGGCATGTATTTCTGTGATGCCCCATCCACCAAACACAATCCATCATTGACCAAATAACACAACATGTTAACAAATTTTTATTCTTTGAGAAAGAATAATCCATTGGAAAAGATACCAGGATTCATAGAAGACCTGAGGTATCTCTGAAAAAAACACGTTCCCAAAGAGAGCATTAAGTCTGCCCCTCAAAATTTGAGAATTTCACTTTAAAAGATCTTCACCAAATCATAGACATAGAAATAGAAGTCATTATCAAACTTGATGAAATACACAGAAGGTTTGTTGGGAACTTGGCAAATAATTTTACCTATCTCTTGGGTTCCATCTTTTTTGTTGTACTGCACTCTTTTGCCCTCCAAGGAATCCCTGCCTAATTCCAAAGTCACCTCTACTGGAGGACATTCAGGCGTGATGTGGAGGTTGCCTTCAATGGAATCATCATGATGGTGGTAATGGTACAGGACCGGATCATTCTCGTTGACAATGTAGAAACAGGTCGTTATGGTCTGCACCTCACCTGGGACCACGCCACTCCACTCTTCCTTAGAGCCTGGCATGATGTGAAGTTTGCCTTCCAGGTAGTCATCCAGGAGGTGGTAAATGTACAAGACCGGATCTTTCTTGTAGGTAATATAAAACCAGGTCTTCATGATTGGCATCTCTTCTAGGACCATCCCGTTCCAGTCTTTCTTAGAGCCATTTGTGCCCATGAATATATGTTTCACTGCTCTGCCAACTATGGTGTTTGAGAGATGAGTGTCTGTCACCTGAGGAAATGGCACATTATTAGGCAGGATCTTCAGGTTTAAAATCCTTTCATCACTATGAAGCTCCAAGCCATAGACACAATCAATCCCATCATATTTCAACAAATAGAGAGAGGGATATGTTGGCAGTTGATCTAGAATGATGGCTTTCCAATGGGTGACTGGTTCATTGGCTTCCTTCCAGCCATGAGAAATTCTGCGGCCAACAATATTCTCCAGGGCCTCAAAAGGCTTACTAAGTTTTTGCTTCTGGAGCGATGGCCCATTCTTCTTCTGGAGATGTGGCATGCAACTCATACTAAGAGGCATCTTCATCATGGCGTGAGACTTTCTGTGATAGGCCACAGCACTCCTGTTCCACTGTCTCTTGGCTCTGTTTCTGTGCTTGGGCTTCATAGCTGCCAATCTCTGCATAGGAAGAACTCTTCAGTTTAAATCAGACACAAAGTGGTTTCCTCCACCATAAGTGCCTGCAAGGATAAGAAGGTGAGGATGTGAGGTCAAGGCTCTTTTTAGGAATAACTTTGGAGCAGGTGAAAAAGGGAGGGCTGAATAGATTTGGATACCTAAATGGAATATGTTCTTAAGAAATTAATAGGAAAATTATCAAACTCTTGTCTACAGCTCAGTATATGTGTATCAGAGACATATTCCTGCTGCAAAATGCAATTGATCCCCAAATGAGAAACCTACTTCCTGACTTACTATATCAATGAGAGAGGAAGCTATGTCTATACCTAAAGTGAGAAAGAAATATTTGAACAGATGGCAAAGAATTCAAAGAACAGCCACTCCTCTCCTTACCACTCAAGCTACTGGTTAGTTGGCTGATCTATAACCACCTGCCCAAGGTCATGGCACTCCAGTCCACTGGCTCTCTCTATTGTGTCTCCTGATCCAGATCCAGGTTGATTACATAAAGATATTCTGTATCTTCATTAGAGAAGTGAGTACTGTGAGTCAAACTGCCAAAAGAAAGAAACATTAATCTGTGCAACAGCACCTATTAGAAATAATTATCTTTTAAAACACATATGGACAAAGAGGATTTTTGCCATTTAAGTGGACTGAGAAATTGGACATTTTTAGCAAAGATAGAGGGGGGAGAAGACCTGACATTAACCGTCCCCCAGCTATCAAATATAGGAGCTGTTAACGACATAAATTTTGGACCCAGAGCAGATTTGAAAGAAACCTTTCTTTGACTACAGAGGTCCTACTTGCTTCCTAAACATATTTACCAAAAGAAAATATCTTGGCTCTCTAGATTCCAACTTCTGGAAATTCGGTTGAACAGTTGTGGAGCCCAAGAGCTGAACTGACCTCCTCAGCCACCGTGAAGATAGTAAGCCCACCTTCACAGAAGACTAGTGCTTCATGTGCAACAGAGTTGCAACCCCCAAACAAAGCTTTGTGACATCATCAAGGCTCTACTTATGTCATAAAACTCCTCCTAGCCAGGTTTCTTCCCTACTAACCCCCAGAAATATCCAGCATACAGGTCCTAAAATGCTGCTCATAAAGCCCCATGACGACCCAAAATAAAAACCCCAATCTTCTTCCCAATTACATGAGTCATATTTTCCAAGTAACTCAACCCCTTTATGTGTTTTTTTTTTTCTGTCAAATAATTTTTTTTCTGAGTCAACAACTCACATGAAGGTTTTTTTTCCCTAGCTCCAATGTCCTCATTGGTTATTTTCTATTGATTTTTCCATTACTTCATAATAATAATTATCAAACTTTCCACTTCTCTTCCTCCTCCCACATTCTTCTTGCTCCGCAAATAAACCTCTCCACTCAAACACCAGTCCAAATAGAGGGCAGGTTACTTTGAGCTGTGGGAAGTCCAAGCCCACCCTTCATCCATCCAGATTTAGCAAGGTATGCATCCACAAAAAATATGATCACAAAAAGCCAGTGTATGATATGCAGACAATTGCAAGTGCCATTATCTTTGGCTTCTCCGTCTGCCCCAATTGTCAGCCATATTCACAGCTTCCAGTTTGATCCCATGTTCTTTCATTCCCAGGTCACTGGATTAGTTGAAATCCCCTTAGTTCAGGCACAGTGTCTCATAGTGTGGACCAAGCCCTTATATTCCTGACATCCTTGCTCTTTTTCTCCATCCATCTGCTCTTCCACTGGAGCTTGGAAGCTCCATCTAGTTTTCTGATTTTGACCCTGACTTGATCTCCATCATTTGCCAAACAAAAGTTCCATGGTGGTTTTCAAGATAGTCAGTCATCAGTCTGACTATGGGACAAGGCACACATAGTTCCAAGGGACATGTCACAGTGCGGTCAACTTCTCCTCCCTGCTTAAGTACCTAGAGAGGGTCACCCTATGGCCTGAGAACCACTCGAGAGATATCGATCTTGACATCCCCAGAATGGCCCCATAAATTGAGATATCATCAGTGTATGTGCATTAACTTGTGTGTGTTTGTGTGTGTGTATTTGAATCACAATTACAAATGGATTGTAATATTGAAGTTTCTTCTCATCTTGAGAAGAATATTTGCTACAGAAACACTCTCACAGTAATAGTGAGAGTGCAAACTATCTAAGAAAGGAGAAATAACTGGAGGAATCCCCCAGGAGTTAGGCTCAGTGTCCCAGGAATTACACCCAAGGAAAGTCAATGAACTCAGTGAAGGAAGATAAAACCCAGCCTAAATAAAACCCTAAATCATTTAGGTGGAACATGAGATACTCTTACAACAGTTACAAGAGGTCTAAAATGCCTGGACTGGAACATAAGGGGAACACAATGACGTGGAGCTGAGAGTGCATGGCAAAACTGATTGGATCTGGAAAAAATTATGTAAGCATACCAAGGAAACCACCAGTGGGACAAAACCCTAAGAAATCTGTATGACAACATATCATGTTGAACATAATGAGATTTATAGACAAAGGAAAGATCTTAATTATGTCACTGTCACACAGGTGATGATGAACCAGTTCCATCGTAGAGTGACTCCTGCTGTGTTTAAGATAACCTGTCAATTCTGTCTAGTCAGTTACAAGGAAATTTGCATTAAGTGCACAGATTACCTATCATCATCATTTACTGAAATATCAAAGGCAAGGCAAAGAAATCATAGACATGTTGTTGAATGCTGATGATGTTATTGGGAGTTTTGATGGGTTTTTTTCTTAAAGGGAAATCATCGGTGACTCTCATGCATGAAGCAGATCCTTTCTCTGTGATGTTACCTGAATAGCCACTGAAATACCAGCCCATTGCGTTGTGGTCTCTCTCTCTTTTAAAAAGCAACTTCTACCTTCAGCTTGATCTCTTGCTTGAGCTTCCCTTCCGGCTACTAGGTTCCTTTTCTGATCCTGGAGAGGGCTTTTGTCAGGGATTGTGATCTCTAAGTTTTTCCCCTTTCAAGAACTTATCATTCTATTAATCACAATTCAAAACTACTGTGGGAGTTTGTTTGTGACTTATGCCTTCACATGTGATACAAGCAACCTGTGTGTATAGGGTCTTCTCTCTGTTCATGTGGGGAAGGCATGGCAGCAGGAGTAGATGGCTGCTCATTCTCTGTAAGGAAATCAGTAAACAGTGGGGACCAAGTACAAGGATGTCCTGAAATATTAAGTCTTGTCCTTTCAAGGCCCCAAAGCCTCCAGCTAGGTTCAGGGTCACGACAATCTCCAAAACCCACCGAGCATGAAGTATTCAGAACCAGAAGCCTGTGTGTGCCATATCACATAAATTCATCGTGAGTAAACCAATCTGTTTTTTTTTTAATTCTAAATTATTTTGTCCCATCAGAATGATCTCTATTACCAATTAACCAAATTTGCTGCATCTTTGGTGTCCTAGAATTGCTTTAAATTGTTGCTGGGACAGTCTTACAAACCTTCCTGTGCTGTTATGAGACCTTAAGGGGACAGCACTTATTTCAGAAATCAAAGGAAGTTGGATTCAATCCTATGGTTAGCTGTTAGCTAGACACTGGAAGGATGGATTTGACTAAGAAAGGGAGACAACATACATGGAGGCAGGTAACCTTTCCTTTGCAAAATGACCCATTTTGAGGCCTTACTTCAGGCTCTTCTCTTCTCCTAATCTTGGTTTTTTTATTAGTTTAGGAGAAGAATTAAAACTCCATTTACACTATCTGTGAACCTGAATGAGTTAAGTATGTGTGACCAACTTGATGTCTGCCTGTCTGTCAACAGGGCCAGAGTTCAGGGGCATCTGATGCATAGCACAGGAATGTCAGCCATCAATCTCTGGTCCACCTAACTCTACAGCATTAGAGTTGTCATGGTTGCTCATGTGATCTTCCTCATATGATCTCCATCCACAGAGATGTCAGAAAAATCCTCCCCTGAGAGTGCCAGTTCTTTACAAATGAAAGATTATACAACAGAAGACACATGGGAGATTTATATGGGCAAGCTGTTGAAAGGATAAAGTGACAGAAGAAGTTTATTGCTTAATTAAAGAAAGAATCCGCATCAGCTGATAGGTTAGAACATAGGTAGGTGGAGTAAACAAAATAGAATGCCGGGAGGAAGAGGTAGTGAGCTCAGAGAAGCCATGCTCCCCTCTCCCCGGCAGATGCCATAGCTCTGCTCTCTGAGGCAGATGTCGATGCAGCCAGCCACCATGTCAGACATGCTGAATTTTTCCTGGTAAGTGCACCTCGTTATACTACACTGATTATTAGAAATGGGTTAAAATGCTGAATCTAATGGGCCAGCAGTGTTTAAAAGAATACAGTTTTGTGTATTTATTTCAGGCATAACCTTCATGCGGCCGTGGTGCTGGGGACACAGCCTCACTGCCCAACTTACTACAGAATGATCTTGCAGCCTTGTGGACAACTGAATCCACTGAAAGCCTAGAAAGCTTGGGAAAGACTAAAGCATGTTTTCTTGGTAGTAGCGATTTCTCGGTCTGCTCTGCTTGCTAGAAGAAAGCAAGGGCTCTCATCTAAAAGAGGCTTGCTGACTCAGCTTCAGCTGCAAAACCCTGCAGCCCTTAAGAGGTCCTGCCACAAAACATTTAAATGGTGTTGATAAAAGCCAACTGAATGCTTGTATGTTTTCAGCAGTAGCAGGAAAAAAGACTGTGTTGTTTTAAAATGCCGGGTTTTTGGGCCATCCTGCTTGGGCAAACTCTGACTGTTTGAGGAAGGAGGGCCAGCTACAGAAAGAGGGCTTGAGTGTCGTCTGTTGCAGCCTCTTTGATGGCAAGGACCTTGAAACACTGTAAACTTGTGGCACTGAATGCAGCTCTGTTCGGTACCTCAGCCACAAGGTTGGAATGGCAGAAAGCTAAGGAATGGGCTACATCTGGCCAGCAAAGCCACGGCTTTAGTCCTACTGAGATTGCTTGGTAACTGAAAGACTCATGTGGTCAGAAAAACAGAGAGAGAAATAGAGTAAAGAGAGATTCAAAGACAAAGAAAATTTTTAAATGATTTACAGTGTGTTAAAAATATGTGCAGGCTAAAATTTGAAGTTCTTAAAGTTAAAAAAAGGAAGAAAGTTGTTGGGTGTGGTAGTACACACCTGTCAACCCAACACATGGGAGGCAGAGGGAGATTGACCTCTGTACCTTCAGGGTGAGGTAGCACACGCCTTTAATCCCAGTGCCTTGAAGGCAGAGACAAACAGATCTTTGTGAGTTCGATGTGTAGTAGCATACACCATTAATCCCAATGCCTGAAAGGCAGAGAGAGGCAGATCTCTGAGACTTCAAGGACAGACAGGTATACAGAGTTATTCCAGGTCAAAGATACAGAGAACCTGTCTCAAAAGGCAAAAAATAAAAAGGAAAAATAAACAAAATAGAGGTTAAATTGAAGCGCACAAAGATGGAAAATTCACAGCGAATTTTGATATTGTATGCTATTATGCTCTTTTTGAATCATTTGAATTTTGAGGCAGTAGCAATAGCTGATAAAAGATGTTTCTTTATAAAAGCTGCTGAAATAATCCAACATAGATATTTTGAAAATGCCTTGACTTTGAAATTTGGATCTAAGGACATGATGCTTTGGAAAGGAGTTTCTATTTTGTTTTCACGGAGGGTGATAGTCTGTGGATGCCTCTATCCTAATATGGTAGGATGGACCATGCCCTATTTAAAGGTTGTTGTGAACACCTTTAAAAAATTGCTTCACTCAACTGCCAACTGAGATAAACCAATAATGATGCCACCATTCAGCAGGAAGCATTTTGGAGAGAAAAAACTGCACCCACGTTCCCAAATATGGCTTATAAACGTTCTTTTACATTTAAAGTGGGATGTGATATAGACATGAATATTTGCATTAGTATAGATTTTGCTTTACTGATAGAGATTTTAGGTCAATTTTGTTATATGTATATGCATTTTTGATCTTAATTAAGGTATTGTGATTGTGTAGTTCATTTAAAAATATAATGTATATAGGTTATTAATGGATAATCATTAATAATAGTCAAGTTTGTAGTCATGTTAGTTAGATTTTCTAGCTACATAGATATATATATTTCAGTCAGATAGGCATTATTCATATCTCTCTAGACTACAAAATAGGCTAATTAATGTTTTAGTACCTTAGGGTTTTTCATGACAGTGAGATACTCTACTCTTGGCAGCACATATCTACTTCAGGAAGAAGATGAGCATCACAGAGGATCCTTATGGAGTTTGATAGCCATTTGGGGAAGAAACTGCTCTTGCCTGGATTGTTGCATAAACTGTACACAGAAATCACTCAGAGAGAGGACTACTGAACTTGCCTAAAATTGAGATGATCTTTTCGTGTTCCTGATTCAGGAAACGGTAAGCAAAACATTCTTCAAGACAAGCAGATAGTGACTGCCTTTGAAATTTCCTGCTTCATGGAAATGTCTGCTGGAAACTATGGGCCTGTAGGCTGAGGATGGAAACACCAACGGTACAGAGGAACTTTGGGTGACTGTCCAGGCAGTGAGATGTCTCTGTCATTTCTAGAGTTTGAAAATGGCTTACTTTTTGTTTGCTTAGGTAATACTGTATTATTCTGGAGTCTCTGATGGAGTTGAAGAATGGATAGATAGTTATAGTTTTCCATTGTTATGATAAAACATGAAATAGATATAAATATTGTAACTGTAATTCTTGCTTGATAACTGTTTTGTTATATGTAATTTACTATGTTAAAGTTAAAGATTCCGTTCTTGTTTAAACAGAAATAGGAGTAATGATGGAGTATAGGTCATTAGTTAATTAAATAAAGAAACTGTTTGGCCTGAAATGTTAGAACATAGGTGGGTGGAATAAACATAAGAGAATGCTGGGAGGAATAGGAATTGAGCTTAGAGATGCCATGCACCTCTCCCATGGGCAGAAATGGTAGCTCTGCACTCTGAGGCAGATGCCGATACAGCCAGCCACCAGGTCAGACATGCTAAATCTTTCCTTCTAAGCGCACCTCGTGCTGCAACATACATTATTAGACATGGGTTAAGAGGCTGAAAATAATGGGGCAGGCAGTGTTTAAATGAATAGTTTTGTGTTGTTGTTTCGGAGCATAACCTTACAAGGCGGCCCCATGGGGATGCATCCCTGCTGCTCAAATTTCTACAATCAAGGGGGAAATGGAAGAAGGGAAGAAAGAAGAGAAAGAGACAAGGAAGAATGGATGAATTCAATCATTCATTGGAAAAATGAGTGAACCAAAGAATGAGGAGACCTAGTAGGAAAAAATGTGCTGCATTCCCTCAGAGAGTCAGGTCAAATTAAGGATTGACAAGGTTTTCCACTAAGGAGGAGGCTTATTCCATTTTACCTTCTTTGTGCTCCAGGCCCACCCACAAGAGTGATGATGAGGACAGGGAGAAGAAGAGGAGAGGGTGTACCAGAATTCCCTGGTACAATTTCTCACCCAAATTGTAGCCAAATCACCTGACCTGGGACAGCTGATCTACATGCTGGACCCTAACTCCCAGTTTGACAACTCTAACATTTTAACCAAGTTTGTGAAGATGAAGGAACCAAAAATAGCCCAGTTACAGGATGGCAGGTTCCTTACAGGATGGGAGTCAGACATCAGTACCATACTGGTATTTGGCGGTTTGATGGGTCTGTGGGGTCTTTGCCAGACTCCACCTAGCATCATGGATTCCCTACTTTACTGATATTATGGAGTTCGGTGCATTCATCATATGTGTGCATGTCACACACTAGTGGGCATCATATGTACATGTTTATCCTATGTGTGGGTGAGTGTGTTCATGAGTTTTATAGCCCAAGTACTACAGAACATGATCAATGAAAGGGAACACTGTTTTCCAGGTATGGCAGGGCAATTATTTAAATGAACTGACAAGGGTTGGATGGCATGGATAAGACCTATGAGAGTTCAAGCAATACCGAATCCAGGTATGACAAAGTAGGTGGCAGACAGAATTCTGGCAAACCTAAGTAGGTAGCTTGATGTCCAACTTACTGGAGAAGAGCAACTGAGCAAAGACACTTTACACTAAGCAACATGCTCTAGTGGAGATCAAACATCCTTTGACTTACAGCCAGTACGAATTAAACCAGTCACAAATGAAACCTAATTTTCTCTGATTTTGAGTATACATTTGTGTCCCTTCCTGATTAATCTACTCTTTATCCTCTTAAGTCCCAATACCTCACGCTGATATCGGTCACACCTTTCCATTTGACATGGTTTTCCCTCAAGCTTCATACCGCCCCGAGATCATACAACTTTTTGTCCCCTCTTCACTGCTTACATGAGAGCCATCTTGTCCTTTACCACATCACGCATCCCCAGTCCTTTACTCTCCAATCGGAAAAGACCATAAATCCTGCTTTGTTTTGAGGCATGTATTTCTGTGATGCCCCATCCACCAAACACAATCCATCATTGACCAAATAACACAACATGTTAACTAATTTTTATTCTTTGAGAAAGAATAATCCATTGGAAAAGATACCAGGATTCATAGAAGCCCTGAGGTATCTCTGAAAAAACACATTCCCAAAGAGAGCATTAAGTCTGCCCCTCAAAATTTGAGAATTTCACTTTAACAGATCTTCACCAAATCATAGACATAGATATGGAAGTCATTATCAAACTTGATGAAATACACAGAAGGTTTGTTGGGAACTTGGCAAATAATTTTACCTATCTCTTGGGTTCCATCATTTTTGTTGTACTGCACTCTTTTGCCCTCCAAGGAATCCCTGCCTAATTCCAAAGTCACCTCTACTGGAGGACATTCAGGCGTGATGTGGAGGTTGCCTTCAATGGAATCATCATGATGGTGGTAAAGGTACAGGACCGGATCATTCTCGTTGACAATGTAGAAACAGGTCGTTATGGCCTGCACCTTATCTGGGACCATGCCACTCCACTCTTCCTTAGAGCCTGGCATGATGTGGAGGTTGCCTTCCAGGTAGTCATCCAGGAGGTGGTAAATGTACAAGACCGGATCTTTCTTGTAGGTAATATAAAACCAGGTCTTCATGATTGGCACCTCTTCTAGGACCATCCCATTCCAGTCATTCTCAGAGCCATTTGTGCCCATGAATGTATGTTTCACTGCTCTGCCAACTATGGTGTTTGAGAGATGAGTGTCTGTCACCTGAGGAAATGGCACATTATTAGGCAGGATCTTCAGGTTTAAAATCCTTTCATCACTATGAAGCTCCAAGCCATAGACACAATCAATCCCATCATATTTCAACAAATAGAGAGAGGGATATGTTGGCAGTTGATCTAGAATGATGGCTTTCCAATGGGTGACTGGTTCATTGGCTTCCTTCCAGCCATGAGAAATTCTGCGGCCAACAATATTCTCCAGGGCCTCAAAAGGCTTACTAAGTTTTTGCTTCTGGAGCGATGGCCCATTCTTCTTCTGGAGAGGTGGCATGCAACTCATACTGAGAGGCATCTTCATCATGGCGGGAGACTTTCTGAGATAGGCCACAGCACTCCTGTTCTACTGTCTCTTGGCTCTGTTTCTGTTCTTGGGCTTCATAGCTGCCAATCTCTGCATAGGAAGAACTCTTCAGTTTAAATCAGACACAAAGTGGTTTCCTCCACCATAAGTGCCTGCAAGGATAAGAAGGTGAGGATGTGAGGTCAAGGCTCTTTTTAGGAATAACTTTGGAGCAGGTGAAAAAGGCAGGGCTGAATAGATTTGGATACCTAAATGAAATATGTTCTTAAGAAATTAATAGGAAAATTATCAAACTCTTGTCTACAGCTCAGTATATGTGTATCAGAGACATATTCCTGCTGCAAAATGCAATTGACCTCTACTGAGAAACCTACTTCCTTACTTACTATATCAATGAGAGAGGAAGCTATGCCTATACCTAAAGTGAGAAAGAAATATCTGAACAGATGGCAAAGAATTCAAAGAACAGCCACTCCTCTCCTTACCACTCAAGCTACTGGTTAGTTGGCTGATCTATAACCACCTGCCCAAGGTCATGGCACTCCAGTCCACTGGCTCTCTCTATTGTGTCTCCTGATCCAGATCCAGGTTGATTACATAAAGATATTCTGTATCTTCATTAGAGAAGTGAGTACTGTGAGTCAAACTGCCAAAAGAAAGAAACATTAATCTGTGCAACAGCACCTATTAGAAATAATTAGCTTTTAAAACACATATGGACAAAGAGGATCTTTGCCATTTAAGTGGACTGAGAAATTGGACATGTTTAGCAAAGATAGAGTGGGGAGAATACCCGACATTAACCGTCCCCCAGCTATCAAATATAGGAGCTGTTAACGACATAAATTTTGGACCCAGAGCAGATTTGAAAGAAACCTTTCTTTGACTACAGAGGTCCTAGTTGCTTCCTAAACATATTTAAAAAAAGAAAATATCTTGGCTCTCTAGATTCCAACTTCTGGAAATTCGGTTGAACAGTTGTGGAGCCCAAGAGCTAAACTGACCTCCTCAGCCACCATGAAGATAGTAAGCCCACCTTTACAGAAGACTAGTGCTTCATGAGGAAAAGAGTTGCCACCCCCAACCAAAGCTTTGTGACATCATCAAGGCCCTACTTATGTCATAAAACTTCTACTAGCCAGGTTTCTTTCCTACTAACCCCCAGAAATATCCAGCATACAGGTCCTAAAATGCTGCTCATACAGCCCCATGAAGACCCAAAATAAAAACCCCCGTCTTCTTCCCAATTAGTTGAGTCATATTTTCCAAGTAACTCAACCCCTTTATGTGTTTTTTTTCTGTAAAATAATTTTTGGTCTGAGTCAACAACTCACATGAAGGTTTTTTTTTTCCCAGCCCAATGTCCTCATTGGTTATTTTCTATTGATTTTTCCATTACTTCATAATAATAATTATCAAACTTTCCACTTCTCTTCCTCCTCCCACATTCTTCTTGCTCCGCAAATAAACCTCTCCACTCAAACACCAGTCCAAATAGAGGGCAGGGTACTTTGAGCTGTGGGAAGTCCAAGCCCACACTTCATCCATCCAGATTTAGCAAGGTATGCATCCACAAAAAATATGATCACAAAAAGCCAGTGTATGATATGCACACAATTGCAAGTGCCATTATCTTTGGCTTCTCCGTCTGCCCCAATTGTCAGCCACATTCAGAGCTTCCAGTTTGATCCCATGTTCTTTCATTCCCAGGTCACTGGATTAGTTGAAATCCCCTTAGTTCAGGCACAGTGTCTCATAGTGTGGACCAAGCCCTTATATTCCTGACATCCTTGCTCTTTTTCTCCATCCATCTGCTCTTCCACTGGAGCTTGGAAGCTCCATCTAGTTTTCTGATTTTGACCCTGACTTGATCTCCATCATTTGCCAAACAAAAGTTCCATGGTGGTTTTCAAGATAGTCAGTCATCAGTCTGACTATGGGACAAGGCACACATAGTTCCTAGGGACATGTCACAGTGCGGTCAACTTCTCCTCCATGCTTAAGTACCTAGAGAGGGTCACCCTATGGCCTTCTGAGAACCACTCGAGAGATATCGATCTTGACATCCCCAGAATGGCCCCATAAATTGAGATATCATCAGTGTATGTGCACTAACTTGTGTGTGTTTGTGTGTGTGTATTTAAATCACAATAACAAATGGATTGTAATATTGAAGTTTCTTCTCATCTTGAGAAGAATATTTGCTACAGAAACACTCTCACAGTAATAGTGAGAGTGTAAACTATCTAAGAAAGGAGAAATAACTGGAGGAATCCCCCAGGAGTTAGGCTCAGTGTCCCAGGAATTACGCCCAAGGAAAGTCAATGAACTCAGTGATGGAAGATAAAACCCAGCCTAAATAAAACCCTAAATCATTTAGGTGGAACATGAGATACTCTTACAACAGTTACAAGAGGTCTAAAATGCCTGGACTGGAACATAAGGGGAACACAATGACGTGGAGCTGAGAGTGCATGGCAAAACTGATTGGATCTGGAAAAAATTATGTAAGCATACCAAGGAAACCACCAGTGGGACAAACCCTAACAAATCTGTATGACAACATATCATGTTGAACATAATGAGATTTATAGACAAAGGAAAGATCTCAATTATGTCACTGTCACACAGGTGATGATGAACCAGTACCATCGTAGAGTGACTCCCTGCTGTGTTTAAGATAACCTGTCAATTCTGTCTAGTCAGTTACAAGGAAATTTGCATTAATTGCACAGATTAACTATCATCATCATTTACTGCAACATCAAAGGCAAGGCAAAGAAATCATAGACATGTTGTTGAATGCTGATGATGTTATTGGGAGTTTTGATGGGTTTTTTTCTTAAAGGGAAATCATCGGTGACTCTCATGCATGAAGCAGATCCTTTCTCTGTGATGGTTCCTGAAAAGTCACTGAGATACCAGCCCATTGAGTTGTGGTCTCTCTCTCTTTTAAAAAGCAACTTCTACCTTCAGCTTGATCTCTTGCTTGAGCTTCCCTTCTGGCTACTAGGCTCCTTTTCTGATCCTGCAGAGGGCTTTTGTCAGGGATTGTGATCTCTAAGTTTTTCCCCTTTCAAGAACTAATCATTCTATTAATCACAATTCTAAACTGCTGTGGGAGTGTGTTTGTGACTTATGCCTTCACATGTGATACAAGCGACCTGTGTGTATAGGGTCTTCTCTCTGTTCATGTGGGGAAGGCATGGCAGCAGGAGTAGATGGCTGCTCATTCTCTGTAAGGAAATCAGTAAACAGTGGGGACCAAGTACAGGGATGTCCTGAAATATTAAGTCTTGTCCTTTCAAGGCCCCAAAGCCTCCAGCTAGCTTCAGGGTCACGACAATCTCCAAAACCCACTGAGCATGAAGTATTCAGAACCAGAAGCCTGTGTGTGCCATATCACATAAATTCATCGTGAGTACACCAATCTGTTTTTTTTTTAATGCTATATTATTTTGTCCCATCAGAACGATCTATATTACCAATTACCCAAATTTCCTGCATCTTTGGTGTCCTAGAATTGCTTTAAATTGTTGCTGGGACAGTCTTACAAACCTTCCTGTGCTGTTATGAGACCTTAAGGGGACAGCACTTATTTCAGAAATCAAAGGCAGTTGGGTTCAATCCTATGGTTAGCTGTTAGCTAGACACTGGAAGGATGGATTTGACTAAGAAGGGGAGACAGCATACATGGAGGCAGGTAACCTTTCCTTTGCAAAATGACCCATTTTGAGGCCTTACTTCAGGCTCTTCTCTTCTCCTAATCTCGGTTTTTTATTAGTTTAGGAGAAGAATTAAAACTCTATTTACAGTATCTGTGAACCTGAATGAGTTAAGTATGTGTGACCAACTTGATGTCTGCCTGTCTGTCAACAGGGCCAGAGTTAAGGGGCATCTGATGTATAGCACAGGAATGTCAGCCATCAATCTCTGGTCCACCTAACTCTACAGCATTAGAGTTGTCATGGTTGCTCATCTGATCTTCCTCATATGATCTCCATCCACAGAGATGTCAGAAAAATCCTCCCCTGAGAGTGCAAGTTCTTTACAAATGAAAGATTATACAACAGAAGACACATGGGAGATTTATATGGGCAAGCTGTTGAAAGGATAAATTGACAGAAGAAGTTTATTGATTAATTAAAGAAAAATCCGCTTCAGCTGATAGGTTAGAACATAGGTAGGTGGAGTAAACAAAATAGAATGCCGGGAAGAAGAGGTAGTGAGCTCAGAGAAGCCATGCTCCCCTCTCCCCGGCAGATGCCATAGCTCTCCTCTCTGAGGCAGATGTCGATGCAGCCAGCCACCATGTCAGACATGCTGAATTTTTCCTGGTAAGTGCACCTCGTTATACTACACTGATTATTAGAAATGGGTTAAAATGCTGAATCTAATGGGCCAGCAGTGTTTAAAAGAATACAGTTTTTGTGTATTTATTTCAGGCATAACCTTCATGCGGCCGTGGTGCTGGGGACACAGCCTCGCTGCTCAAATAACTACAGAATGGCTTGCAGCCTTGTGGACAACTGAATCCACTGAAAGCCTGAGAAAGCTTGGGAAAGAGTAAAGCATGTTTTCTTGTTAGCAGCGATTTCTCGGTCTGCTCTGCTTGCTAGAAGAAAGCAAGGGCTCTCATCTAAAAGAGGCTTGCTGACTCAGCTTCAGCTGCAACCCCTGCAGCCCTTAAGAGGTCCTGCCACAAAACATTTAAATGGTGTTGATAAAAGCCAACTGAATGCTTGTATGTTTTCAGCAGTAGCAGGAAAAAAAACTGTGTTGTTTTAAAATGCCGGCTTTCTGGGCCATCCTGCCTGGGCAAACTCTGACTGTTTGAGGAAGGAGGGCCAGCTACAGAAAGAGGGCTTGAGTGTTGTCTGTTGCAGCCTCTTTGATGGCAAGGACCTTGAAACACTGTAGAATTGTGGCACTGAATGCGGCTCTGTTCGGTACCTCAGCCACAAGGTTGGAATGGCAGAAAGCTAAGGAATGGGCTACATCTGGCCAGCAAAGCCACGGCTTTAGTCCTACTGAGATTGCTTGGTAAATGAAAGACTCATGTGGTCAGAAAAACAGAGAGAGAAATAGAGTAAAGAGAGATTCAAAGACAAAGAAAATTTTTAAATGATTTACAGTGTGTTAAAAATATGTGCAGGCTAAAATTTGAAGTTCTTAAAGTTAAAAAAAGGAAGGGAGTTGTTGGGTGTGGTAGTACACACCTGTAAACCCAACACATGGGAGGCAGAGGGAGATTGACCTCTGTATTTTCAAGGTGAGGTAGCACACGCCTTTAATCCCAGTGCCTTGAAGGCAGAGACAAACAGATCTTTGTGAGTTCAATGTGTAGTAGCATACACCTTTAATCCCAATGCCTGAAAGGCAGAGAGAGGCAGATCTCTGAGATTTCAAGGGCAGACAGGTATACAGAGTAATTCCAGGTCAAAGATACAGAGAACCTGTCTCAAAAGGCAAAAAATAAAAAGGAAAAATAAACAAAATAGAGGTTAAATTGAAGCGTACAAAGAGGGAAATTCACAGCGAATTTTGATATTGTATGCTATTATGCTCTTTTTGAATCATTTGAATTTTGAGGCAGTAGCAATAGCTGCTAAAAGATGTTTCTTTATAAAAGCTGCTGAAATAATCCAACATAGATATTTTGAAAATGCCTTGACTTTGAAATTTGGATCTAAGGACATGATGCTTTGGAAAGGAGTTTCTATTTTGTTTTCACAGAGGGTGATAGTCTGTGGATGCCTCTATCCTAATATGGTAGGATGGACCACTCCCTACTTAAAGGTTGCTGTGAACACCTTTAAAAAATTGCTTCACCCAACTGCCAACTGAGATAAATCAATAATGATGCCACCATTCAGCAGGAAGCATTTTGGAGAGAAAAAACTGCACCCACGTTCCCAAATATGGCTTATAAACGTTCTTTTACATTTAAAGTGGGATGTGATATAGATATGAATATTTGCATTAGTATAGATTTTGCTTTACTGATAGAGATTTTAGGTCAATTGTGTTATATGTATATGCATTTTTGATCTATATAAGGTATTGTGATTGTGTAGTTCATTTAAAAATATAATGTATATAGGTTAATAATGGATAATCATTAATAATAGTCAAGTTTGTAGTCATGTTAGTTAGATTTTCTAGCTACATAGATATATATATTTCAGTCAGATAGGCATTATTCATAACTCTCTAGACTACAAAATAGGCTATTTAATCTTTTAGTACCTTAGGGTTTTTCATGACAGTGAGACACTCTACTCTTGGCAGCACATATCTACTTCAGGAAGAAGATGGGCATCACAGAGGATCCTTATGGAGTTTGATAGCCATTTGGGGAAGAAACTGCTCTTGCCTGGATTGTTGCATAAACTGTACACAGAAAACACTCAGAGAGAGGACTACTGAACTTGCCTAAAGGTGAGATGATCTTTTCATGTTCCTGATTCAGGAAAGGGTCAGCAAAACATTCTTCAAGACAAGCAGATAGTCACTGCCTTTGAAATTTCCTGCTTCATGGAAATGTCTGCTGGAAACTATGGGCCTGTAGGCTGAGGATGGATACACCAATGGTACAGAGGAACTTTGGGTGACTGTCCAGGCAGCGAGATGTCTCTGTCATTTCTAGAGTTTGAAAATGGCTTACTTTTTGTTTGCTTAGGTAATACTGTATTATTCTG
The DNA here is from genome assembly GCF_037038515.1 of Microtus pennsylvanicus. NCBI lineage: Eukaryota > Metazoa > Chordata > Mammalia > Rodentia > Cricetidae > Microtus > Microtus pennsylvanicus. The sequence goes on from NC_134602.1 coordinate 20,206,228, forward strand.
GAGTCTCTGATGGAGTTGAAGAATAGATAGATAGTTATAGTTTTCCATTGTTATGATAAAAGATAAAATAGATATAAATATTGTAACTGTAATTCTTGCTTGATAACTGTTTTGTTATATGTAATTTTGCTATGTTAAAGTTAAAGATTCCGTTCTTGTTTAAACAGAAATAGGAGTAATGATGGAGTATAGGTCATTGGTTAATTAAATAAAGAAACTGTTTGGCCTGAAAGGTTAGAACATAGGTGGGTGGAATAAACATAAGAGAATGCTGGGAGGAATAGGAATTGAGCTTAGAGATGCCATGCACCTCTGCTATGGGCAGAAATGGTAGCTCTGCACTCTGAGGCAGATGGCGATACAGCCAGCCACCAGGTCAGACATGCTAAATCTTTCCTTCTAAGCGCATCTCGTGCTGCAACATACATTATTAGACATGGGTTAAGAGGCTGAAAATAATGGGGCAGGCAGTGTTTAAATGAATAGTTTTGTGTTGTTATTTCGGAGCATGACCTTACACGGCGGCCCCATGGGGATGCAGCCCTGCTGCTCAAATTTCTACAATCAAGGGGGAAATGGAAGAAGGGAAGAAAGAAGAGAGAGAGACAAGGAAGAATGGATGAATTCAATCATTCATTGGAAAAATGAGTGAACCAATGAATGAGGAGACCTAGTTGGAAAAAAATGTGCTGCATTCCCTCAGAGAGTCAGGTCAAATTAAGGATTGACAAGGTTTTCCAATAAGGAGGAGGCTTATTCCATTTTACCTTCTTTGTGCTCCAGGCCCACCCACAAGAGTGATGATGAGGACAGGGAGAAGAAGAGGAGAGGGTGTACCAGTATTCCTGGTACAATTTTGCACCCAAATTGTACCCAAATCACCTGACCTGGGACAGCTGATCTACATGCTGGACCCTAACTCCCAGTTTGACAACTCTAACATTTTAACCAAGTTTGTGAAGATGAAGGAACCAAAAATAGCCCAGTTACAGGATGGCAGGTTCCTTCCAGGATGGGAGTCAGACATCAGTACCATACTGGTATTTGGCGGTTTGACGGGTGTGTGGGGTCTTTGCCAGACTCCACCTAGCATCATGGATTCCCTACTTTACTGATATTATGGAGTTCGGTGCATTCATCATATGTGTGCATGTCACACACTAGTGGGCATCATATGTACATGTTTATCCTGTGTGTGGGTGAGTGTGTTCATGAGTTTTATAGCCCAAGTGAAGGGGTTAAATCAGCTCCCTTTAGAGGGTGGGGTTTGCCTCAGGCGAATCCCTGCCAATAAAGTGTGCGCGGAGAGGCGGCTCGCCCCTTTTTTGTTCCTCGCTACCTGTGCTACGCTGGAACTTTGGTTCAGTAAGTTTAACAATAAACTGGTAAATATTCTTTGATATCTGCATTGCCTTTATTTTGTGCGGGAACATCTGGCGCCTGCCCCGTGGGGCTTTGCCGAGAACCGGCCCTGAATCGGAATCTCTTGCACCCCCGGTCGCTGCGGCGTTCTCTCTGGGTGCGCGCGGAAGAAGTTGAGATTCTGAGCAGTCTCTCTGGGCGCGCGCTGAAACAGCTGAGATTCTGAGCGACTCGATTTTCCCTGCTTCTTGTTAGAGTATCAAGCAGTGAGTTTGATATCGCAGAGCCTTTTTAACAGCGCCTAAGCCTCTGTTCCGAGCCGCCCCGGCCAGATTTCCCGTGCCCGCCCGCCGGCGCGCGCGCTGCCTGTGTCTGCTGCTCCCCCTCCCACCGCCGCCAGCGTTCAGGTCATGTGACAGCGGCCTGAGAGCCCCGGCAAAAAATACTTATCAGCCTGGTGTCTGTTTCAATTTTGTTTTTGAGTCGTTTTATTTCAGATTTAGGACACGTGTATTCAACTGGACTCTTTCGCCACCACTGGCAGGAACCAGTTATTACAGGTAAGAGAACTTTTTCTTTTCTAAATAATGTCTGAGAACGTGACCGCAGCCTATTTCAATAGTTCTTTTGAGTGCACCATTTGGGAGATCTTACAAGAGGTGTCTACCACACCACATATATGGATATTCCTGGGATTCTTAATTTTCCTTAGCACTATTTGGTTTGATAATAGGAAAATGATCAAATCTCTTAAGGCAGAGGTTGAACGTTTGAAAACTATTGAGAGCGACAACAATCTTCTCAAGAATCAGTTTGAAGTTCTCCAGGAAGAAAACAAATCTTTGTTTAACATGACTTGGTTAAATGAGCGAAATCTAGAAAAAGTACAGGTTGATGTTAAGGAGAAATTCATTACTATGGAAGAAGGAACAGCTGAATTAGATCGTAAGTTTCAGCAGTCCCTTTCTGATGTTAAGGAGAAATTCATTACTATGGAAGAAGGAACAGCTGAATTAGATCGTAAGTTTCAGCAGTCCCTTTCTGTAGGAACTGAAACGTTAACTGAGAGAATCAAAACTGCTGAATGTGACAATCGAATTTTGTCTAAAGCTTATGACAGATTGGCGGAAAGATTGTCAATACAAGAAGGCACGGTTTATGCCATAAAAATTATGTCCAAAGATGACAAGTTATCTCTACTGGACAAATTTCATACTCTAGAATCCTCAATGAAGGCTTTAGAACATAATTCTGGGCAGGAGATTCAGACATTACAAAAAGCAATGGTGAATAGAATTGAAAAGATTGAGGAATTTCTAAATTCTGATGAAGAAGAGCAAAGGGTAGAAAGGCAAATTTTAACTACATCTGTGGATAAATCCCTCCGGGAAAATTTTCACAAAGCTCTACCTACAGCTCTACATGCCTTTCCTGTAATAACAACAGAAAAGGTGGTTGGTTCCAGAAACCCTAGGGTCATCAAGGAAGATACATGGGAGCCTGTCCGTATGAATGATCTCAAAGAAATTAAACAGGCCATCATGTCTTTTGGGATGCACTCCCCTTTTGTTAAAGAGATGCTAAAATCTTGGGCCACAACAAGCAAAGCAACCCCCTTGGACTGGCTCCAGCTGAGCTCCGCGGTCCTTGAGAGTGGACCGCAATTAAAATGGAAATGCTTATTCAGGCAAGAGGCTAGACTTTTAGAACAGCAGGAAAAGGCGAAGGGAATTGACGTTTCCCTGGATAAAATTCTAGGTGAAGGGCTCTTTTCAGACCCTCAGGAACAAGCTAATTTGGATGAAACCATACTCTCCATGTGTACTACAGCAGCCTTAAGGGCTTGGGACAGAGTACAAGACCCAGGACAGAGAATGGAATCATTTTTCGCAGTTAAACAGGGTCAGAGAGAACCCTTTAGTGACTTTTTACAAGGATTAACTAAGGCTGTACAAATGGGGATACCTGACCCAGAAGCAAGACATATAATAATTGAGTCTTTGGCTTACGAAAATGCTAATGTGGAATGCAAAAGTATCTTGAGGCCTTTAATGTTCAGATCAGCGTCCTTGGAAGAATGGGTCTTGCATACACTAGATGTTGACACATTTGACTATGGCACTGAAGCATGGGTAGAAGAAGCAATTTCCAATGGTAAAACGAGACACCAGAATACCAAATGTTTTAATTGTGGCAAAATGGGTCATATGAAAAGGAATTGTAAACAACGGGTTTTCAGAAATAATAATAATGCGTCTTCTAGAAATAACAGGAATAGAAGGAATCAGCCTTCAGGTTTATGTAGAAGATGTGGGAAGGGCAGACACTGGACGAATGAATGCAGGTCTACAAGAGATAGACAAGGCAACCTGATACAGATGGGAAACGTGAGAGGGGGGGCCTCTCAGGCCCCCATGGCAAACATGGTTCAGACATTCCCAGTTTCTGCAGAGAACATGCCTCGTCAGGACAATTAGAAAGCCACATGCCTACTGTTACAAGCAATAGTAATCAGAAAGATGAGTTACGTGTGTTTTGGCAAACTTCTATAAATGATCAAAGACCTAAGCTGAGAGTGTGTGTAAATGGCATTTTTATTACTGGCCTACTGGACACAGGTGCTGATGTAAGTATCATTACCCTCAGAATCTTGGCATCCATATTGGCCTCTTCAGAATGTAAATGTTCAGCTCCTGGGAATTGGAACCCTATGTCGAGTAAGGCAGAGCACGAGATGGGTTGAATGTATAGGGCCTGAGGGACAAATAGGAAAATTAAGGCCTTATGTAGCCAATATTGCAATGAATTTATGGGGTCGTGACCTATTACAACAATGGAATACTCAAATTAACATTCCTGCTACTTCTAGAGCCCATATTTCTGAAAGGAATATTAAAAGTTATTACAAAAGGACAAAACCGGCCATTAGGGCTGTGCAGGAACAAGCAATTGATGTCCCTTCAGAAATACCAACAGCCTTGCCTCTAAAATGGTTGACTGAGAAACCAATATGGACAAAGCAATGGCCTTTAGCTGAGGAAAAGCTACAGGCTTTAGAACAGCTGGTACAAGAGCAACTAGATGCTGGACATATAGAAGAATCTACCAGCCCTTGGAATTCTCCTGTATTTGTGGTTAAGAAAAAATCAGGTAAATGGAGAATGGTGACAGATCTCAGGGCCATCAACAAGGTTATTCAACCTATGGGCCCTCTGCAATCTGGAATTCCGTTGCCCTCTTTATTACCAAAAGGATGGCCTCTCATAGTTATTGATTTAAAGGATTGTTTTTTCACTATACCTTTGCAAAAAGAAGATAGAGAAAAATTTGCCTTCACAGTGCCTACTTATAACAATTCTCAACCTTCGAGGAGGTACCACTGGACCGTCCTCCCCCAGGGTATGTTAAATAGCCCCTCCCTGTGCCAATATTTTGTGAACCAACCATTGCAAATAATACGCAAGAAATTTCCCAAATCTATTGTATACCATTACATGGACGACATATTTTTATCTGATTCAAACATAGATACCTTGAACAGACTGTTTGAAGAAATACAGATATTGTTACCTAAATGGGGATTGCAAATTGCTCCTGAAAAGATTCAGAAGGGAGATTCTGTTAATTATTTAGGTTATAGAATAGGTTTGCAAAAAATTAAGACACAGAAGGCACAAATTTGGAGAGATCGCTTACAGACTCTTAATGACTTTCAAAGACTGTTAGGAGACATTTCCAGTTTACGACCAACTATTGGGATAACACCTGATCTAATAATTCATTTGAACAAGACCTTGGATGGTGATAAAGATTTAAACAGTCCCAGAGAATTAACAGCTGAAGCAGAAAAGGAACTGACAAAATAAAGGCAATGCAGATATCAAAGAATATTTACCAGTTTATTGTTAAACTTACTGAACCAAAGTTCCAGCGTAGCACAGGTAGCGAGGAACAAAAAAGGGGCAAGCCGCCTCTCTGCGCACCCTTTATTGGCAGGGATTCGCCTGAGGCAAACCCCGCCCTCTAAAGGGAGCTGATTTAACCCCTTCATCTCCCCCTTTTGTCTAAATAAGACACAACTAAACCAAATATAACTATAACAATAATAACAAATGATAAATATAACAAACAATATTGAGAGCAAAAGTTTTGCTAAAGAGTAACTACAATTAAATAATCTTCAACTCCATCAAAGATCTGAGAAGGGAGTAAATATTACTTAACAAAAAAGAGATATCCAAAATGTGCAACAAATGACAGAGACAACTGACTGCCTGGGCAATCACCCAAAATCTCGTTTGCAATGTTGAGTCAACCAACTTTGGCTAAGGCCTAACATAACTGACATACCATTCTCAAATGCAAGGAACTTTCTTAGGATTATCCTACCCTGTCTTGGCAAGATAAGACAATCCTGTTTATATCTTAGTCAGTAGTTGAGGTATGGGTTTTTCTTAACCCAAAGGCCAGTTCTGCCAGGAAGACAAGCTCCCAGTGGAGTGTCTTTGGTGCTCAACGTTCTCTCGGGAGTAGAGTGGTGTTGCCAGGAGTAAATTGTGTCTCGATGGCACAGAATTCTAGGTTAGATAAAGGCCATTTTCTACAGCTCTTCAAAGAGGCTGAAGATTATACTATCTATACTGAAAATAATCTCTATGTATCTAAAAGACCTGATTAACCTAAAAATAATATGACAAACATGTAATTCTCAATACCTATCTAATTTGAAAACTAAGGGAATAAACAATTGTGCAATGTATGAAGACAATGATCTTCACCTGTAAACAATGTCATTACTTATCAAATGTAAACAATGTTATTACATAAATAGTACCAGAGGTAGAAATGTACATTGTGATATGATAGATGTATCCATACAATATAAGCATACTCTTATACCAAAATAGAGGTAGGAACACTCACATTCAATATTCAATATATCAATATACAAGAAACAGTACCAACATAATTTTCTAAAAACAGTAAGTCACAAATACCAATCATCCCATCAACCCAGTTAATCCCCCCCCCCTTTTTTTTTATCCCTAATTACATACAATATCTCCCCATCCCCTCACTCCTAAACCAACCACTAAAAGATGTCCCTAACCCTGTGGGCAAACTCTGTTGGGAGAGGGGACGTCGTCCTCTTAGATTGCTTCTAGCTGACATGGGGGCGACGTTCTTCTTAGGGGCCCCTGTGAAAGCAAACGATGGTAAAATTCCCAAATTAACCTTTGACTTAAGAAAATTATAACTAGTCTCTGTGTGTTTTGAGAAGGTCCGGCCAGAGCGTTGTCAAAAATGTGCATCATATGAAATTGTCTCTTGCAGTTGGTACCAAAAAACAGGTCTAAAATTAGTGCTTAAAAAAAAAAATTCATGACGTCATAAAAACCAGATTGAGTTGATGTTGTGGGGCCCCATCTTCATCCTGGAAACTTCAAAAATTACTGTAGGAAAATATGTTGCTTGTTATGGGAAATTTAAACATTAACAACAAGGACTTATACTGACATATAAAGAAAGACACAGATGTGAGGGAAGGCAAAGAAAGTTTATCAAGTATAAAATTATTCTTATTCTGTCCCATTTCATGGCTCCTGACCTGAGACAGAAACTTTGAAATACCTCTTATCAACAGGCTTGGAATTGAAGAAGGACTGAGCCATAGTCCAACTCCAAAACCAGCTCTACACATTTATAAAGAAATGTTCAATAAAACATATAAATATATATATATATATATATATATATATATATATATATATATATATATATAATCAATACTTACGATATGTATAGAATTTTATTGTTGATGTTTAATGGGTCGTAACTATTTTCCATCCATCAGTAATTAAATATTCAGGGTCCCTCAAATTCTTTGGAGATGAATATTTTCCTGTGGAGATAAGAAAAGAACCCTGCCCCCATCCTATTAGTAATCCTTACCATCTGTACGTCGGTCATCCTTGTGAATGAATTGTTATTTATCTTTTCAAAGTGACTTCCCTTCCTCAAACCGAACCTTTATTAATTTTGACGGTATCCATAATTTTTCCTCACCTGTGGAGATAAGAGCAAAACCCCTTCCCCAACGCAGCACATCTCCTGGCTTCCATTGTGAGGTCAGTACATCCTTGAAATAAACTGGTTGATTTAGTTCAGCAGACTTTTCCATTATCCAATGTCTTTCTGCAGCCGTCGTTCCCTTCTCGTTAGCGTTGAGAAAATTCAAAGGTTAACAAAGCATTATGTAACCTATTTCTAGGGGTGTTTTCCACTCCTTTCTGTTTGTTCAACATATCCTTTATAGTTCGATTTGATCTTTCTATGACTGCTTGACCTGTAGGATTGTATGGTATACCTGTAACATGCTTGATATTGTAATGATCAAAAAACCGTTTCATCTTCCTAGAGACATAAGCAGGACCATTATCTGTCTTTATTTGTGTAGGTATACCCATGATAGCCATGACTTCTAATAAATGAGTGATTACTGAATCAGCTTTTTCTGAACTTAAAGTAGATGCCCAATGAAAGCCTGAATAAGTGTCGATGGTGTGATGAACATACTTCAATTTGCCAAATTCTGCAAAGTGGAACACATCCATCTGCCAGATTTCATTTCTATGAGTGCCCTTTGGATTAACTCCTGCTGGCAGTGGCGTTTGGTTATAGAAAGAGCAGGTAGGGCATTTCTTCACAATCTCCTTAGCTTGTTGCCATGTAATAGAAAACTCTTCCTTCAAAACTTTGCTATTAACATGATGTTTTTTATGAAATTCAGAGGCTTGAAGCACACTAGCAATCAATAATTGATCAATTTCTGCATTACCTTGTGCTAGAGGACCTGGCAGACCCGTAGGGGATCGGATGTGTGTTATGTACATAGGGCAAAGCCGGTTCCTTACAGGATGGGAGTCAGACATCAGTACCATACTGGTATTTGGCGGTTTGATGGGTGTGTGGGGTCTTTGCCAGACTCCACCTAGCATCATGGATTTCCTACTTTACTGATATTATGGAGTTGGGTGCATTCATCATATGTGTGCATGTCACACACTAGTGGGCATCATATGTACATGCTTATCCTGTGTGTGGGTGAGTGTGTTCATGAGTTTTATAGCCCAAGTACTACAGAACATGATCAATGAAAGGGAACACTGTTTTCCAGATATGGCAGGGCAATTATTTAAATGAACTGACAAGGGTTGGATGGCATGGATAAGACCTATGAGAGTTCAAGGCATACCGAATCCAGGCATGACAAAGTAGGTGGCAGACAGAATTCTGGCAAAACTAAGTAGGTAGCTTGATGTCCAACTTACTGGAGAAGAGCAACTGAGCGGAGACACTTTTCACTAAGCAACATGCTCTAGTGGAGATCAAACATCCTTTGACTTACAGCCAGTACGAATTAACCCTTTCATCAAATGAAACCTAATTTTCTCTGATTTTGAGTATACATTTGTGTCCCTTCCTGATTAATCTACTCTTTATCCTCTTAAGTCCCAATACCTCACGCTGATATCGGTCACATCTTTCCATTTGACATGGTTTTCCCTCAAGCTTCATACCGCCCCGAGATCATACAACTTTTTGTCCCCTCTCCACTGCTTCCTTGACAGCCATCTTGTCCTTTACCACACCACGCATCCCCAGTCCTTTACTCTCCAAGGGGAAAAGACCATAAATCCTGCTTTCTTTTGAGGCATGTATTTCTGTGATGCCCCATCCACCAAACACAATCCATCATTGACCAAATAACACAACATGTTAACAAATTTTTATTCTTTGAGAAAGAATAATCCATTGGAAAAGATACCAGCATTCATAGAAGCCCTGAGGTATCTCTGAAAAAACACATTCCCAAAGAGAGCATTAAGTCTGCCCCTCAAAATTTGAGAATTTCACTTTAACAGATCTTCACCAAATCATAGACATAGATATGGAAGTCATTATCAAACTTGATGAAATACACAGAAGGTTTGTTGGGAACTTGGCAAATAATTTTACCTATCTCTTGGGTTCCATCTTTTTTGTTGTACTGCACTCTTTAGCCCTCCAAGGAATCCCTGCCTAATTCCAAAGTCACCTCTACTGGAGGACATTCAGGCGTGATGTGGAGGTTGACTTCAATGGAATCATCATGAAAGTAGTAAAGGTACAGGACCGGATCATTCTCGTTGACAATGTAGAAACAGGTCGTTATGGTCTGCACCTCATCTGGGACCACGCCACTCCACTCTTCCTTAGAGCCTGGCATGATGTGGAGGTTGCCTTCCAGGTAGTCATCCAGGAGGTGGTAAATGTACAAGACCGGATCTTTCTTGTAGGTAATATAAAACCAGGTCTTCATGATTGGCACCTCTTCTAGGACCATCCCGTTCCAGTCATTCTTAGAGCCATTTGTGCCCATGAATGTATGTTTCACTGCTCTGCCAACTATGGTGTTTGAGAGATGAGTGTCTGTCACCTGAGGAAATGGCACATTATTAGGCAGGATCTTCAGGTTTAAAATCCTTTCATCACTATGAAGCTCCAAGCCATAGACACAATCAATCCCATCATATTTCAACAAATAGAAAGAGGGATATGTTGGCAGTTGATCTAGAATGATGGCTTTCCAATGGGTGACTGGTTCATTGGCTTCCTTCCAGCCATGAGAAATTCTGCGGCCAACAATATTCTCCAGGGCCTCAAAAGGCTTACTAAGTTTTTGCTTCTGGAGCGATGGCCCATTCTTCTTCTGGAGATGTGGCATGCAACTCATACTAAGAGGCATCTTGATCATGGCGGGAGACTTTCTGAGATAGGCCACAGCACTCCTGTTCCACTGTCTCTTGGCTCTGTTTCTGTGCTTGGGCTTCATAGCTGCCAATCTCTGCATAAGAAGAACTCTTCAGTTTAAATCAGACACAAAGTGGTTTCCTCCACCATAAGTGCCTGCAAGGATAAGAAGGTGAGGATGTGAGGTCAAGGCTCTTTTTAGGAATAACTTTGGAGCAGGTGAAAAAGGCAGGGCTGAATAGATTTGGATACCTAAATGGAATATGTTCTTAAGAAATTAATAGGAAAATTATCAAACTCTTGTCTACAGCTCAGTATATGTGTATCAGAGACATATTGCTGTTGCAAAATGCAATTGACCTCCACTGAGAAACCTACTTCCTGACTTACTATATCAATGAGAGAGGAAGCTATGCCTATACCTAAAGTGAGAAAGAAATATCTGAACAGATGGCAAAGAATTCAAAGAACAGCCACTCCTCTCCTTACCACTCAAGCTACTGGTCAGTTGGCTGATCTATAACCACCTGCCCAAGGTCATGGCACTCCAGTCCACTGGCTCTCTCTATTGTGTCTCCTGATCCAGATCCAGGTTGATTACATAAAGATATTCTGTATCTTCATTAGAGAAGTGAGTACTGTGAGTCAAACTGCCAAAAGAAAGAAACATTAATCTGTGCAACAGCACCTATTAGAACTAATTATCTTTTAAAACACATATGGACAAAGAGGATCTTTGCCATTTAAGTGGACTGAGGAATTGGACATTTTTAGCAAAGATAGACTGGGGAGAATACCTGACATAACCGTCCCCCAGCTATCAAATATAGGAGCTGTTAACGACATAAATTTTGGACCCAGAGCAGATTTGAAAGAAACCTTTCTTTGACTACAGAGGTCCTAGTTGCTTCCTAAACATATTTAAAAAAAGAAAATATCTTGGCTCTCTAGATTCCAACTTCTGGAAATTCGGTTGAACAGTTGTGGAGCCCAAGAGCTGAACTGACCTCCTCAGCCACCGTGAAGATAGTAAGCCCACCTTCACAGAAGACTAGTGCTTCATGTGGAACAGAGTTGCCACGCCCAACCAAAGCTTTGTGACATCATCAAGGCTCTACTTATGTCATAAAACTCCTCCTAGCCAGGTTTCTTCCCTACTAACCCCCAGAAATATCCAGCATACAGGTCCTAAAATGCTGCTCATACAGCCCCATGAAGACCCAAAATAAAAACTCCAATCTTCTTCCCAATTACTTGAGTCATATTTTCCAAGTAACTCAACCCTTTATGTGTTTTTTTTTCTGTCAAATAATTTTTTGTCTGAGTCAACAACTCACATGAAGGTTTTTTTTCCCTAGCTCCAATGTCCTCATTGGTTATTTTCTATTGATTTTTCCATTACTTCATAATAATAATTATCAAACTTTCCACTTCTCTTCCTCCTCCCACATTCTTCTTGCTCTGCAAATAAACCTCTCCACTCAAACACCAGTCCAAATAGAGGGCAGGGTACTTTGAGCTGTGGGAAGTCCAAGCCCACCCTTCATCCATCCAGATTTAGCAAGGTATGCATCCACAAAAAATATGATCACAAAAAGCCAGTGTATGATATGCAGACAATTGCAAGTGCCATTATCTTTAGCTTCTCCGTCTGCCCCAATTGTCAGCCACATTCAGAGCTTCCAGTTTGATCCCATGTTCTTTCATTCCCAGGTCACTGGATTAGTTGAAATCCCCTTAGTTCAGGCACAGTGTCTCATAGTGTGGACCAAGCCCTTATATTCCTGACATCCTTGCTCTTTTTCTCCATCCATCTGCTCTTCCACTGGAGCTTGGAAGCTCCATCTAGTTTTCTGATTTTGACCCTGACTTGATCTCCATCATTTGCCAAACAAACGTTCCATGGTGGTTTTCAAGATAGTCAGTCATCAGTCTGACTATGGGACAAGGCACACATAGTTCCTAGGGACATGTCACAGTGCGGTCAACTTCTCCTCCCTGCTTAAGTACCTAGAGAGGGTCACCCTATGGCCTTCTGAGAACCACTCAAGAGATATCGATCTTGACATCCCCAGAATGGCCCCATAAATTGAGATATCATCAGTGTATGTGCATTAACTTGTGTGTGTTTGTGTGTGTGTATTTAAATCACAATAACAAATGGATTGTAATATTGAAGTTTCTTCTCATCTTGAGAAGAATATTTGCTACAGAAACACTCTCACAGTAATAGTGAGAGTGTAAACTATCTAAGAAAGGAGAAATAACTGGAGGAATCCCCCAGGAGTTAGGCTCAGTGTCCCAGGAATTACGCCCAAGGAAAGTCAATGAACTCAGTGATGGAAGATAAAACCCAGCCTAAATAAAACCCTAAATCATTTAGGTGGAACATGAGATACTCTTACAACAGTTACAAGAGGTCTAAAATGCCTGGACTGGAACATAAGGGGAACACAATGACATGGAGCTGAGAGTGCATGGCAAAACTGATTGGATCTGGCAAAAATTATGTAAGCATACCAAGGAAACCACCAGTGGGACAAAACCCTAAGAAATCTGTATGACAACATATCATGTTGAACATAATGAGGTTTATAGACAAAGGAAAGATCTTAATTATGTCACTGTCACACAGGTGAGGATGAACCAGTTCCATCGTAGAGTGACTCCCTGCTGTGTTTAAGATAACCTGTCAATTCTGTCTAGTCAGTTACAAGGAAATTTGCATTAATTGCACAGATTAATTATCAGCATCATTTACTGCACAATCAAAGGCAAGGCAAAGAAATCATAGACATGTTGTTGAATGCTGATGATGTTATTGGGAGTTTTGATGGGTTTTTTTCTTAAAGGGAAATCATCGGTGACTCTCATGCATGAAGCAGATCCTTTCTCTGTGATGTTTCCTGAATAGCCACTGAGATACCAGCCCATTGAGTTGTGGTCTCTCTCTCTTTTGAAAAGCAACTTCTACCTTCAGCTTGATCTCTTGCTTGAGCTTCCCTTCCGGCTACTAGGCTCCTTTTCTGATCCTGCAGAGGGCTTTTGTAAGGGATTGTGATCTCTAAGTTTTTCCCCTTTCAAGAACTAATCATTCTATTAATCACAATTCTAAACTGCTGTGGGAGTTTGTTTGTGACTTATGCCTTCACATGTGATACAAGCGACCTGTGTGTATAGGGTCTTCTCTCTGTTCATGTGGGGAAGGCATGGCAGCAGGAGTAGATGGCTGCTCATTCTCTGTAAGGAAATCAGTAAACAGTGGGGACCAAGTACAAGGATCTCCTGAAATATTAAGTCTTGTCCTTTCAAGGCCCCAAAGCCTCCAGCTAGGTTCAGGGTCACGACAATCTCCAAAACCCACCGAGCATGGAGTATTCAGAACCAGAAGCCTGTGTGTGCCATATCACGTAAATTCATCGTGAGTACACCAATCTGTTTTTTTTTTTAATTCTAAATTATTTTGTCCCATCAGAACGATCTATATTACCAATTAACCAAATTTGCTGCATCTTTGGTGTCCTAGAATTGCTTTAAATTGTTGCTGGGACAGTCTTACAAACCTTCCTGTGCTGTTATGAGACCTTAAGGAGACAGCACTTATTTCAGAAATCAAAGGCAGTTGGGTTCAATCCTATGGTTAGCTGTTAGCTAGACACTGGAAGGATGGATTTGACTAAGAAAGGGAGACAGCATACATGGAGGCAGGTAACCTTTCCTTTGCAAAATGACCCATTTTGAGGCCTTACTTCAGGCTCTTCTCTTCTCCTAATCTTGGTTTTTTTATTAGTTTAGGAGAAGAATTAAAACTCCATTTACAGTATCTGTGAACCCGAATGAGTTAAGTATGTGTGACCAACTTGATGTCTGCCTGTCTGTCAACAGGGCCAGAGTTCAGGGGCATCTGATGCATAGCACAGGAATGTCAGCCATCAATCTCTGGTCCACCTAACTCTACAGCATTAGAGTTGTCATGGTTGCTCATCTGATCTTCCTCATATGATCTCCATCCACAGAGATGTCAGAAAAATCCTCCCCTGAGAGTGCAAGTTCTTTACAAATGAAAGATTATACAACAGAAGACACATGGGAGATTTATATGGGCAAGCTGTTGAAAGGATAAAGAGACAGAAGAAGTTAATTGATTAATTAAAGAAAGAATCCGCTTCAGCTGATAGGTTAGAACATAGGTAGTTGGAGTAAACAAAATAGAATGCCGGGAGGAAGAGGTAGTGAGCTCAGAGAAGCCATGCTCCCCTCTCCCCGGCAGATGCCATAGCTCTGCTCTCTGAGGCAGATGTCGATGCAGCCAGCCACCATGTCAGACATGCTGAATTTTTCCTGGTAAGTGCACCTCATAATACTACACTGATTATTAGAAATGGGTTAAAATGCTGAATCTAATGGGCCAGCAGTGTTTAAAAGAATACAGTTTTTGTGTATTTATTTCAGGCATAACCTTCATGCGGCCGTGGTGCTGGGGACACAGCCTCGCTGCTCAAATAACTACAGAATGGCTTGCAGCCTTGTGGACAACTGAATCCACTGAAAGCCTGAGAAAGCTTGGGAAAGAGTAAAGCATGTTTTCTTGGTAGCAGCGATTTCTCGGTCTGCTCTGCTTGCTAGAAGAAAGCAAGGGCTCTCATCTAAAAGAGGCTTGCTGACTCAGCTTCAGCTGCAAAACCCTGCAGCCCTTAAGAGGTCCTGCCACAAAACATTTAAATGGTGTTGATAAAAGCCAACTGAATGCTTGTATGTTTTCAGCAGTAGCAGGAAAACAAACTGTGTTCTTTTAAAATGCCGGCTTTCTGGGCCATCCTGCCTGGGCAAACTCTGACTGTTTGAGGAAGGAGGGCCAGCTACAGAAAGAGGGCTTGAGTGTTGTCTGTTGCAGCCTCTTTGATGGCAAGGACCTTGAAAAACTGTAGACTTGAGGCACTGAATGCGGCTCTGTTCGGTACCTCAGCCACAAAATTGGAATGGCAGAAAGCTAAGGAATGGGCTACATCTGGCCAGCAAAGCCATGGCTTTAGTCCTACTGAGATTGCTTGGTAAATGAAAGACTCATGTGGTCAGAGAAACAGAGAGAGAAATAGAGTAAAGAGAGATTCAAAGACAAAGGAAATTTTTAACTGATTTACAGTGTGTTAAAAATATGTGCAGGCTAAAATTTGAAGTTCTTAAAGTTAAAAAAAGGAAGAGAGTTTTTGGGTGTGGTAGTACACACCTGTAAACCCAACACATGGGAGCCAGAGGGAGATTGACCTCTGTACCTTCAAGGTGAGGTAGCACACGCCTTTAATCCCAGTGCCTTGAAGGCAGAGAGAAACAGATCTTTGTGAGTTCAATGTGTAGTAGCATAC